>NW_027142143.1:2741733-3083467 GCF_036365525.1 Heterodontus francisci | reverse complement strand
TGTGGGGAAGGTGTTCCCGTGTGTGGGGAAGGTGTTTCAGTGTGTGGGGAAGTGGTTTCAGTGTTTGGGGAAGGTGTTTCAGTGCATGGGGAAGTGCTTCAGAGTGTGGGGATGTCTTTCAGTGTGTGGGAAAGGGTGTCAGAGTGTGGGGAAGGTGTTTCAGTGTGTGGGGATGGCTTTCAGTCTGTGGGGATGGGTTTCAGTGTGTGGGGAAGGTGTTTCAGTGTGTGGGGAAGTTGTTTCTGTGTGTGGGGATGTGTTTCATTGTGTGGGGAATGCGTTTCAGTGTGTGTGGAAGGTGTTGCAGTGTGTGGGGATTGGTTTCAGTGTGTGGGGATGTGTTTCAGTGTGTGGGAAGGGATTTCAGTGCGTGGGGAAGGGTTTTCAGTGTGTGGGGAAGGTATTTCAGTGTGTGGGGTAGGTGTTTCCGAGTGTTGGGAAGGGTTTCAGTGTGTGGGGAAGGGGTTTCAGTGTGTGGGGAAGGTGTTTCAGTTTGTGGGGAAGGGTTTCAGTGAGGGGAGAAGGGGTTTCAGTGTGGGGGGAAGGGGTTTCAGTGTGTGGAGAAGGGGTTTCAGTGTGTGGGGATGTGTTTCAGTGTTTGGGGAAGGGGTTTCCATGTGTGGGGAAGGGGTTTCAGTTTGTGGGGAAGGGTTTTACTGTGTGCGGAAGGGGTTTCAGTGTGTGGGGAAGGGGTTTCAGTGTGAGGGGAAGGTGTTTCAGTGTTTGCGGAAGGGGTTTCAGTTTCTGCGGAAGGTGTTTCAGTGTGTGCGGAAGGGGTTTCAGTTTCTGTGGAAGGTGTTTCAGTGTGTGGGGAAGGGGTTTCAGTGTTTGGGGAAGGCGTGTCAGTGTGTGGGGATGTGTTACAGTTTGTGGGGAAGGGTTTCAGTGTGTGGGGAAGGTGTTTCAGTGAGTGGGGAAGGTGTGTCAGTGTGCGGGGAAGTGTTTCAGTGTGTGGGGAAGAGGTTCCATGTGTGGGGAAGGTGTTTCAGTGTGTGGGGATGCTTTTTAGTTTGTGGGGATGGGTTTCATTGCGTGTGGAAACGGTATCAATGTGTGGGGAAGCTGTTTCACTGTTTGGGGAAGGGGTTTCAGTGTGTGGGGAAGATGTTTCAGTGTGTGGGGAAGGTGTTTCAGTGTGTGGGGAAGGGTTTCAGAATGTGGGGAAGGTGCTTCAGTGTGTGCGGAATGTGTTTCAGTGTGTGGGGAAGGTGTTTCGGTGTGTGGGGAAGGTATTTTAGTGTGTGGGGAAGGGGTTTTAGTGTGTGGGGAAAGTGTTTCAGTGTGTGGGGAAGATGTTTCAGTGTGTGGGGAAGGTGTTCAGTGTGAGGGGAAGGGTTTCAGTGCGTGGGGAAGGTGCTTCAGTGTGTGCGGAATGGGTTTCAGTGTGTGGGGAAGGTGTTTCAGTGTGTGGGGAAGGTGTTTCAGTGTGTGGGGATGTGTTTCAGTGTGTGGGGATGTGTTTCAGTTAGTGGGGATGTGGTTTCAGTGTGTGGGGATGTGTTTTAGTTTGTGGGGAAGGGGTTTCAGTGTGTGGGGAAGGGGTTTCAGTGTGTGGGGAAGGGGATTCAGTATGTTTGGTAGGGTTTCAGTGTGTGCGGAAAGGGTTTCAGTGTTTGGGGAAGGGGTTTCAGTGCGTGGGGAAGGTGTTTCAGTGTGTGGGGATGTGTTTCAGTGTGTGGGCAAGGCGTTTCAGTGTGTGGGGATGTGTTTCAGTTAGTGGGGATGGGGTTTCAGTGTGTGGGGATGTGTTTCAGTGTGTGGGGAAGGGGTTTCAGTGTGTGGGGAAGGTGTTTCATTGTTTGGGGAAGGGGTTTCATTGTGTGCAGAAGGGGTTTCAGTGTGTGGGGAAGGGGATTCTGTGTGTGGGGAAGGTGTTTCATTGTGTGGGAAAGGTGTTTCATTGTGTGTGGAAGAGTATTCAGTGTGTGGGGAGGGGTTTTCAGTGTGTGGGGTAGGGTTCAACTGTGTGTGGAAGGGGTTTCAGTGTGTGGGGAAGGGGTTTCAGTATGAGGGGCAGGGGTTTCAGTGTGTGGGGAAGGGTTACAGTGTGTGGGGCAGGGTTTCAGTGTGTCGGGAATTTGTTTCAGTGTGTGGGGAAGGGGTCTCAGTGTGTGGGGAAGGAATTCAGTGTGTGGGGAAGTGTTTCAGTGTGTGGGGAAGTGTTTCAGTGTGTGGGGAAGGGTTTCAGTGTGTGGGGACGGGGTTTCAGTGTGTGGGGAAGGGGATTCAGTATGCTTGGTAGGGTTTCAGTGTGTGCGGAAAGGGTTTCAGTGTGTGGGGAAGGGTTACAGTGTGTGGGGAATGTTTTACAGGGTGTGCGGAAGGGGTTACAGTGTGTGCGGAAGGGGCTTCAGAGTGTGGGGAAGGGGTTTCAGTGTGTGGGGAAGGTGTTTCTGATTGTGGGGATGTATTTCAGTGTGTGGGGAAGGGGTTTCAGTGTGCGGGGAAGGGGTTTCAGTGTGTGGTGAAGGGTTTCAGTGTGTGGGGAAGGGGTTTCAGTGTTTGGGAAACGTGTTTCATTGTGTGGGGAAGGGGTTTCAGAGTGTGGGTAAGGGTTTCAGTGTTTGGGGAATGGTTTTCAGTGAGTGCAGAAGGGGTTTCAGAGTGTGGGAAAGGGTTTTGGTGTGTGGGGAAGGGTTTTCAGTGTGTGGGGAAAGGGTTTCAGTGTGTGGGGAAGGTGTTTCAGTGTGTGGGGATGTGTTTCAGTGTGTGAAGAAGGGGTTTCAGTGTGTGAGGATGGGGTTTCAGTGTGTGGGGAAGGGGTTCACTTTGTGCGGAAGGGGTTTCAGTGTGTGGGGAAGGGATTTCAGTGAGTGGGGAAGGTGTTTTAGTGTGTGCGGAAGCGGTTTCAGTGTGTGGGGAACGGGTTTCAGTGTGTGGGGAAAGTGTTTCAGTGTGTGCGGAAGGGGTTTCAGTGTGTGCAGTAGGGGTTTGAGGGTGTGGGGAAGGGGTTTCATTTTGTGGGGATGTGTTTCAGTGTGTGGGGAAGGTGTTTCAGTGTGTGGGTAGGCGCTTCACTGTGTGCGGAAGGGGTTTCAGTGTGTGGGGAAGGTGTTTCAGTGTGTGGGGAAGGGGTTTCAGTGTGTGGGGATGTGTTTGAGTGTGAGGGGAAGGGGTTGCAATGTGTGGCGATGTCTTTCAGTGTGTGGGGAAAGTAATTCAGTGTGTGGGGAAGGGTTTCGCTGTGTGGGGAAGGTGTTTCAGTGTGTGCGGTAGGGGTTTCAGTGTGTGCGGAAGGCATTTCTGTGTGTGGGGAATGGGTTTCAGTATGTGGGGAATGGGTTTCAGTGTGTGGGGAATGCGTTTCAGTGTGTTAGAAGGGTTTCAGTGTGTGGGGAATGTGTTTCAGTGTGTGGTGAATGGGTGTCAGTGTTTGGGGAAGGGTTTCAGTGTGTGGGGAAGGGGTTTCAGTGTGTGGGGAAGGTGTTTCAGTGTGTGGGGATGTGTTGCAGTGTGTGGGGATGGGGTTTCAGTGTGTGGGGAAGGTGTTTCAGTATGTGGGGAAGGGGTTTCAGTATGTGGGGAAGGGTTTTCAGTGTGTGGGGAAGGTCGTTCAGTGTGTGGGGAAGTGTTTCAGTGTGTGGGGAAGGTGTTTCAGTGTGTGGGGAAGGGTTTCAGTGTGTGGGGATGGTGTTTCAGTATGTGCGGAAGGGGTTTCAGTGTGTGGTGAAGGTGTTTCGGTGTGTTGGGAAGGTGTTTCAGTGTGTGGGGAAGGGGTTTCAATTTGTGGGGAAGGTGTTTCAGTGTGTGGGGAAGGTGTTTCAGTGTGTGGGAAGGGGTTTCAGCGTGTGGGGAAGGGTTTCAGTGTGTGGGGAAGGGGTTTCAGTGTTTGGGGAACGTGTTTCATTGTGTTGGGAAGGTGTTTCAGATTGTGGGTAATGGTTTTCAGTGAGTGGGGAAGGGGTTTCAGAGTGTGGGAAAGTGTTTCAGTGTGTGGGGAAGGTGTTTCAGTGTGTGCGGAAGGGGTTTCAGTGTGTTTGGAAGGTGTTTCAGTGTGTGGGGAATGTGTTTCAGTGTGTGGGGATGTGTTTCAGTGTGTGGGGATGAGTTTCAGCGTGTGGGGAAGGGTTTCAGTGTGTGGGGAAAGTTTTTCAGTGTGTGGGGATGGGTTTCAGTGTGTGGGGATGGGTTTCACTGTGTGGGGATGGGTTTCAGTGTGTGCAGAAGGAGTTTCAGTGTGAGGGGAAGGTGTTTCAGTGTGTGGGGAAGGGGTTTCAGTGTGTGGTGATGTGTTTCAGTTTGTGGGGATGGGTTTCATTGTGTGCGGAAGGGGTTTCAGTGTGTGGGGAAGGATTTTCAGTATGTGGGGAAGAGGTTTCAGTGAGTGGGGAAGGGGTTTCAGTGTGTGGGGAATGTGTTTCTGTGTGTTTGGAAGGGATTCAGTGTGTGGTGAATGGGTTTCAGTGTTTGGGGAAGGGGTTCAGCGAGTGGGGAAGGGGTTTCAGAGTGTGGGGAAGGTGTTTCAGTGTGTGGGGAGGTGTTGCAGTGAGTGGGGATGGTGTTTCAGTGTGTGGGGAAGGTGTTTCAGTGTGTTGGGAAGGGGTTTCAGAGTGTGGGGAAGGGCTTCCAGTGTCTGGGGAAGGGGTTTCATTGTGTGCAGAAGGGGTTTCAGCGTGTGGGGAAGGGGATTCTGTGTGTGGGGAAGGTGTTTCATTGTGTGGGGAAGGTGTTTCATTGTGTGTGGAAGAGTATTCACTGTGTGGGGAGGGGTTTTCAGTGTGTGGGGTAGGGTTCAACTGTGTGTGGAAGGGGTTTCAGTGTGTGGGGAAGATGTTTCAGTGTGTGGGGAAGGGGTTTCAGTATGAGGGGCAGGGGTCTCAATCTGTGGGGAAGGGTTACAGTGTGTGGGGCAGGGTTTCAGTGTGTCGGGAATTTGTTTCAGTGTGTGGGGAAGGGGTCTCAGTGTGTGGGGAAGGGATTCAGTGTGTGGGGAAGGGGATTCAGTATGTTTGGTAGGGTTTCAGTGTGTGCAGAAAGGGTTTCAGTGTGTGGGGAAGGGTTACAGTGTGTGGGGAATGTGTTACAGTGTGTGCGGAAGGGGTTACAGTGTGTGGGGAAGGTGTTTCAGTGTGTGGGGAAGCTCTTTCAGTCTGTGGGGAAGGGGTTTCAGTGTTTGGGGAAGATGATTCAGTTTGTGGGAGAGGGTTCCAGTGTGTGGGGAAGGGGTTTCAGTGTGTGGGGATGTATTTCAGTGTGTGGGGATGTGTTTCAGTGTGTGGGGAAGGGTTTCAGTGTGTGGGGAAGGTGTTTCAGTGTGTGGGGATGGGTTTCAGTGGGTGTGGAAGGGGTTTCAGTGTGTGGGGAAGGTGTGTCAGTGTGCGAGGAAGTGTTTCAGTGTGTGGGGAAGGGGTTTCAGTGTGTGGGGAAGGTGTTTCAGTTTGTGGGGATGGTTTTCAGTTTGTGGGGATGGGTTTCATTGTGTGTGGAAGTGGTATCAATGAGTGGGGATGGTGTTTCACTGTGTGGGGAAGGGGTTTCAGTGTGTGGGGAAGATGTTTCAGTGTGTGGGGAAGGTGTTTCAGTGTGTGGGGAAGGGTTTCAGAGTGTGTGGAAGGTGCTTCAGTGTGTGCGGAATGTGTTTCAGTGTGTGGGGCAGGTGTTTCGGTGTGTGGGGAAGTTATTTTAGTGTGTGGGGAAGGGGATTCAGTGTGTGGGGAAGGTGTTTCAGTGTGTGGGGAAGATGTTTCAGTGTGTGGGGAAGGTGTTTCAGTGTGTGGGGAATGGTTTCAGTGTGTTGGGAAGGTGCTTCAGTGTGTGCGGAATGGGTTTCAGTGTGTGGGGAAGGTGTTTCGGTTTGTGGGGAACGTATTTCAGTGTGTGGGGAAGCTGTCTCAGTGAGTGGGGAAGGTGTTTCAGTGTGTGGGGAAGGTGGTTCAGTGTGTGGAGAAGGGGTTTCAGTGTGTGGGGAAGGTGTTTCATTGTGTGGCAAAGGTGTTTCAGTGTGTGGGGAAGGTGTTTCAGTGTGTGGGGAAGGGATTCAGTGTGTGGGGAAGGTGTTTCAGTGTGTGCGGAAGGGGTTTCAGTGTGTGGGGAAGGTTTTTCATTGTGTGGGGAAGGTGTTTCAGTGTGTGAGGAAGGTGTTTCAGAGTGTGGGGAAGGGGTATCAGTGTGTGGGGAAGCTGTTTCAGTGTGTGGGCAAGGGGTTTCAGTGTTTGGGGAAGGTGTTTCTGTGTGTGGGTTAGGGTTCCAGTGTGTGGGTAAGGGGTTTCAGTGTGTGCGGAAGGGGTTTCAGTGTGTGGGGAAGGTGTTTCAGTGTGTGGGGATGTGTTTCAGTGTGTGGGGATGTGTTTCTGTGTGTGGGGAAGGATTTCTGTGTGTGGGGAAGGTGTTTCAGTGTGTGGGGATGGGTTTCAGTGTGTGGGGAGGGGTTTCAGTGTGTGGGGATGGGTTCCAGTGTGTGCGGAAGGGGTTTGAGTGTGTGGGGAACGTGTTTCAGTGTGTGGGGACGAGTTTCAGTGTGTGGGGAAGGTGTTTCCGTGTGTGGAGATGTGTTTCAGTTTGTGGGGATGGGGTTCATTGTGTGCGGAAGGGGTTTCAGTGTGTGGGGAAGGGGTTTCAGTGTGTGGGGAAGGGGTTTCAGTGTGTGGGGAAGATGTTTCAGTGTCTGGGGAAGTGCTTTCAGAGTGTGGCGAAGGGTTTCAGTGTGTGGGGATGGTATTTGAGTGTGTGGGGAAGGTGTTCCCGTGGGTGGGGAAGGTGTTTCAGTGTGTGGGGAAGTGGTTTCAGTGTTTGGGGAAGGCGTTTCAGTGCATGGGGAAGTGCTTCAGAGTGTGGGGATGTATTTCAGTGTGTGGGAAAGGGTGTCAGAGTGTGGGGAAGGTGTTTCAGTGTGTGGGGATGGCTTTCAGTGTGTGGGGATGGGTTTCAGTGTGTGGGGATGGTGTTTCAGTGTGTGGGGAAGGGATTCAGTGTGTGGGGAAGGTGTTTCAGTGTGTGCGGAAGGGGTTTCAGTGTGTGGGGAAGGTGTTTCAGTGTGTGGGGAAGGGATTCAGTGTGTGGGGAAGGTGTTTCAGTGTGTGCGGAAGGGGTTTCAGTGTGTGGGGAAGGTGTTTCATTGTATGGGGAAGGTGTTTCAGTGTGTGGGGAAGGTGTTTCAGAGTGTGGGGAAGGGGTATCAGTGTGTGGGGAAGCTGTTTCAGTGTGTGGGCAAGGGGTTTCAGTGTTTGGGGAAGGTGTTTCTGTGTGTGGGTTAGGGTTCCAGTGTGTGGGTAAGGGGTTTCAGTGTGTGCGGAAGGGGTTTCAGTGTGTGGGGAAGGTGTTTCAGTGTGTGGGGATGTGTTTCAGTGTGTGGGGATGTGTTTCTGTGTGTGGGGAAGGATTTCTGTGTGTGGGGAAGGTGTTTCAGTGTGTGGGGATGGGTTTCAGTGTGTGGGGAGGGGTTTCAGTGTGTGGGGATGGGTTCCAGTGTGTGCGGAAGGGGTTTGAGTGTGTGGGGAACGTGTTTCAGTGTGTGGGGACGAGTTTCAGTGTGTGGGGAAGGTGTTTCAGTGTGTGGGGAAGGGGTTTCCGTGTGTGGGGATGTGTTTCAGTTTGTGGGGATGGGGTTCATTGTGTGCGGAAGGGGTTTCAGTGTGTGGGGAAGGGGTTTCAGTGTGTGGGGAAGGTGCTTCAGTGTGTGGGGAAGATGTTTCAGTGTCTGGGGAAGTGCTTTCAGAGTGTGGCGAAGGGTTTCAGTGTGTGGGGATGGTATTTGAGTGTGTGGGGAAGGTGTTCCCGTGTGTGGGGAAGGTGTTTCAGTGTGTGGGGAAGTGGTTTCAGTGTTTGGGGAAGGTGTTTCAGTGCATGGGGAAGTGCTTCAGAGTGTGGGGATGTCTTTCAGTGTGTGGGAAAGGGTGTCAGAGTGTGGGGAAGGTGTTTCAGTGTGTGGGGATGGGTTTCAGTGTGTGGGGATGGGTTTCAGTGTGTGGGGAAGGTGTTTCAGTGTGTGGGGAAGGTGTTTCTGTGTGTGGGGATGTGTTTCATTGTGTGGGGAATGCGTTTCAGTGTGTGTGGAAGGTGTTGCAGTGTGTGGGGATTGGTTTCAGAGTGTGGGGATGTGTTTCAGTGTGTGGGAAGGGATTTCAGTGCGTGGGGAAGGGTTTTCAGTGTGTGGGGAAGGTATTTCAGTGTGTGGGGTAGGTGTTTCCGAGTGTTGGGAAGGGTTTCAGTGTGTGGGGAAGGTGTTTCAGTGTGTGGGGAAGGTGTTTCAGTTTGTGGGGAAGGGTTTCAGTGAGGGGAGAAGGGGTTTCAGTGTGGGGGGAAGGGGTTTCAGTGTGTGGAGAAGGGGTTTCAGTGTGTGGGGATGTGTTTCAGTGTTTGGGGAAGGGGTTTCCATGTGTGGGGAAGGGGTTTCAGTTTGTGGGGAAGGGTTTTACTGTGTGCAGAAGGGGTTTCAGTGTGTGGGGAAGGGGTTTCAGTGTGAGGGGAAGGTGTTTCAGTGTGTGCGGAAGGGGTTTCAGTTTCTGCGGAAGGAGTTTCAGTGTGTGCGGAAGGGGTTTCAGTTTCTGTGGAAGG
Source organism: Heterodontus francisci (assembly GCF_036365525.1). NCBI lineage: Eukaryota > Metazoa > Chordata > Chondrichthyes > Heterodontiformes > Heterodontidae > Heterodontus > Heterodontus francisci. The sequence continues at coordinate 3,074,974 of NW_027142143.1, read as the reverse complement.
TGTTTCAGTGTGTGGGGAAGGGGTTTCAGTGTTTGGGGAAGGCGTGTCAGTGTGTGGGGATGTGTTACAGTTTGTGGGGAAGGGTTTCAGTGTGTGGGGAAGGTGTTTCAGTGTGTGGGGAAGGTGTGTCAGTGTGCGGGGAAGTGTTTCAGTGTGTGGGGAAGGGGTTCCATGTGTGGGGAAGGTGTTTCAGTGTGTGGGGATGCTTTTTAGTTTGTGGGGATGGGTTTCATTGCGTGTGGAAACGGTATCAATGTGTGGGGAAGCTGTTTCACTGTGTGGGGAAGGGGTTTCAGTGTGTGGGGAAGATGTTTCAGTGTGTGGGCAAGGTGTTTCAGTGTGTGGGGAAGGGTTTCAGAATGTGGGGAAGGTGCTTCAGTGTGTGCGGAATGTGTTTCAGTGTGTGGGGAAGGTGTTTCGGTGTGTGGGGAAGGTATTTTAGTGTGTGGGGAAGGGGTTTCAGTGTGTGGGGAAGGTGTTTCAGTGTGTGGGGAAGATGTTTCAGTGTGTGGGGAAGGTGTTCAGTGTGAGGGGAAGGGTTTCAGTGTGTGGGGAAGGTGCTTCAGTGTGTGCGGAATGGGTTTCAGTGTGTGGGGAAGGTGTTTCAGTGTGTGGGGAAGGTGTTTCAGTGTGTGGGGATGTGTTTCAGTGTGTGGGGATGTGTTTCAGTTAGTGGGGATGTGGTTTCAGTGTGTGGGGATGTGTTTCAGTGTGTGGGGAAGGGGTTTCAGTCTGTGGGGACGGGGTTTCAGTGTGTGGGGAAGTGGATTCAGTATGTTTGGTTGGGTTTCAGTGTGTGCGGAAAGGGTTTCAGTGTTTGGGGAAGGGGTTTCAGTGCGTGGGGAAGGTGTTTCAGTGTGTGTGGATGTGTTTCAGTGTGTGGGGAAGGCGTTTCAGTGTGTGGGGATGTGTTTCAGTTAGTGGGGATGGGGTTTCAGTGTGTGGGGATGTGTTTCAGTGTGTGGGGAAGGGGTTTCAGTGTGTGGGGAAGGTGTTTCATTGTTTGGGGAAGGGGTTTCATTGTGTGCAGAAGGGGTTTCAGTGTGTGGGGAAGGGGATTCTGTGTGTGGGGAAGGTGTTTCATTGTGTGGGAAAGGTGTTTCATTGTGTGTGGAAGAGTATTCAGTGTGTGGGGAGGGGTTTTCAGTGTGTGGGGTAGGGTTCAACTGTGTGTGGAAGGGATTTCAGTGTGTGGGGAAGGGATTCAGTGTGTGGGGAAGGTGTTTCAGTGTGTGGGGAAGGGATTCAGTGTGTGGGGAAGGTGTTTCAGTGTGTGCGGAAGGGGTTTCAGTGTGTGGGGAAGGTGTTTCATTGTATGGGGAAGGTGTTTCAGTGTGTGGGGAAGGTGTTTCAGAGTGTGGGGAAGGGGTATCAGTGTGTGGGGAAGCTGTTTCAGTGTGTGGGCAAGGGGTTTCAGTGTTTGGGGAAGGTGTTTCTGTGTGTGGGTTAGGGTTCCAGTGTGTGGGTAAGGGGTTTCAGTGTGTGCGGAAGGGGTTTCAGTGTGTGGGGAAGGTGCTTCAGTGTGTGCGGAATGGGTTTCAGTGTGTGGGGAAGGTGTTTCGGTTTGTGGGGAACGTATTTCAGTGTGTGGGGAAGCTGTCTCAGTGAGTGGGGAAGGTGTTTCAGTGTGTGGGGAAGGTGGTTCAGTGTGTGGAGAAGGGGTTTCAGTGTGTGGGGAAGGTGTTTCATTGTGTGGCAAAGGTGTTTCAGTGTGTGGGGAAGGTGTTTCAGTGTGTGGGGAAGGGATTCAGTGTGTGGGGAAGGTGTTTCAGTGTGTGCGGAAGGGGTTTCAGTGTGTGGGGAAGGTTTTTCATTGTGTGGGGAAGGTGTTTCAGTGTGTGAGGAAGGTGTTTCAGAGTGTGGGGAAGGGGTATCAGTGTGTGGGGAAGCTGTTTCAGTGTGTGGGCAAGGGGTTTCTGTGTTTGGGGAAGGTGTTTCTGTGTGTGGGTTAGGGTTCCAGTGTGTGGGTAAGGGGTTTCAGTGTGTGCGGAAGGGGTTTCAGTGTGTGGGGAAGGTGTTTCAGTGTGTGGGGATGTGTTTCAGTGTGTGGGGATGTGTTTCTGTGTGTGGGGAAGGATTTCTGTGTGTGGGGAAGGTGTTTCAGTGTGTGGGGATGGGTTTCAGTGTGTGGGGAGGGGTTTCAGTGTGTGGGGATGGGTTCCAGTGTGTGCGGAAGGGGTTTGAGTGTGTGGGGAACGTGTTTCAGTGTGTGGGGACGAGTTTCAGTGTGTGGGGAAGGTGTTTCCGTGTGTGGAGATGTGTTTCAGTTTGTGGGGATGGGGTTCATTGTGTGCGGAAGGGGTTTCAGTGTGTGGGGAAGGGGTTTCAGTGTGTGGGGAAGGGGTTTCAGTGTGTGGGGAAGATGTTTCAGTGTCTGGGGAAGTGCTTTCAGAGTGTGGCGAAGGGTTTCAGTGTGTGGGGATGGTATTTGAGTGTGTGGGGAAGGTGTTCCCGTGGGTGGGGAAGGTGTTTCAGTGTGTGGGGAAGTGGTTTCAGTGTTTGGGGAAGGCGTTTCAGTGCATGGGGAAGTGCTTCAGAGTGTGGGGATGTATTTCAGTGTGTGGGAAAGGGTGTCAGAGTGTGGGGAAGGTGTTTCAGTGTGTGGGGATGGCTTTCAGTGTGTGGGGATGGGTTTCAGTGTGTGGGGATGGTGTTTCAGTGTGTGGGGAAGGGATTCAGTGTGTGGGGAAGGTGTTTCAGTGTGTGCGGAAGGGGTTTCAGTGTGTGGGGAAGGTGTTTCAGTGTGTGGGGAAGGGATTCAGTGTGTGGGGAAGGTGTTTCAGTGTGTGCGGAAGGGGTTTCAGTGTGTGGGGAAGGTGTTTCATTGTATGGGGAAGGTGTTTCAGTGTGTGGGGAAGGTGTTTCAGAGTGTGGGGAAGGGGTATCAGTGTGTGGGGAAGCTGTTTCAGTGTGTGGGCAAGGGGTTTCAGTGTTTGGGGAAGGTGTTTCTGTGTGTGGGTTAGGGTTCCAGTGTGTGGGTAAGGGGTTTCAGTGTGTGCGGAAGGGGTTTCAGTGTGTGGGGAAGGTGTTTCAGTGTGTGGGGATGTGTTTCAGTGTGTGGGGATGTGTTTCTGTGTGTGGGGAAGGATTTCTGTGTGTGGGGAAGGTGTTTCAGTGTGTGGGGATGGGTTTCAGTGTGTGGGGAGGGGTTTCAGTGTGTGGGGATGGGTTCCAGTGTGTGCGGAAGGGGTTTGAGTGTGTGGGGAACGTGTTTCAGTGTGTGGGGACGAGTTTCAGTGTGTGGGGAAGGTGTTTCAGTGTGTGGGGAAGGGGTTTCCGTGTGTGGGGATGTGTTTCAGTTTGTGGGGATGGGGTTCATTGTGTGCGGAAGGGGTTTCAGTGTGTGGGGAAGGGGTTTCAGTGTGTGGGGAAGGTGCTTCAGTGTGTGGGGAAGATGTTTCAGTGTCTGGGGAAGTGCTTTCAGAGTGTGGCGAAGGGTTTCAGTGTGTGGGGATGGTATTTGAGTGTGTGGGGAAGGTGTTCCCGTGTGTGGGGAAGGTGTTTCAGTGTGTGGGGAAGTGGTTTCAGTGTTTGGGGAAGGTGTTTCAGTGCATGGGGAAGTGCTTCAGAGTGTGGGGATGTCTTTCAGTGTGTGGGAAAGGGTGTCAGAGTGTGGGGAAGGTGTTTCAGTGTGTGGGGATGGGTTTCAGTGTGTGGGGATGGGTTTCAGTGTGTGGGGAAGGTGTTTCAGTGTGTGGGGAAGGTGTTTCTGTGTGTGGGGATGTGTTTCATTGTGTGGGGAATGCGTTTCAGTGTGTGTGGAAGGTGTTGCAGTGTGTGGGGATTGGTTTCAGAGTGTGGGGATGTGTTTCAGTGTGTGGGAAGGGATTTCAGTGCGTGGGGAAGGGTTTTCAGTGTGTGGGGAAGGTATTTCAGTGTGTGGGGTAGGTGTTTCCGAGTGTTGGGAAGGGTTTCAGTGTGTGGGGAAGGTGTTTCAGTGTGTGGGGAAGGTGTTTCAGTTTGTGGGGAAGGGTTTCAGTGAGGGGAGAAGGGGTTTCAGTGTGGGGGGAAGGGGTTTCAGTGTGTGGAGAAGGGGTTTCAGTGTGTGGGGATGTGTTTCAGTGTTTGGGGAAGGGGTTTCCATGTGTGGGGAAGGGGTTTCAGTTTGTGGGGAAGGGTTTTACTGTGTGCAGAAGGGGTTTCAGTGTGTGGGGAAGGGGTTTCAGTGTGAGGGGAAGGTGTTTCAGTGTGTGCGGAAGGGGTTTCAGTTTCTGCGGAAGGAGTTTCAGTGTGTGCGGAAGGGGTTTCAGTTTCTGTGGAAGGTGTTTCAGTGTGTGGGGAAGGGGTTTCAGTGTTTGGGGAAGGCGTGTCAGTGTGTGGGGATGTGTTACAGTTTGTGGGGAAGGGTTTCAGTGTGTGGGGAAGGTGTTTCAGTGTGTGGGGAAGGTGTGTCAGTGTGCGGGGAAGTGTTTCAGTGTGTGGGGAAGGGGTTCCATGTGTGGGGAAGGTGTTTCAGTGTGTGGGGATGCTTTTTAGTTTGTGGGGATGGGTTTCATTGCGTGTGGAAACGGTATCAATGTGTGGGGAAGCTGTTTCACTGTGTGGGGAAGGGGTTTCAGTGTGTGGGGAAGATGTTTCAGTGTGTGGGCAAGGTGTTTCAGTGTGTGGGGAAGGGTTTCAGAATGTGGGGAAGGTGCTTCAGTGTGTGCGGAATGTGTTTCAGTGTGTGGGGAAGGTGTTTCGGTGTGTGGGGAAGGTATTTTAGTGTGTGGGGAAGGGGTTTCAGTGTGTGGGGAAGGTGTTTCAGTGTGTGGGGAAGATGTTTCAGTGTGTGGGGAAGGTGTTCAGTGTGAGGGGAAGGGTTTCAGTGTGTGGGGAAGGTGCTTCAGTGTGTGCGGAATGGGTTTCAGTGTGTGGGGAAGGTGTTTCAGTGTGTGGGGAAGGTGTTTCAGTGTGTGGGGATGTGTTTCAGTGTGTGGGGATGTGTTTCAGTTAGTGGGGATGTGGTTTCAGTGTGTGGGGATGTGTTTCAGTGTGTGGGGAAGGGGTTTCAGTCTGTGGGGACGGGGTTTCAGTGTGTGGGGAAGTGGATTCAGTATGTTTGGTTGGGTTTCAGTGTGTGCGGAAAGGGTTTCAGTGTTTGGGGAAGGGGTTTCAGTGCGTGGGGAAGGTGTTTCAGTGTGTGTGGATGTGTTTCAGTGTGTGGGGAAGGCGTTTCAGTGTGTGGGGATGTGTTTCAGTTAGTGGGGATGGGGTTTCAGTGTGTGGGGATGTGTTTCAGTGTGTGGGGAAGGGGTTTCAGTGTGTGGGGAAGGTGTTTCATTGTTTGGGGAAGGGGTTTCATTGTGTGCAGAAGGGGTTTCAGTGTGTGGGGAAGGGGATTCTGTGTGTGGGGAAGGTGTTTCATTGTGTGGGAAAGGTGTTTCATTGTGTGTGGAAGAGTATTCAGTGTGTGGGGAGGGGTTTTCAGTGTGTGGGGTAGGGTTCAACTGTGTGTGGAAGGGATTTCAGTGTGTGGGGAAGGGATTCAGTGTGTGGGGAAGGTGTTTCAGTGTGTGGGGAAGGGATTCAGTGTGTGGGGAAGGTGTTTCAGTGTGTGCGGAAGGGGTTTCAGTGTGTGGGGAAGGTGTTTCATTGTATGGGGAAGGTGTTTCAGTGTGTGGGGAAGGTGTTTCAGAGTGTGGGGAAGGGGTATCAGTGTGTGGGGAAGCTGTTTCAGTGTGTGGGCAAGGGGTTTCAGTGTTTGGGGAAGGTGTTTCTGTGTGTGGGTTAGGGTTCCAGTGTGTGGGTAAGGGGTTTCAGTGTGTGCGGAAGGGGTTTCAGTGTGTGGGGAAGGTGTTTCAGTGTGTGGGGATGTGTTTCAGTGTGTGGGGATGTGTTTCTGTGTGTGGGGAAGGATTTCTGTGTGTGGGGAAGGTGTTTCAGTGTGTGGGGATGGGTTTCAGTGTGTGGGGAGGGGTTTCAGTGTGTGGGGATGGGTTCCAGTGTGTGCGGAAGGGGTTTGAGTGTGTGGGGAACGTGTTTCAGTGTGTGGGGACGAGTTTCAGTGTGTGGGGAAGGTGTTTCAGTGTGTGGGGAAGGGGTTTCCGTGTGTGGGGATGTGTTTCAGTTTGTGGGGATGGGGTTCATTGTGTGCGGAAGGGGTTTCAGTGTGTGGGGAAGGGGTTTCAGTGTGTGGGGAAGGGGTTTCAGTGTGTGGGGAAGATGTTTCAGTGTCTGGGGAAGTGCTTTCAGAGTGTGGCGAAGGGTTTCAGTGTGTGGGGATGGTATTTGAGTGTGTGGGGAAGGTGTTCCCGTGTGTGGGGAAGGTGTTTCAGTGTGTGGGGAAGTGGTTTCAGTGTTTGGGGAAGGTGTTTCAGTGCATGGGGAAGTGCTTCAGAGTGTGGGGATGTCTTTCAGTGTGTGGGAAAGGGTGTCAGAGTGTGGGGAAGGTGTTTCAGTGTGTGGGGATGGGTTTCAGTGTGTGGGGATGGGTTTCAGTGTGTGGGGAAGGTGTTTCAGTGTGTGGGGAAGGTGTTTCTGTGTGTGGGGATGTGTTTCATTGTGTGGGGAATGCGTTTCAGTGTGTGTGGAAGGTGTTGCAGTGTGTGGGGATTGGTTTCAGAGTGTGGGGATGTGTTTCAGTGTGTGGGAAGGGATTTCAGTGCGTGGGGAAGGGTTTTCAGTGTGTGGGGAAGGTATTTCAGTGTGTGGGGTAGGTGTTTCCGAGTGTTGGGAAGGGTTTCAGTGTGTGGGGAAGGTGTTTCAGTGTGTGGGGAAGGTGTTTCAGTTTGTGGGGAAGGGTTTCAGTGAGGGGAGAAGGGGTTTCAGTGTGGGGGGAAGGGGTTTCAGTGTGTGGAGAAGGGGTTTCAGTGTGTGGGGATGTGTTTCAGTGTTTGGGGAAGGGGTTTCCATGTGTGAGGAAGGGGTTTCAGTTTGTGGGGAAGGGTTTTACTGTGTGCAGAAGGGGTTTCAGTGTGTGGGGAAGGGGTTTCAGTGTGAGGGGAAGGTGTTTCAGTGTGTGCGGAAGGGGTTTCAGTTTCTGCGGAAGGAGTTTCAGTGTGTGCGGAAGGGGTTTCAGTTTCTGTGGAAGGTGTTTCAGTGTGTGGGGAAGGGGTTTCAGTGTTTGGGGAAGGCGTGTCAGTGTGTGGGGATGTGTTACAGTTTGTGGGGAAGGGTTTCAGTGTGTGGGGAAGGTGTTTCAGTGTGTGGGGAAGGTGTGTCAGTGTGCGGGGAAGTGTTTCAGTGTGTGGGGAAGGGGTTCCATGTGTGGGGAAGGTGTTTCAGTGTGTGGGGATGCTTTTTAGTTTGTGGGGATGGGTTTCATTGCGTGTGGAAACGGTATCAATGTGTGGGGAAGCTGTTTCACTGTGTGGGGAAGGGGTTTCAGTGTGTGGGGAAGATGTTTCAGTGTGTGGGCAAGGTGTTTCAGTGTGTGGGGAAGGGTTTCAGAATGTGGGGAAGGTGCTTCAGTGTGTGCGGAATGTGTTTCAGTGTGTGGGGAAGGTGTTTCGGTGTGTGGGGAAGGTATTTTAGTGTGTGGGGAAGGGGTTTCAGTGTGTGGGGAAGGTGTTTCAGTGTGTGGGGAAGATGTTTCAGTGTGTGGGGAAGGTGTTCAGTGTGAGGGGAAGGGTTTCAGTGTGTGGGGAAGGTGCTTCAGTGTGTGCGGAATGGGTTTCAGTGTGTGGGGAAGGTGTTTCAGTGTGTGGGGAAGGTGTTTCAGTGTGTGGGGATGTGTTTCAGTGTGTGGGGATGTGTTTCAGTTAGTGGGGATGTGGTTTCAGTGTGTGGGGATGTGTTTCAGTGTGTGGGGAAGGGGTTTCAGTCTGTGGGGACGGGGTTTCAGTGTGTGGGGAAGTGGATTCAGTATGTTTGGTTGGGTTTCAGTGTGTGCGGAAAGGGTTTCAGTGTTTGGGGAAGGGGTTTCAGTGCGTGGGGAAGGTGTTTCAGTGTGTGGGGATGTGTTTCAGTGTGTGGGGAAGGCGTTTCAGTGTGTGGGGATGTGTTTCAGTTAGTGGGGATGGGGTTTCAGTGTGTGGGGATGTGTTTCAGTGTGTGGGGAAGGGGTTTCAGTGTGTGGGGAAGGTGTTTCATTGTTTGGGGAAGGGGTTTCATTGTGTGCAGAAGGGGTTTCAGTGTGTGGGGAAGGGGATTCTGTGTGTGGGGAAGGTGTTTCATTGTGTGGGAAAGGTGTTTCATTGTGTGTGGAAGAGTATTCAGTGTGTGGGGAGGGGTTTTCAGTGTGTGGGGTAGGGTTCAACTGTGTGTGGAAGGGATTTCAGTGTGTGGGGAAGGGGTTTCAGTATGAGGGGCAGGGGTTTCAGTGTGTGGGGAAGGGTTACAGTGTGTGGGGCAGGGTTTCAGTGTGTCGGGAATTTGTTTCAGTGTGTGGGGAAGGGGTCTCAGTGTGTGGGGAAGGAATTCAGTGTGTGGGGAAGTGTTTCAGTGTGTGGGGAAGGGTTTCAGTGTGTGGGGACGGGGTTTCAGTGTGTGGGGAAGGGGATTCAGTATGTTTGGTAGGGTTTCAGTGTGTGCGGAAAGGGTTTCAGTGTGTGGGGAAGGGGATTCTGTGTGTGGGGAAGGTGTTTCATTGTGTGGGAAAGGTGTTTCATTGTGTGTGGAAGAGTATTCAGTGTGTGGGGAGGGGTTTTCAGTGTGTGGGGTAGGGTTCAACTGTGTGTGGAAGGGGTTTCAGTGTGTGGGGAAGGGGTTTCAGTATGAGGGGCAGGGGTTTCAGTGTGTGGGGAAGGGTTACAGTGTGTGGGGCAGGGTTTCAGTGTGTCGGGAATTTGTTTCAGTGTGTGGGGAAGGGGTCTCAGTGTGTGGGGAAGGAATTCAGTGTGTGGGGAAGTGTTTCAGTGTGTGGGGAAGGGTTTCAGTGTGTGGGGACGGGGTTTCAGTGTGTGGGGAAGGGGATTCAGTATGTTTGGTAGGGTTTCAGTGTGTGCGGAAAGGGTTTCAGTGTGTGGGGAAGGGTTACAGTGTGTGGGGAATGTTTTACAGGGTGTGCGGAAGGGGTTACAGTGTGTGCGGAAGGGGCTTCAGAGTGTGGGGAAGGGGTTTCAGTGTGTGGGGAAGGTGTTTCTGATTGTGGGGATGTATTTCAGTGTGTGGGGAAGGGGTTTCAGTGTGCGGGGAAGGGGTTTCAGTGTGTGGTGAAGGGTTTCAGTGTGTGGGGAAGGGGTTTCAGTGTTTGGGGAACGTGTTTCATTGTGTGGGGAAGGGGTTTCAGAGTGTGGGTAAGGGTTTCAGTGTTTGGGGAATGGTTTTCAGTGAGTGCAGAAGGGGTTTCAGAGTGTGGGAAAGGGTTTCGGTGTGTGGGGAAGGGTTTTCAGTGTGTGGGGAAAGGGTTTCAGTGTGTGGGGAAGGTGTTTCAGTGTGTGGGGATGTGTTTCAGTGTGTGAAGAAGGGGTTTCAGTGTGTGAGGATGGGGTTTCAGTGTGTGGGGAAGGGGTTCACTTTGTGCGGAAGGGGTTTCAGTGTGTGGGGAAGGGATTTCAGTGAGTGGGGAAGGTGTTTCAGTGTGTGCGGAAGCGGTTTCAGTGTGTGGGGAACGGGTTTCAGTGTGTGGGGATGGGGTTTCAGTGTGTGCGGAAGCGGTTTCAGTGTGTGGGGAACGGGTTTCAGTGTGTGGGGAAGGTGTTTCAGTGTGTGCGGAAGGGGTTTCAGTGTGTGGGGATGTGTTTCTGTGTGTGGGGAAGGATTTCTGTGTGTGGGTTAGGGTTCCAGTGTGTGGGTAAGGGGTTTCAGTGTGTGCGGAAGGGGTTTCAGTGTGTGGGGAAGGTGTTTCAGTGTGTGGGGATGTGTTTCAGTGTGTGGGGATGTGTTTCTGTGTGTGGGGAAGGATTTCTGTGTGTGGGGAAGGTGTTTCAGTGTGTGGGGATGGGTTTCAGTGTGTGGGGAGGGGTTTCAGTGTGTGGGGATGGGTTCCAGTGTGTGCGGAAGGGGTTTGAGTGTGTGGGGAACGTGTTTCAGTGTGTGGGGACGAGTTTCAGTGTGTGGGGAAGGTGTTTCAGTGTGTGGGGAAGGGGATTCTGTGTGTGGGGAAGGTGTTTCATTGTGTGGGAAAGGTGTTTCATTGTGTGTGGAAGAGTATTCAGTGTGTGGGGTGGGGTTTTCAGTGTGTGGGGTAGGGTTCAACTGTGTGTGGAAGGGGTTTCAGTGTGTGGGGAAGGGGTTTCAGTATGAGGGGCAGGGGTTTCAGTGTGTGGGGAAGGGTTACAGTGTGTGGGGCAGGGTTTCAGTGTGTCGGGAATTTGTTTCAGTGTGTGGGGAAGGGGTCTCAGTGTGTGGGGAAGGAATTCAGTATGTGGGGAAGTGTTTCAGTGTGTGGGGAAGGGTTTCAGTGTGTGGTGACGGGGTTTCAGTGTGTGGGGAAGGGGATTCAGTATGTTTGGTAGGGTTTCAGTGTGTGCGGAAAGGGTTTCAGTGTGTGGGGAAGGGTTACAGTGTGTGGGGAATGTTTTACAGGGTGTGCGGAAGGGGTTACAGTGTGTGCGGAAGGGGCTTCAGAGTGTGGGGAAGGCGTTTCAGTGTGTGGGGAAGGTGTTTCTGATTGTGGGGATGTATTTCAGTGTGTGGGGAAGGGGTTTCAGTGTGCGGGGAAGGGGTTTCAGTGTGTGGTGAAGGGTTTCAGTGTGTGGGGAAGGGGTTTCAGTGTTTGGGGAACGTGTTTCATTGTGTGGGGAAGGGGTTTCAGAGTGTGAGTAAGGGTTTCAGTGTTTGGGGAATGGTTTTCAGTGAGTGCAGAAGGGGTTTCAGAGTGTGGGAAAGGGTTTCGGTGTGTGGGGAAGGGTTTTCAGTGTGTGGGGAAAGGGTTTCAGTGTGTGGGGAAGGTGTTTCAGTGTGTGGGGATGTGTTTCAGTGTGTGAAGAAGGGGTTTCAGCGTGTGAGGATGGGGTTTCAGTGTGTGGGGAAGGGGTTCACTTTGTGCGGAAGGGGTTTCAGTGTGTGGGGAAGGGATTTCAGTGAGTGGGGAAGGTGTTTCAGTGTGTGCGGAAGCGGTTTCAGTGTGTGGGGAACGGGTTTCAGTGTGTGGGGAAGGTGTTTCAGTGTTTGCGGAAGGGGTTTCAGTGTGTGCGGTAGCGGTTTGAGTGTGTGGGGAAGGGGTTTCATTTTGTGGGGAAGGTATTTCAGTGTGTGCGGAAGGGGTTTCAGTGTGTGGGGATGGGGTTTCAGTGTGTGGGGATGTGTTTCAGTGTGTGGGGAAGGTGTTTCAGTGTGTGGGTAGGCGTTTCACTGTGTGCGGAAGGGGTTTCAGTGTGTGGGGAAGGTGTTTCAGTGTGTGGGGAAGGGGTTTCAGTGTGTGGGGATGTGTTTGAGTGTGAGGGGAAGGGGTTGCAATGTGTGGCGATGTCTTTCAGTGTGTGGGGAAAGTATTTCAGTGTGTGGGGAAGGGTTTCGCTGTGTGGGGAAGGTGTTTCAGTGTGTGCGGTAGGGGTTTCAGTGTGTGCGGAAGGCATTTCTGTGTGAGGGGAATGGGTTTCAGTATGTGGGGAATGGGTTTCAGTGTGTGGGGAATGCGTTTCAGTGTGTTAGAAGGGTTTCAGTGTGTGGGGAATGTGTTTCAGTGTGTGGTGAATGGGTATCAGTGTTTGGGGAAGGGTTTCAGTGTGTGGGGAAGGGGTTTCAGTGTGTGGGGAAGGTGTTTCAGTGTGTGGGGATGTGTTGCAGTGTGTGGGGATGGGGTTTCAGTGTGTGGGGAAGGTGTTTCAGTATGTGGGGAAGGGGTTTCAGTATGTGGGGAAGGGTTTCCATTGTGTGGGGAAGGACGTTCAGTGTGTGGGGAAGTGTTTCAGTGTGTGGGGAAGGTGTTTCAGTGTGTGGGGAAGGGTTTCAGTGTGTGGGGATGGTGTTTCAGTATGTGCGGAAGGGGTCTCAGTGTGTGGTGAAGGTGTTTCGGTGTGTTGGGAAGGTGTTTCAGTGTGTGGGGAAAGGGTTTCAATTTGTGGGGAAGGTGTTTCAGTGTGTGGGGAAGGTGTTTCAGTGTGTGGGAAGGGGTTTCAGTGTGTGGGGAAGGGTTTCAGTGTGTGGGGAAGGGGTTTCAGTGTTTGGGGAACGTGTTTCATTGTGTTGGGAAGGTGTTTCAGATTGTGGGTAATGGTTTTCAGTGAGTGGGGAAGGGGTTTCAGAGTGTGGGAAAGTGTTTCAGTGTGTGGGGAAGGTGTTTCAGTGTGTGCGGAAGGGGTTTCAGTGTGTTTGGAAGGTGTTTCAGTGTGTGGGGAATGTGTTTCAGTGTGTGGGGATGTGTTTCAGTGTGTGGCGATGAGTTTCAGCGTGTGGGGAAGGGTTTCAGTGTGTGGGGAAAGTTTTTCAGTGTGTGGGGATGGGTTTCAGTGTGTGGGGATGGGTTTCACTGTGTGGGGATGGGTTTCAGTGTGTGCAGAAGGAGTTTCAGTGTGAGGGGAAGGTGTTTCAGTGTGTGGGGAAGGGGTTTCAGTGTGTGGTGATGTGTTTCAGTTTGTGGGGATGGGTTTCATTGTGTGCGGAAGGGGTTTCAGTGTGTGGGGAAGGATTTTCAGTATGTGGGGAAGAGGTTTCAGTGAGTGGGGAAGGGGTTTCAGTGTGTGGGGAATGTGTTTCTGTGTGTTTGGAAGGGATTCAGTGTGTGGTGAATGGGTTTCAGTGTTTGGGGAAGTGGTTCAGCGAGTGGGGAAGGGGTTTCAGAGTGTGGGGAAGGTGTTTCAGTGTGTGGGGAGGTGTTGCAGTGAGTGGGGATGGTGTTTCAGTGTGTGGGGAAGGTATTTCAGTGTGTTGGGAAGGGGTTTCAGAGTGTGGGGAAGGGCTTCCAGTGTCTGGGGAAGGAGTTTCAGTGTGTGGGGAAGCGTTTCAGTGCGTGGGGAAGGTGTTTCAGTGTGTGGGGAAGGGTTTCTGTGTGTGGGGAAGGGGTTTCAGTGTGTGGGGAAGGTGTTTCAGTGAGTGGGGATGTGTTGCAGTGTGTGGGGATGGGGTTCCAGTGTGTGGGGAAGGTGTTTCAGTGTATGGGGAAGGGGTTTCAGTGTGTGGGGAAGGGTTTCCAGTGTCTGGGGAAGGAGTTTCAGTGTGTGGGGAAGTGTTACAGTTTGTGGGGAAGGTGTTTCAGTGTGTGGGGAAGGGTTTCTGTGTGTGGGGAAGGTGTTTCAGTGTGTGGGGAAGGTGTTTCAGTGAGTGGGGATGTGTTGCAGTGTGTGGGGATGGGGTTCCAGTGTGTGGGGAAGGTGTTTCAGTGTATGGGGAAGGGGTTTCAGTGTGTGGGGAAGGGTTTCCAGTGTCTGGGGAAGGAGTTTCAGTGTGTGGGGAAGTGTTACAGTGTGTGGGGAAGGTGTTTCAGTGTGTGGGGAAGTGTTTCAGTGTGTGGGGAAGGAGTTTCAGTGTCTGGGGAAGCTGTTTCAGTGTGTGCGGAAGTTGTTTCAGTGTGTGGGGATGGGTTTCAGTGTGTGGGTAAGGGGTTTCAGCTTGTGTGGAAGGGGTTTCAGTGTGTGAGGAAGGTGTGTCAGTGTGTGGGGAAGTGTTTCAGTTTGTGCGGAAGGGGTTTCAGTGTGTGGGGCAGGAGTTTCAGTGTGTGGGGAAGGCTTTTCAGTGTGTGGGGAAGCTGTTTCACTGTCTGGGGAAGTTGTTTCAGTGTGTGAGAATGGGTTTCAGTGTGTGGGGATGGGTTTCAGTGTGTGCGGAAGGGGTTTCAGTGTGTGGGGAAGGTGTGTCAGTGTGTGGGGAAGGGTTTCCAGTGTCTAGGGAAGGAGTTTCAGTGTGTGGGGGAGTGTTTCAGTGTGTGGGGAAGGTGTTTCAGTGGGTGGGGAAGGGTTTCAGTGTCTGGGGAAGGTGTTTGAGTTTGTGCGGAAGGGGTTTCAGTGTTTGGGGAAGGTGTTTCGGTGTATGGGGAAGGTGTTTCAGTGTGTGGGGAAAGGTTTCAGTGTGTGGGGAAGTTGTTTCAGTGTGTGGGGAAGGTGTTTCAGTGTGTGGGGAAGGGGTTTCAGTGTGTGGGGAAGGGTTTCAGTGTGTGGGGAAGGTGTTTCAGTTTGTGCGGAAGGTGTTTCAGTTTGTGCGGAAGGTGTTTCAGTTTGTTGGGAAGATGTTTCAGTGTGTGGGGAAGGTGTTTCAGTGTGTGGGGAAGTTGTTTCAGTGTGTGGGGATGGGGTTTCAGTGTGTGGGAAAGGTGTTTCAGTGTGTGGGGAAGGGGTTTCAGTGTGTGGGGAAGGGTTTCCAGTGTCTGGGGAAGGAGTTTCAGTGTGTGGGGAAGTGTTTCAGTGTGTGGGGAAGGTGTTTCAGTGTGTGGGGAAGGATTTCAGTGTGCGGGGAAGGCGTTTCAGTGTGTGGGGAAGCTGTTTCAGTGTGTGGGGAAGGGGTTTCAGTGTGTGGGGAAGCAGTTTCAGTGTGTGGGATAGGGTTCCAGTGTGTGGGGAAGGGGTTTCAGTGTGTGGGGAAGGTGTATCAGAGTGTGGGGATGGGTTTCAGTGTGTGTGGAAGGGGTTTCAGTGTGTGGGGATGGGTTTCAGTGGGTGTGGAAGGGGTTTCAGTGTGTGGGGAAGGTGTGTCAGTGTGCGGGGAAGGTGTTTCAGTGTGTGGGGAAGGGGTTCCATATGTGGGGAAGGTGTTTCAGTGTGTGGGGATGGGTTTCAGTTTGTGGGGAAGGTGTTTCAGTGTATGGGGAAGGGGTTTCAGTGTGTGGGGAAGGGTTTCCAGTGTCTGGGGAAGGAGTTTCAGTGTGTGGGGAAGTGTTACAGTTTGTGGGGAAGGTGTTTCAGTGTGTGGGGAAGGGATTCTGTGTGTGGGGAAGGTGTTTCAGTGTGTGGGGAAGGTGTTTCAGTGAGTGGGGATGTGTTGCAGTGTGTGTGGATGGGGTTCCAGTGTGTGGGGAAGGTGTTTCAGTGTATGGGGAAGGGGTTTCAGTGTGTGGGGAAGGGTTTCCAGTGTCTGGGGAAGGAGTTTCAGTGTGTGGGGAAGTGTTACAGTGTGTGGGGAAGGTGTTTCAGTGTGTGGGGAAGTGTTTCAGTGTGTGGGGAAGGAGTTTCAGTGTCTGGGGAAGCTGTTTCAGTGTGTGCGGAAGTTGTTTCAGTGTGTGGGGATGGGTTTCAGTGTGTGGGTAAGGGGTTTCAGCGTGTGTGGAAGGGGTTTCAGTGTGTGAGGAAGGTGTGTCAGTGTGTGGGGAAGTGTTTCAGTTTGTGTGGAAGGGGTTTCAGTGTGTGGGGCAGGAGTTTCAGTGTTTGGGGAAGGCTTTTCAGTGTGTGGGGAAGCTGTTTCACTGTCTGGGGAAGTTGTTTCAGTGTGTGAGAATGGGTTTCAGTGTGTGGGGATGGGTTTCAGTGTGTGCGGAAGGGGTTTCAGTGTGTGGGGAAGGTGTGTCAGTGTGTGGGGAAGGGTTTCCAGTGTCTGGGGAAGGAGTTTCAGTGTGTGGGGGAGTGTTTCAGTGTGTGGGGAAGGTGTTTCAGTGGGTGGGGAAGGGGTTTCAGTGTCTGGGGAAGGTGTTTGAGTTTGTGCGGAAGGGGTTTCAGTGTTTGGGGAAGGTGTTTCGGTGTATGGGGAAGGTGTTTCAGTGTGTGGGGAAAGGTTTCAGTGTGTGGGGAAGTTGTTTCAGTGTGTGGGGAAGGTGTTTCAGTGTGTGGGGAAGGGGTTTCAGTGTGTGGGGAAGGGTTTCAGTGTGTGGGGAAGGTGTTTCAGTTTGTGCGGAAGGTGTTTCAGTTTGTTGGGAAGATGTTTCAGTGTGTGGGGAAGGTGTTTCAGTGTGTGGGGAAGTTGTTTCAGTGTGTGGGGATGGGGTTTCAGTGTGTGGGAAAGGTGTTTCAGTGTGTGGGGAAGGAGTTTCAGTGTGTGGGGAAGGGTTTCCAGTGTGTGGGGAAGGAGTTTCAGTGTGTGGGGAAGTGTTTCAGTGTGTGGGGAAGGTGTTTCAGTGTGTGGGGAAGGATTTCAGTGTGTGGGGAAGGCGTTTCAGTGTGTGGGGAAGCTGTTTCAGTGTGTGGGGAAGCGGTTTCAGTGTGTGGGGAAGCAGTTTCAGTGTGTGGGATAGGGTTCCAGTGTGTGGGGAAGGGGTTTCAGTGTGTGGGGAAGGTGTATCAGAGTGTGGGGATGGGTTTCAGTGTGTGTGGAAGGGGTTTCAGTGTGTGGGGATGGGTTTCAGTGGGTGTGGAAGGGGTTTCAGTGTGTGGGGAAGGTGTGTCAGTGTGCGGGGAAGGTGTTTCAGTGTGTGGGGAAGGGGTTCCATATGTGGGGAAGGTGTTTCAGTGTGTGGGGATGGGTTTCAGTTTGTGGGGATGGGTTTCATTGTGTGTGGAAGTGGTATCAATGTGTGGGGAAGGTGTTTCAGTGTTTGGGGAAGGGGTTTCAGTGTGTGGGGAAGATGTTTCTGTGTGTGGGGAAGGTGTTTCAGTGTGTGGGGAAGGCTTTCAGTGTGTGGGGAATGTGCTTCAGTGTGTGCGGAAAGGGTTTCAGTGTGTGGGGAAGGTGTTTCGGTGTGTGGGGAAGGTATTTTAGTGTGTGGGGAAGGGGTTTCAGTGTGTCGGGAAGGTGTTTCAGTGTGTGGGGAAGATGTTTCAGTGTGTGGGGAAGCTGTTTCAGTGTGTGGGAAGGGGTTTCAGTGTGTGGGGAAGGGTTTCAGTGTGTGGGGAAGGGGTTTCAGTGTTTGGGGAACGTGTTTCATTGTGTGGGCAAGGGGTTTCAGAGTGTGGGTAAGGGTTTCAGTGTGTGGGGAAGAGTTTTCAGTGAGTGGGGAAGGGGTTTCAGAGTGTGGGAAAGGGTTTCGGTGTGTGGGGAAGGGTTTTCAGTGTGTGGGGAAAGGGTTCAGTGTGTGGGGTAGGTGTTTCAGTATGTGGGGAAGGGGTTTCAGTATGTGGGGAAGGGTTTCCAGTGTGTGGGGAAGGACGTTCAGTGTGTGGGGAAGTGTTTCAGTGTGTGGGGAAGGTGTTTCAGTGTGTGGGGAAGGGTTTCAGTGTGTGGGGATGGTGTTTCAGTATGTGCGGAAGGGGTTTCAGTGTGTGGTGAAGGTGTTTCGGTGTGTTGGGAAGGTGTTTCAGTGTGTGGGGAAGGGGTTTCAATTTGTGGGGAAGGTGTTTCAGTGTGTGGGGAAGGGTTTCAGTGAGTGGGGAAGGGGTTTCAGTGTTTGGGGAACGTGTTTCATTGTGTGGGGAAGGGGTTTCAGAGTGTGGGTAAGGGTTTCAGTGTGTGGGGAAGGGTTTTCAGTGAGTGGGGAAGGGGTTTCAGAGTGTGGGAAAGGGTTTCGGTGTGTGGGGAAGGGTTTTCAGTGTGTGGGGAAAGGGTTCAGTGTGTGGGGAAGGTGCTTCAGTATGTGGGGAAGGGGTTTCAGTGTGTGGGGAAGGGTTTCCAGTGTGTGGGGAAGGACGTTCAGTTTTTGGGGAAGTGTTTCAGTGTGTGGGGAAGGTGTTTCAGTGTGTGGGGAAGGGTTTCAGTGTGTGGGGATGGTGTTTCAGTATGTGCGGAAGGGGTTTCAGTGTGTGATGAAGGTGTTTCGGTGTGTTGGGAAGGTGTTTCAGTGTGTGGGGAAGGGGTTTCAATTTGTGGGGAAGGTGTTTCAGTGTGTGCCGAAGGTGTTTCAGTGTGTGGGGAAGGGTTTCCAGTGTCTGGGGAAGGAGTTTCAGTGTGTGGGGAAGTGTTTCAGTGAGTGGGGAAGGTGTTTCAGTGTGTGGGAAGGGGTTTCAGTGTGTGGGGAAGGGTTTCAGTGTGTGGGGAAGGGGTTTCAGTGTTTGGGGAACGTGTTTCATTGTGTTGGGAAGGTGTTTCAGATTGTGGGTAATGGTTTTCAGTGAGTGGGGAAGGGGTTTCAGAGTGTGGGAAAGGGTTTCGGTGTGTGGGGAAGGGTTTTCAGTGTGTGGGGAAAGGGTTCAGTGTGTGGGGAAGTGTTTCAGTGTGTGGGGAAGGTGTTTCAGTGTGTGCGGAAGGGGTTTCAGTGTGTTTGGAAGGTGTTTCAGTGTGTGGGGAATGTGTTTCAGTGTGTGGGGATGTGTTTCAGTGTGTGGGAATGAGTTTCAGCGTGTGGGGAAGGGTTTCTGTGTGTGGGGAAAGTTTTTCAGTGTGTGCGGATGGGTTTCAGTGTGTGGGGATGGGTTTCAGTGTGTGGGGATGGGTTTCAGTGTGTGCAGAAGGAGTTTCAGTGTGAGGGGAAGGTGTTTCAGTGTGTGGGGAAGGGGTTTCAGTGTGTGGTGATGGGTTTCAGTTTGTGGGGATGGGTTTCATTGTGTGTGGAAGGGGTTTCAGTGTGTGGGGAAGGATTTTCAGTATGTGGGGAAGAGGTTTCAGTGAGTGGGGAAGGGGTTTCAGTGTGTGGGGAATGTGTTTCAGTGTGTTTGGAAGGGTTTCAGTGTGTGGTGAATGGGTTTCAGTGTTTGGGGAAGGGGTTCAGCGAGTGGAGAAGGGGTTTCAGAGTGTGGGGAAGGTGTTTCAGTGTGTGGGGAGGTGTTGCAGTGAGTGGGGATGGTGTTTCAGTGTGTGGGGAAGGTGTTTCAGTGTGTGGGGAAGGGGTTTCAGAGTGTGGGGAAGGGCTTCCAGTGTCTGGGGAAGGAGTTTCAGTGTGTGGGGAAGCGTTTCAGTGCGTGGGGAAGGTGTTTCAGTGTGTGGGGAAGGGTTTCTGTGTGTGGGGAAGGTGTTTCAGTGTGTGGGGGAGGAGTTTCAGTGTCTGGGGAAGCTGTTTCAGTGTGTGTGGAAGTTGTTTCAGTGTGTGGGGATGGGTTTCAGTGTGTGGGTAAGGGGTTTCAGCGTGTGTGGAAGGGGTTTCAGTGTGTGAGGAAGGTGTGTCAGTGTGTGGGGAAGTGTTTCAGTTTGTGCGGAAGGGGTTTCAGTGTGTGGGGCAGGAGTTTCAGTGTGTGGGGAAGGCTTTTCAGTGTGTGGGGAAGCTGTTTCACTGTCTGGGGAAGTTGTTTCAGTGTGTGAGAATGGGTTTCAGTGTGTGCGGAAGGGGTTTCAGTTTGTGGGGAAGATGTGTCAGTGTGTGGGGAAGAGTTTCCAGTGTCTGGGGAAGAAGTTTCAGTGTGTGGGGGAGTGTTTCAGTGTGTGGGGAAGGTGTTTCAGTGGGTGGGGAAGGGTTTCAGTGTCTGGGGAAGGTGTTTGAGTTTGTGCGGAAAGGGTTTCAGTGTTTGGGGAAGGTGTTTCGGTGTATGGGGAAGGTGTTTCAGTGTGTAGGGAAAGGTTTCAGTGTGTGGGGAAGTTGTTTCAGTGTGTGGGGAAGGTGTTACAGTGTGTGGGGAAGGGGTTTCAGTGTCTGGGGAAGGGTTTCAGTGTGTGGGGAAGGGTTTTCAGTGTGTGGAGAAGGGTTTCAGTGTGTGGGGAAGGTGTTTCAGTTTGTGCGGAAGGTGTTTCAGTTTGTGGGGAAGATGTTTCAGTGTGTGGGGAAGGTGTTTCAGTATGTGGGGAAGCTGTTTCAGTGTGTGGGGATGGGGTTTCAGTGTGTGGGAAAGGTGTTTCAGTGTGTGGGGAAGGGGTTTCAGTGTGTGGGGAAGGGTTTCCAGTGTCTGGGGAAGGAGTTTCAGTGTGTGGGGAAGTGTTTCAGTGAGTGGGGAAGGTGTTTCAGTGTGTGGGGAAGGTTTGCAGTGTGTGGGGAAGGCGTTTCAGTGTGTGGGGAAGCTGTTTCAGTGTGTGGGGAAGGGGTTTCAGTGTGTGGCGAAGCAGTTTCAGTGTGTGGGATAGGGTTCCAGTGTGTGGGGAAGGGGTTTCAGTGTGTGGGGAAGGTGTTTCAGTGTGTGGGGATGGGTTTCAGTGTGTGTGGAAGGGGTTTCAGTGTGTGGGGATGGGTTTCAGTGGGTGTGGAAGGGGTTTCAGTGTGTGGGGAAGGTGTGTCAGTGTGCGGGGAAGTGTTTCAGTGTGTGGGGAAGGGGTTCCATATGTGGGGAAGGTGTTTCAGTGTGTGGGGATGGTTTTCAGTTTGTGGGGATGGGTTTCATTGTGTGTGGAAGTGGTATCAATGTGTGGGGAAGGTGTTTCAGTGTGTGGGGAAGGGGTTTCAGTGTGTGGGGAAGATGTTTCTGTGTGTGGGGAAGGTGTTTCAGTGTGTGGGGAAGGCTTTCAGTGTGTGGGGAAGGTGCTTCAGTGTGTGCAGAAAGGGTTTCAGTGTGTTGGCAAGGTGTTTCGGTTTGTGGGGAAGGTATTTTAGTGTGTGGGGAAGGGGTTTCAGTGTGTGGGGAAGGTGTTTCAGTGTGTGGGGAAGATGTTTCAGTGTGTGGGGAAGCTGTTTCAGTGTGTGGGAAGGGGTTTCAGTGTGTGGGGAAGGGTTTCAGTGTGTGGGGAAGGGGTTTCAGTGTTTGGGGAACGTGTTTCATTGTGTGGGGAAGGGGTTTCAGAGTGTGGGTAAGGGTTTCAGTGTATGGGGAAGGGTTTTCAGTGAGTGGGGAAGGGGTTTCAGAGTGTGGGAAAGGGTTTCGGTGTGTGGGGAAGGGTATTCAGTGTGTGGGGAAAGGGTTCAGTGTGTGGGGAAGGGTTTCAGTGTGAGGGGAATGTGTTTCAGTGTGTGCGCAAGTGGTTTCAGTGTGTTTGGAAGGTGTTTCAGTGTGTGGGGAAGGGGTATCAGTGTGTGGGGAAGGGGTTTCAGCGTGTGGGGGAGGTGTTTCAGTGTGTGGGGATGTGTTTCAGTGTGTGGGGATGAGTTTCAGTGTGTGGGGAAGGGTTTCAGTGTGTGGGGAAAGTTTTTCAGTGTGTGGGGATGGGTTTCAGTGTGTGGGGATGGGTTTCAGTGTGTGGGGATGGGTTTCAGTGAGTGAAGAAGGAGTTTCAGTGTGTGGGGAAGGTGTTTCAGTGTGTGGGGAAGGGGTTTCAGTGTGTGGTGATGGGTTTCAGTTTGTGGGGATGGGTTTCATTGTGTGCGGAAGGGGTTTCAGTGTGTGGGGAATGTGTTTCAGTGTGTTTGGAACGATTTCAGTGTGTGGGGAATGTGTTTCAGTGTGTGGTGAATGGGTTTCAGTGTTTGGGGAAGGGTTTCAGCGAGTGGGGAAGGGGTTTCAGAGTGTGGGGAAGCTGTTTCAGTGTGTGGGGATGTGTTGCAGTGAGTGGGGATGGTGCTTCAGTGTGTGGGGAAGGTGTTTCAGTGTGTGGGGAAGGGGTTTCAGAGTGTGGGGAAGGGTTTCCAGTGTCTGGGGAAGGAGTTTCAGTGTGTGGGGAAGCGTTTCAGTGTGTGGGGAAGGTGTTTCAGTGTGTGGGGAAGGGTTTCAGTGTGTGGGGAAGGTGTGTCAGTGTGTGGGGAAGGTGTTTCAGTGTGTGGGGATGTGTTGCAGTGTATGGGGATGGGGTTTCAGTGTGTGGGGAAGGTGTTTCAGTGTGTGGGGAAGGCTTTCAGTGTGTGGGGAAGGTGCTTCAGTGTGTGCAGAAAGGGTTTCAGTGTGTTGGCAAGGTGTTTCGGTTTGTGGGGAAGGTATTTTAGTGTGTGGGGAAGGGGTTTCAGTGTGTGGGGAAGGTGTTTCAGTGTGTGGGGAAGATGTTTCAGTGTGTGGGGAAGCTGTTTCAGTGTGTGGGAAGGGGTTTCAGTGTGTGGGGAAGGGTTTCAGTGTGTGGGGAAGGGGTTTCAGTGTTTGGGGAACGTGTTTCATTGTGTGGGGAAGGGGTTTCAGAGTGTGGGTAAGGGTTTCAGTGTATGGGGAAGGGTTTTCAGTGAGTGGGGAAGGGGTTTCAGAGTGTGGGAAAGGGTTTCGGTGTGTGGGGAAGGGTATTCAGTGTGTGGGGAAAGGGTTCAGTGTGTGGGGAAGGGTTTCAGTGTGAGGGGAATGTGTTTCAGTGTGTGCGCAAGTGGTTTCAGTGTGTTTGGAAGGTGTTTCAGTGTGTGGGGAAGGGGTATCAGTGTGTGGGGAAGGGGTTTCAGCGTGTGGGGGAGGTGTTTCAGTGTGTGGGGATGTGTTTCAGTGTGTGGGGATGAGTTTCAGTGTGTGGGGAAGGGTTTCAGTGTGTGGGGAAAGTTTTTCAGTGTGTGGGGATGGGTTTCAGTGTGTGGGGATGGGTTTCAGTGTGTGGGGATGGGTTTCAGTGAGTGAAGAAGGAGTTTCAGTGTGTGGGGAAGGTGTTTCAGTGTGTGGGGAAGGGGTTTCAGTGTGTGGTGATGGGTTTCAGTTTGTGGGGATGGGTTTCATTGTGTGCGGAAGGGGTTTCAGTGTGTGGGGAATGTGTTTCAGTGTGTTTGGAACGATTTCAGTGTGTGGGGAATGTGTTTCAGTGTGTGGTGAATGGGTTTCAGTGTTTGGGGAAGGGTTTCAGCGAGTGGGGAAGGGGTTTCAGATTGTGGGGAAGCTGTTTCAGTGTGTGGGGATGTGTTGCAGTGAGTGGGGATGGTGCTTCAGTGTGTGGGGAAGGTGTTTCAGTGTGTGGGGAAGGGGTTTCAGAGTGTGGGGAAGGGTTTCCAGTGTCTGGGGAAGGAGTTTCAGTGTGTGGGGAAGCGTTTCAGTGTGTGGGGAAGGTGTTTCAGTGTGTGGGGAAGGGTTTCAGTGTGTGGGGAAGGTGTGTCAGTGTGTGGGGAAGGTGTTTCAGTGTGTGGGGATGTGTTGCAGTGTATGGGGATGGGGTTTCAGTGTGTGGGGAAGGTGTTTCAGTGTGTGGGGAAGGGGTTTCAGTGTGTGGGGAAGGGTGGGTTTCCGGTGTCTGGGGAATGAGTTTCAGTGTGTGGGGAATTGTTACACTGTGTGGGGAAGGTATTTCAGTGAGTGGGGAATGGTTTCATTGGGTGGGGAAGGAGTTTCAGTGTGTGGGGAAGCTGTTTCAGTGTGTGTGGAATTTGTTACAGTGTGTGGGGATGGGATTCAGTGTGTGGAGAAGGGTTACAGCATGTGCGGAAGGGGTTTTAGTGTGTGGGGAAGGGTTTCCAGTGTCTGGGGAAGGAGTTTCAGTGTGTGGGGAAGTGCTTCAGTGTGTGGGGAAGGTGTTTCAGTGTGTGGGGAAGGATTTCAGTGTGTGGGGAAGGCGTTTCAGTGTGTGGGGAAGCTGTTTCAGTGTGTGGGGAAGGGGTTTCAGTGTGTGGGGAAGCAGTTTCCGTGTGTGGGATAGGGTTCCAGTGTGTGGGGAAGGGGTTTCATTGTGTGGGGAAGGTGTTTCAGTGTGTGGGGACGGGTTTCAGTGGGTGTGGAAGGGGGTTCAGTGTGTGGGGAAGGTGTGTCAGTGTGCGGGGAAGTGTTTCAGTGTGTGGGGAAGGGGTTCCATATGTGGGGAAGGTGTTTCAGTGTGTGGGGATGGTTTTCAGTTTGTGGGGATGGGTTTCATTGTGTGTGGAAGTGGTATCAATGTGTGGGGAAGGTGTTTCAGTGTGTGGGGAAGGGGTTTCAGTGTGTGGGGAAGATGTGTCTGTGTGTGGGGAAGGTGTTTCAGTGTGTGGGGAAGGCTTTCAGTGTGTGGGGAAGGTGCTTCAGTGTGTGCGAAAAGGGTTTCAGTGTGTGGGGAAGGTGTTTCGGTGTGTGGGGATGGGATTCAGTGTATGGAGATGGGTTTCAGCATGTGCGGAAGGGGTTTCAGTGTGTGGGGAAGGTGTGTCAGTGTGTGGGGAAGTGTTTCAGTTTGTGCGGAAGGGGTTTCAGTGTGTGGGGCAGGTGTTTCAGTGTGTGGGGAAGGCTTTTCAGTGTCTGGGGAAGCTGTTTCACTGTGTGGGGAAGTTGTTTCAGTGTGTGAGAATGGGTTTCAGTGTGTGGGGATGGGTTTCAGTGTGTACGGAAGGAGTTTCAGTGTGTGGGGAAGGTCTGTCAGTGTGTGGGGAAGGGTTTCCAGTGTCTGGGGAAGGAGTTTCAGTGTGTGGGGGAGTGTTTCAGTGTGTGGGGAAGGTGCTTCAGTGGGTGGGGAAGGGTTTCAGTGTCTGAGGAAGGTGTTTCAGTTTGTGCGGAAGGGGTTTCAGTGTTTGGGGAAGGTGTTTCTGTGTATGGGGAAGGTGTTTCAGTGTGTGGGGAAAGGTTTCAGTGTGTGGGGAAGTTGTTTCAGTGTGTGGGGAAGGTGTTGCAGGGTGTGGGGAAGGGGTTTCAGTGTGTGGGGAAGGGTTTCAGTGTGTGGGGAAGGTGTTTCAGTTTGTGCGGAAGGTGTTTCAGTTTGTGGGGAATGTGTTTCAGAGTGTGGGGAAGGTGTTTCAGTGTGTGGGGAAGTTGTTTCAGTTTGTGGGGATGGGGTTTCAGTGTGTGGGGAAGGTGTTTCAGTATGTGGGGAAGGGTTTCCAGTGTCTGGGGAAGGAGTTTCAGTGTGTGGGGAAGTGTTTCAGTGAGTGGGGAAGGTGTTTCAGTGTGTGGGGAAGGATTTCAGTGTGTGGGGAAGGCGTTTCAGTGTGTGGGGAAGCTGTTTCAGTGTGTGGGGAAGGGGTTTCAGTGTGTGGGGAAGGTGTTTGAGTCTGTGGGGATGGGGTTTCAGTGTTTGGGGAAGATGATTCAGTGTGTGGGAGAGGGTTCCAGTGTGTGGGGAAGGGGTTTCAGTGTGTGGGGATGTATTTCTGTGTGTGGGGATGTGTTTCAGTGTGTGGGGAAGGGTTTCAGTGTGTGGGGAAGGTGTTTCAGTGTGTGGTGATGGGTTTCAGTGGGTGTGGAAGGGGTTTCAGTGTGTGGGGAAGGTGTGTCAGTGTGCGGGGAAGTGTTTCAGTGTGTGGGGACGGGTTTCCATGTGTGGGGAAGGTGTTTCAGTGTGTGGGGAAGGGTTTCAGTGTGTGGGGAAGGTGTTTCAGTGTGTGGGGATGGGTTTCAGTGGGTGTGGAAGGGGTTTCAGTGTGTGGGAAAGGTGTTTCAGTGTGTGGGGAAGGGGTTTCAGAGTGTGGGGAAGCGTTTCCAGTGTCTGGGGAAGGAGTTTCAGTTTGTGGGGAAGCGTTTCAGTGTGTGGGGAATGTTTTTCAGTGTGTGGGGAAGGGTTTCAGTGTGTGGGGAAGGTGTGTCAGTGTGTGGGGAAGGTGTTTCAGTGTGTGGGGATGTGTTGCAGTGTGTGGGGATGGGGTTTCAGTGTGTGGGGAAGGTGTTTCAGTGTGTGGGGAAGGGGCTTCAGTGTGTGGGGAAGGGTTTCCAGTGTCTGGGGATGGAGTTTCAGTGTGTGGGGAAGTGTTACAGTGTGTGGGGAAGGTGTTTCAGTGTGTTGGGAAGGGTTTCAGTGTGTGGGGAAGGAGTTTCAGTGTGTGGGGAAGCTGTTTCACTGTGTGTGGAAGTTGTTTCAGTGTGTGGGGATGGGTTTCAGTGTGTGGAGATGGGTTTCAGTGTGTGGGGAAGGAGTGTCAGTGTGTGGGGAAGTGTTTCAGTTTGTGCGGAAGGGGTTTCAGTGTGTGGGGCAGGTGTTTCAGTGTGTGGGGAAGGCTTTTCAGTTTGTGGGGAAGCTGTTTCACTGTGTGGGGAAGTTGTTTCAGTGTGTGAGAATGGGTTTCAGTGTGTGGGGATGGGTTTCAGTGTGTGCGGAAGGGGTTTCAGTGTGTGGGGAAGGTGTGTCAGTGTGTGGGGAAGGGTTTCCAGCGTCTGGGGAAGGAGTTTCAGTGTGTGGGGGAGTGTTTCAGTGTGTGGGGAAGGTGTTTCAGTGGGTGGGGAAGGGTTTCAGTGTCTGAGGAAGGTGTTTCAGTTTGTGCGGAAGGGGTTTCAGTGTTTGGGGAAGGTGTTTCTGTGAATGGGGAAGGTGTTTCAGTGTTTGGGCAAAGGTTTCAGTGTGTGGGGAAGTTGTTTCAGTGTGTGGGGAAGGTGTTTCAGGGAGTGGGGAAGGGGTTTCAGTGTGTGGGGAAGGGTTTCAGTGTGTGGGGAAGGGGTTTCAGTGTGTGGGGAAGGGTTTCAGTGTGTGGGGAAGGTGTTTCAGTTTGTGCGGAAGCTGTTTCAGTTTGTGGGGAATGTGTTTCAGTGTGTGGGGAAGGTGTTTCAGTGTGCGGGGAAGTTGTTTCAGTGTGTGAGGATGGGGTTTCAGTGTGTGGGGAAGGTGTTTCAGTGTGTGGGGAAGGGGGTTCAGTGTGTGGGGAAGGGATTCAGTGTCTGGGGAAGGAGTTTCAGTGTGTGGGGAAGTGTTTCAGTGTGTGGGGAAGGTGTTTCAGTGTGTGGGGAAGGATTTCAGTGTGTGGGGAAGGCGTTTCAGTGTGTGGGGAAGCTGTTTCAGTGTGTGGGGAAGGGGTTTCAGTGTGTGGGGAAGCTGTTTCAGTCTGTGGGGAATGGGTTTCAGTGTTTGGGGAAGCTGTTTCAGTGTGTGGGGAAGGGGTTTCAGTGTGTGGGGAAGCTGTTTCAGTCTGTGGGGAAGGTGTGTCAGTGTGTGGGGAGGGTGTTTCAGTGTGTGGGGATGTGTTGCAATGTGTGGGGATGGGGTTTCAGTGTGTGGGGAAGGTGTTTCAGTGTGTGGGGAAGGGGTTTCAGTGTGTGGGGAAGGGTTTCCAGTGTCTGGGGAAGGAGTTTCAGTGTGTGGGGAAGCTGTTTCAGTGTGTGGGGAAGGGTTTCAGTGTGTGGGGAAGGAGTTTCAGTGTGTGGGGAAGCTGTTTCAGTGTGTGTGGAAGTTGTTTCAGTGCGTGGGGATGGGTTTCAGTGTGTGGAGATGGGTTTCAGCGTGTGTGGAAGGGGTTTCAGTGTGTGGGGAAGGTGTGTCAGTGTGTGGGGAAGTGTTTCAGTTTGTGCGGAAGGGGTTTCAGTGTGTGGGGAAGCTGTTTCACTGTGTGAGGAAGTTGTTTCAGTGTGTGAGAATGGGTTTCAGTGTGTGGGGATGGGTTTCAGTGTGTGCGAAAGGGGTTTCAGTGTGTGGGGAAGGTGTGGCAGTGTGTGGGGAAGGGTTTCCAGTGTCTGGGGAAGGAGTTTCAGTGTGTGGGGGAGTGTTTCAGTGTGTGGGGAAGGTGTTGCAGTGGGTGGGGAAGGGTTTCAGTGTCTGAGGAAGGTGTTTCAGTTTGTGCGGAAGGGGTTTCATTGTTTGGGGAAGGTGTTTCTGTGTATGGGGAAGGTGTTTCAGTGTGTGGGGAAAGGTTTCAGTGTGTGGGGAAGTTGCTTCAGTGTGTGGGGAAGGTGTTTCAGGGTGTGGGGAAGGGTTACAGCATGTGCGGAAGGGGTTTTAGTGTGTGGGGAATGGTTTCCAGTGTCTGGGGAAGGAGTTTCAGTGTGTGGGGAAGTGCTTCAGTGTGTGGGGAAGGTGTTTCAGTGTGTGGGGAAGGATTTCAGTGTGTGGGGAAGGCGTTTCAGTGTGTGGGGAAGCTGTTTCAGTGTGTGGGGAAGGGGTTTCAGTGTGTGGGGAAGCAGTTTCCGTGTGTGGGATAGGGTTCCAGTGTGTGGGGAAGGGGTTTCATTGTGTGGGGAAGGTGTTTCAGTGTGTGGGGACGGGTTTCAGTGGGTGTGGAAGGGGGTTCAGTGTGTGGGGAAGGTGTGTCAGTGTGCGGGGAAGTGTTTCAGTGTGTGGGGAAGGGGTTCCATATGTGGGGAAGGTGTTTCAGTGTGTGGGGATGGTTTTCAGTTTGTGGGGATGGGTTTCATTGTGTGTGGAAGTGGTATCAATGTGTGGGGAAGGTGTTTCAGTGTGTGGGGAAGGGGTTTCAGTGTGTGGGGAAGATGTGTCTGTGTGTGGGGAAGGTGTTTCAGTGTGTGGGGAAGGCTTTCAGTGTGTGGGGAAGGTGCTTCAGTGTGTGCGAAAAGGGTTTCAGTGTGTGGGGAAGGTGTTTCGGTGTGTGGGGATGGGATTCAGTGTATGGAGATGGGTTTCAGCATGTGCGGAAGGGGTTTCAGTGTGTGGGGAAGGTGTGTCAGTGTGTGGGGAAGTGTTTCAGTTTGTGCGGAAGGGGTTTCAGTGTGTGGGGCAGGTGTTTCAGTGTGTGGGGAAGGCTTTTCAGTGTCTGGGGAAGCTGTTTCACTGTGTGGGGAAGTTGTTTCAGTGTGTGAGAATGGGTTTCAGTGTGTGGGGATGGGTTTCAGTGTGTACGGAAGGAGTTTCAGTGTGTGGGGAAGGTCTGTCAGTGTGTGGGGAAGGGTTTCCAGTGTCTGGGGAAGGAGTTTCAGTGTGTGGGGGAGTGTTTCAGTGTGTGGGGAAGGTGTTTCAGTGGGTGGGGAAGGGTTTCAGTGTCTGAGGAAGGTGTTTCAGTTTGTGCGGAAGGGGTTTCAGTGTTTGGGGAAGGTGTTTCTGTGTATGGGGAAGGTGTTTCAGTGTGTGGGGAAAGGTTTCAGTGTGTGGGGAAGTTGTTTCAGTGTGTGGGGAAGGTGTTGCAGGGTGTGGGGAAGGGGTTTCAGTGTGCGGGGAAGGGTTTCAGTGTGTGTGGAAGGGGTTTCAGTGTGTGGGGAAGGGTTTCAGTGTGTGGGGAAGGTGTTTCAGTTTGTGCGGAAGGTGTTTCAGTTTGTGGGGAATGTGTTTCAGAGTGTGGGGAAGGTGTTTCAGTGTGTGGGGAAGTTGTTTCAGTTTGTGGGGATGGGGTTTCAGTGTGTGGGGAAGGTGTTTCAGTGTGTGGGGAAGGGTTTCCAGTGTCTGGGGAAGGAGTTTCAGTGTGTGGGGAAGTGTTTCAGTGAGTGGGGAAGGTGTTTCAGTGTGTGGGGAAGGATTTCAGTGTGTGGGGAAGGCGTTTCAGTGTGTGGGGAAGCTGTTTCAGTGTGTGGGGAAGGGGTTTCAGTGTGTGGGGAAGGTGTTTGAGTCTGTGGGGATGGGGTTTCAGTGTTTGGGGAAGATGATTCAGTGTGTGGGAGAGGGTTCCAGTGTGTGGGGAAGGGGTTTCAGTGTGTGGGGATGTATTTCTGTGTGTGGGGATGTGTTTCAGTGTGTGGGGAAGGGTTTCAGTGTGTGGGGAAGGTGTTTCAGTGTGTGGTGATGGGTTTCAGTGGGTGTGGAAGGGGTTTCAGTGTGTGGGGAAGGTGTGTCAGTGTGCGGGGAAGTGTTTCAGTGTGTGGGGACGGGTTTCCATGTGTGGGGAAGGTGTTTCAGTGTGTGGGGAAGGGTTTCAGTGTGTGGGGAAGGTGTTTCAGTGTGTGGGGATGGGTTTCAGTGGGTGTGGAAGGGGTTTCAGTGTGTGGGAAAGGTGTTTCAGTGTGTGGGGAAGGGGTTTCAGAGTGTGGGGAAGCGTTTCCAGTGTCTGGGGAAGGAGTTTCAGTCTGTGGGGAAGCGTTTCAGTGTGTGGGGAATGTTTTTCAGTGTGTGGGGAAGGGTTTCAGTGTGTGGGGAAGGTGTGTCAGTGTGTGGGGAAGGTGTTTCAGTGTGTGGGGATGTGTTGCAGTGTGTGGGGATGGGGTTTCAGTGTGTGGGGAAGGTGTTTCAGTGTGTGGGGAAGGGGCTTCAGTGTGTGGGGAAGGGTTTTCAGTGTCTGGGGATGGAGTTTCAGTGTGTGGGGAAGTGTTACAGTGTGTGGGGAAGGTGCTTCAGTGTGTTGGGAAGGGTTTCAGTGTGTGGGGAAGGAGTTTCAGTGTGTGGGGAAGCTGTTTCACTGTGTGTGGAAGTTGTTTCAGTGTGTGGGGATGGGTTTCAGTGTGTGGAGATGGGTTTCAGTGTGTGGGGAAGGAGTGTCAGTGTGTGGGGAAGTGTTTCAGTTTGTGCGGAAGGGGTTTCAGTGTGTGGGGCAGGTGTTTCAGTGTGTGGGGAAGGCTTTTCAGTTTGTGGGGAAGCTGTTTCACTGTGTGGGGAAGTTGTTTCAGTGTGTGAGAATGGGTTTCAGTGTGTGGGGATGGGTTTCAGTGTGTGCGGAAGGGGTTTCAGTGTGTGGGGAAGGTGTGTCAGTGTGTGGGGAAGGGTTTCCAGCGTCTGGGGAAGGAGTTTCAGTGTGTGGGGGAGTGTTTCAGTGTGTGGGGAAGGTGTTTCAGTGGGTGGGGAAGGGTTTCAGTGTCTGAGGAAGGTGTTTCAGTTTGTGCAGAAGGGGTTTCAGTGTTTGGGGAAGGTGTTTCTGTGAATGGGGAAGGTGTTTCAGTGTTTGGGCAAAGGTTTCAGTGTGTGGGGAAGTTGTTTCAGTGTGTGGGGAAGGTGTTTCAGGGAGTGGGGAAGGGGTTTCAGTGTGTGGGGAAGGGTTTCAGTGTGTGGGGAAGGGGTTTCAGTGTGTGGGGAAGGGTTTCAGTGTGTGGGGAAGGTGTTTCAGTTTGTGCGGAAGCTGTTTCAGTTTGTGGGGAATGTGTTTCAGTGTGTGGGGAAGGTGTTTCAGTGTGCGGGGAAGTTGTTTCAGTGTGTGAGGATGGGGTTTCAGTGTGTGGGGAAGGTGTTTCAGTGTGTGGGGAAGGGGGTTCAGTGTGTGGGGAAGGGATTCAGTGTCTGGGGAAGGAGTTTCAGTGTGTGGGGAAGTGTTTCAGTGTGTGGGGAAGGTGTTTCAGTGTGTGGGGAAGGATTTCAGTGTGTGGGGAAGGCGTTTCAGTGTGTGGGGAAGCTGTTTCAGTGTGTGGGGAAGGGGTTTCAGTGTGTGGGGAAGCTGTTTCAGTCTGTGGGGAATGGGTTTCAGTGTTTGGGGAAGCTGTTTCAGTGTGTGGGGAAGGGGTTTCAGTGTGTGGGGAAGCTGTTTCAGTCTGTGGGGAAGGTGTGTCAGTGTGTGGGGAGGGTGTTTCAGTGTGTGGGGATGTGTTGCAATGTGTGGGGATGGGGTTTCAGTGTGTGGGGAAGGTGTTTCAGTGTGTGGGGAAGGGGTTTCAGTGTGTGGGGAAGGGTTTCCAGTGTCTGGGGAAGGAGTTTCAGTGTGTGGGGAAGGTGTTTCAGTGTGTGGGGAAGGGTTTCAGTGTGTGGGGAAGGAGTTTCAGTGTGTGGGGAAGCTGTTTCAGTGTGTGTGGAAGTTGTTTCAGTGCGTGGGGATGGGTTTCAGTGTGTGGAGATGGGTTTCAGCGTGTGTGGAAGGGGTTTCAGTGTGTGGGGAAGGTGTGTCAGTGTGTGGGGAAGTGTTTCAGTTTGTGCGGAAGGGGTTTCAGTGTGTGGGGAAGCTGTTTCACTGTGTGAGGAAGTTGTTTCAGTGTGTGAGAATGGGTTTCAGTGTGTGGGGATGGGTTTCAGTGTGTGCGAAAGGGGTTTCAGTGTGTGGGGAAGGTGTGGCAGTGTGTGGGGAAGGGTTTCCAGTGTCTGGGGAAGGAGTTTCAGTGTGTGGGGGAGTGTTTCAGTGTGTGGGGAAGGTGTTGCAGTGGGTGGGGAAGGGTTTCAGTGTCTGAGGAAGGTGTTTCAGTTTGTGCGGAAGGGGTTTCATTGTTTGGGGAAGGTGTTTCTGTGTATGGGGAAGGTGTTTCAGTGTGTGGGGAAAGGTTTCAGTGTGTGGGGAAGTTGCTTCAGTGTGTGGGGAAGGTGTTTCAGGGTGTGGGGAAGGGGTTTCAGTGTGTGGGGAAGGGTTTCAGTGTGTGGGGAAGGGGTTTCAGTGTGTGGGGAAGGGTTTCAGTGTGTGGGGAAGGTGTTTCAGTTTGTGCGGAAGGTGTTTCAGTTTGTGGGGAATGTGTTTCAGAGTGTGGGGAAGTTGTTTCAGTGTGTGGGGATGGGTTTCAGTGTGTGGGGAAGGTGTTTCAGTGTGTGGGGAAGGAGTTTCAGTGTGTGGGGAAGTGTTTCCAGTGTCTGGGGAAGGAGTTTCAGTGTGTGGGGAAGTGTTTCGATGTGTGGGGAAGGTGTTTCAGTGGGTGGGGAAGGGTTTCAGTGTCTGAAGAAGGTGTTTCAGTTTGTGCGGAAGGGGTTTCAGTGTTTGGGGAAGGTGTTTCTGTGAATGGGGAAGGTGTTTCAGTGTGTGGGGAAAGGTTTCAGTGTGTGGGGAAGTTGTTTCTGTGTGTGGGGAATGTGTTTCAGGGTTGCGGAAGGGGCTTCAGTGTGTGGGGAAGGGTTTCAGTGTGTGGGGAAGGGGTTTCAGTGTGTGGGGAAGGGTTTCAGTGTGTGGGGAAGGTGTTTCAGTTTGTGCGGAAGGTGTTTCAGTTTGTGGGGAATGTGTTTCAGTGTGTGGGGAAGGTGTTTCAGTGTGTGGGGAAGTTGTTTCAGTGTGTGGGGATGGGGTTTCAGTGTGTGGGGAAGGTGTTTCAGTGTGTGGGGAAGGGGTTTCAGTGTGTGGGGAAGGGTTTCAGTGTCTGGGGAAGGAGTTTCAGTGTGTGGGGAAGTGTTTCAGTGTGTGGGGAAGGTGTTTCAGTGTGTGGGGAAGGATTTCAGTGTGTGGGGAAGGCGTTTCAGTGTGTGGGGAAGCTGTTTCAGTGTGTGCGGAAGGGGTTTCTGTGAATGGGGAAGGTGTTTCAGTGTGTGGGGAAAGGTTTCAGTGTGTGGGGAAGTTGTTTCTGTGTGTGGGGAAGGTGTTTCAGGGTGTGCGGAAGGGGCTTCAGTGTGTGGGGAAGGGTTTCAGTGTGTGGGGAAGGGGTTTCAGTGTGTGGGGAAGGGTTTCAGTGTGTGGGGAAGGTGTTTCAGTTTGTGCGGAAGGTGTTTCAGTTTGTGGGGAATGTGTTTCAGTGCGTGGGGAAGGTGTTTCAGTGTGTGGGGCAGGTGTTTCAGTGTGTGGGGAAGGCTTTTCAGTGTGTGGGGAAGCTGTTTCACTGTGTGGGGAAGTTGTTTCAGTGTGTGAGAATGGGTTTCAGTGTGTGGGGATGGGTTTCAGTGTGTGCGGAAGGGGTTTCAGTGTGTGGCGAACGTCTGTCAGTGTGTGGGGAAGGGTTTCCAGTGTCTGGGGAAGGAGTTTCAGTGTGTGGGGGAGTGTTTCAGTGTGTGGGGAAGGTGTTTCAGTGGGTGGGGAAGGGTTTCAGTGTCTGAGGAAGGTGTTTAACTTTGTGCGGAAGGGGTTTCAGTGTTTGGGGAAGGTGTTTCTGTGTATGGGGAAGGTCTTTCAGTGTGTGGGGAAAGGTTTCAGTGTGTGGGGAAGTTGTTTCAGTGTGTGAGGAAGGTGTTGCAGGGTGTGGGGAAGGGGTTTCAGTGTGCGGGGAAGGGTTTCAGTGTGTGTGGAAGGGGTTTCAGTGTGTGGGGAAGGGTTTCAGTGTGTGGGGAAGGTGTTTCAGTTTGTGCGGAAGGTGTTTCAGTTTGTGCGGAATGTGTTTCAGAGTGTGGGGAAGGTGTTTCAGTGTGTGGGGAAGTTGTTTCAGTTTGCGGGGATGGGGTTTCAGTGTGTGGGGAAGGTGTTTCAGTGTGTGGGGAAGGGGTTTCAGTGTGTGGGGAAGGGTTTCCAGTGTCTGGGGAAGGAGTTTCAGTGTGTGGGGAAGTGTTTCAGTGTGTGGGGAAGGTGTTTCAGTGTGTGGGGAAGGTGTTTCAGTGTGTGGGGAAGGATTTCAGTGTGTGGGGAAGGCGTTTCAGTGTGTGGGGAAGCTGTTTCAGTGTGTGGGGAAGGGGTTTCAGTGTGTGGGGAAGGTGTTTCAGTGTGTGGGGATGGGGTTTCAGTGTTTGGGGAAGATGATTCAGTGTGTGGGAGAGGGTTCCAGTGTGTGGGGAAGGGGTTTCAGTGTGTGGGGACGTATTTCTGTGTGTGGGGATGTGTTTCAGTGTGTGGGGAAGGGTTTCAGTGTGTGGGGAAGGTGTTTCAGTGTGTGGGGATGGGTTTCAGTGGGTGTGGAAGGGGTTTCAGTGTGTGGGGAAGGTGTGTCAGTGTGCGGGGAAGTGTTTCAGTGTGTGGGGAAGGGGTTCCATGTGTGGGCAAGGTGTTTCAGTGTGTGGGGAAGGGTTTCAGAGTGTGGGGAAGGTGTTTCAGTGTGTGGGGATGGGTTTCAGTGGGTGTGGAAGGGGTTTCAGTGTGTGGGAAAGCGTTTCAGTGTGTGGGGAATGTGTTTCAGTTTGTGGGGAAGGGTTTCAGTGTGTGGGGAAGGTGTGTCAGTGTGTGGGGAAGATGTTTCAGTGTGTGGGGATGTGTTGCAGTGTGTGGGGATGGGGTTTCAGTGTGTGGGGAAGGTGTTTCAGTGTGTGGGGAAGGGGTTTCAGTGTGTGGGGAAGGGTTTCCAGTGTCTGGGGAAGGAGTTTCAGTGTGTGGGGAAGTGTTACAGTGTGTGGGGAAGGTGTTTCAGTGTGTTGGGAAGGGTTTCAGTGTGTGGGGAAGGAGTTTCAGTGTGTGGGGAAGCTGTTTCACTGTGTGTGGAAGTTGTTTCAGTGTGTGGGGATGGGTTTCAGTGTGTGGAGATGGGTTTCAGTGTGTGGGGAAGGAGTGTCAGTGTGTGGGGAAGTGTTTCAGTTTGTGCGGAAGGGGTTTCAGTGTGTGGGGCAGGTGTTTCAGTGTGTGGGGAAGGCTTTTCAGTTTGTGGGGAAGCTGTTTCACTGTGTGGGGAAGTTGTTTCAGTGTGTGAGAATGGGTTTCAGTGTGTGGGGATGGGTTTCAGTGTGTGCGGAAGGGGTTTCAGTGTGTGGGGAAGGTGTGTCAGTGTGTGGGGAAGGGTTTCCAGTGTCTGGGGAAGGAGTTTCAGTGTGTGGGGGAGTGTTTCAGTGTGTGGGGAAGGTGTTTCAGTGGGTGGGGAAGGGTTTCAGTGTCTGAGGAAGGTGTTTCAGTTTGTGCGGAAGGGGTTTCAGTGTTTGGGGAAGGTGTTTCTGTGAATGGGGAAGGTGTTTCAGTGTTTGGGGAAAGGTTTCAGTGTGTGGGGAAGTTGTTTCAGTGTGTGGGGAAGGTGTTTCAGGGTGTGGGGAAGGGGTTTCAGTGTGTGGGGAAGGGTTTCAGTGTGTGGGGAAGGGGTTTCAGTGTGTGGGGAAGGGTTTCAGTGTGTGGGGAAGGTGTTTCAGTTTGTGCGGAAGGTGTTTCAGTTTGTGGGGAATGTGTTTCAGTGTGTGGGGAAGGTGTTTCAGTGTGCGGTGAAGTTGTTTCAGTGTGTGGGGATGGGGTTTCAGTGTGTGGGGAATGTGTTTCAGTGTGTGGGGAAGGAGTTTCAGTGTGTGGGGAAGTGTTTCAGTGTGTGGGGAAGGTGTTTCAGTGTGTGGGGAAGGATTTCAGTGTGTGGGGAAGGCGTTCCAGTGTGTGGGGAAGCTGTTTCAGTGTGTGGGGAAGGCGTTTCAGTGTGTGGGGAAGCTGTTTCAGTCTGTGGGGAATGGGTTTCAGTGTTTGGGGAAGCTGTTTCAGTTTGTGGGGAAGGGGTTTCAGTGTGTGGGGAAGCTGCTTCAGTCTGTGGGGAAGGTGTGTCAGTGTGTGGGGAGGGTGTTTCAGTGTGTGGGGATGTGTTGCAATGTGTGGGGATGGGGTTTCAGTGTGTGGGGAAGGTGTTTCAGTGTGTGGGGAAGGGGTTTCAGTGTGTGGGGAAGGGTTTCCAGTGTCTGGGGAAGGAGTTTCAGTGTGTGGGGAAGTGTTACAGTTTGTGGGGAAGGTGTTTCAGTGTGTTGGGAAGGGTTTCAGTGTGTGGGGAAGGAGTTTCAGTGTGTGGGGACGTATTTCTGTGTGTGGGGATGTGTTGCAGTGTGTGGGGAAGGGTTTCCAGTGTGTGGGGAAGGTGTTTCAGTGTGTGGGGATGGGTTTCAGTGGGTGTGGAAGGGGTTTCAGTGTGTGGGGAAGGTGTGTCAGTGTGCGGGGAAGTGTTTCAGTGTGTGGGGAAGGGGTTCCATGTGTGGGGAAGGTGTTTCAGTGTGTGGGGAAGGGTTTCAGTGTGTGGGGAAGGTGTTTCAGTGTGTGGGGATGGGTTTCAGTGGGTGTGGAAGGGGTTTCAGTGTGTGGGAAAGCGTTTCAGTGTGTGGGGAATGTGTTTCAGTGTGTGGGGAAGGGTTTCAGTGTGTGGGGAAGGTGTGTCAGTGTGTGGGGAAGATGTTTCAGTGTGTGGGGATGTGTTGCAGTGTGTGGGGATGGGGTTTCAGTGTGTGGGGAAGGTGTTTCAGTGTGTGGGGAAGGGGTTTCAGTGTGTGGGGAAGGGTTTCCATGTCTGGGGAAGGAGTTTCAGTGTGTGGGGAAGTGTTACAGTGTGTGGGGAAGGTGTTTCAGTGTGTTGGGAAGGGTTTCAGTGTGTGGGGAAGGAGTTTCAGTGTGTGGGGAAGCTGTTTCACTGTGTGTGGAAGTTGTTTCAGTGTGTGGGGATGGGTTTCAGTGTGTGGAGATGGGTTTCAGTGTGTGGGGAAGGAGTGTCAGTGTGTGGGGAAGTGTTTCAGTTTGTGCGGAAGGGGTTTCAGTGTGTGGGG
The DNA here is from genome assembly GCF_036365525.1 of Heterodontus francisci. NCBI lineage: Eukaryota > Metazoa > Chordata > Chondrichthyes > Heterodontiformes > Heterodontidae > Heterodontus > Heterodontus francisci. Next base: position 3,039,265 of record NW_027142143.1, on the reverse strand, counting down.
CAGGTGTTTCAGTGTGTGGGGAAGGCTTTTCAGTTTGTGGGGAAGCTGTTTCACTGTGTGGGGAAGTTGTTTCAGTGTGTGAGAATGGGTTTCAGTGTGTGGGGATGGGTTTCAGTGTGTGCGGAAGGGGTTTCAGTGTGTGGGGAAGGTGTGTCAGTGTGTGGGGAAGGGTTTCCAGTGTCTGGGGAAGGAGTTTCAGTGTGTGGGGGAGTGTTTCAGTGTGTGGGGAAGGTGTTTCAGTGGGTGGGGAAGGGTTTCAGTGTCTGAGGAAGGTGTTTCAGTTTGTGCGGAAGGGGTTTCAGTGTTTGGGGAAGGTGTTTCTGTGAATGGGGAAGGTGTTTCAGTGTTTGGGGAAAGGTTTCAGTGTGTGGGGAAGTTGTTTCAGTGTGTGGGGAAGGTGTTTCAGGGTGTGGGGAAGGGGTTTCAGTGTGTGGGGAAGGGTTTCAGTGTGTGGGGATGGGGTTTCAGTGTGTGGGGAAGGGTTTCAGTGTGTGGGAAGGTGTTTCAGTTTGTGCGGAAGGTGTTTCAGTTTGTGGGGAATGTGTTTCAGTGTGTGGGGAAGGTGTTTCAGTGTGCGGTGAAGTTGTTTCAGTGTGTGGGGATGGGGTTTCAGTGTGTGGGGAAGGTGTTTCAGTGTGTGGGGAAGGAGTTTCAGTGTGTGGGGAAGTGTTTCAGTGTGTGGGGAAGGTGTTTCAGTGTGTGGGGAAGGATTTCAGTGTGTGGGGAAGGCGTTTCAGTGTGTGGGGAAGCTGTTTCAGTGTGTGGGGAAGGCGTTTCAGTGTGTGGGGAAGCTGTTTCAGTCTGTGGGGAATGGGTTTCAGTGTTTGGGGAAGCTGTTTCAGTTTGTGGGGAAGGGGTTTCAGTGTGTGGAGAAGCTGCTTCAGTCTGTGGGGAAGGTGTGTCAGTGTGTGGGGAGGGTGTTTCAGTGTGTGGGGATGTGTTGCAATGTGTGGGGATGGGGTTTCAGTGTGTGGGGAAGGTGTTTCAGTGTGTGGGGAAGGGGTTTCAGTGTGTGGGGAAGGGTTTCCAGTGTCTGGGGAAGGAGTTTCAGTGTGTGGGGAAGTGTTACAGTTTGTGGGGAAGGTGTTTCAGTGTGTGGGGAAGGGTTTCAGTGTGTGGGGAAGGAGTTTCAGTGTGTGGGGAAGCTGTTTCAGTGTGTGTGGAAGTTGTTTCAGTGCGTGGGGATGGGTTTCAGTGTGTGGAGATGGGTTTCAGCGTGTGTGGAAGGGGTTTCAGTGTGTGGGGAAGGTGTGTCAGTGTGTGGGGAAGTGTTTCAGTTTGTGCGGAAGGGGTTTCAGTGTGTGGGGAAGCTGTTTCACTGTGTGGGGAAGTTGTTTCAGTGTGTGAGAATGGGTTTCAGTGTGTGGGGATGGGTTTCATTGTATGCGGAAGGGGTTTCAGTGTTTGGGGAAGGTGTGGCAGTGTGTGCGGAAGGGTTTCCAGTGTCTGGGGAAGGAGTTTCAGTGTGTGGGGGAGTGTTTCAGTGTGTGGGGAAGGTGTTGCAGTGGGTGGGGAAGGGTTTCAGTGTCTGAGGAAGGTGTTTCAGTTTGTGCGGAAGGGGTTTCAGTGTTTGGGGAAGGTGTTTCTGTGTATGGGGAAGGTGTTTCAGTGTGTGGGGAAAGGTTTCAGTGTGTGGGGAAGTTGCTTCAGTGTGTGGGGAAGGTGTTTCAGGGTGTGGGGAAGGGGTATCAGTGTGTGGGGAAGGGTTTCAGTGTGTGGGGAAGGGGTTTCAGTGTGTGGGGAAGGGTTTCAGTGTGTGGGGAAGGTGTTTCAGTTTGTGCGGAAGGTGTTTCAGTTTGTGGGGAATGTGTTTCAGTGTGTGGGGAAGGTGTTTCAGTGTGTGGGGAAGTTGTTTCAGTGTGTGGGGATGGGGTTTCAGCGTGTGGGGAAGGTGTTTCAGTGTGTGGGGAAGGGGTTTCAGTGTGTGGGGAAGGGTTTCCAGTGTCTGGGGAAGGAGTTTCAGTGTGTGGGGAAGTGTTTCAGTGTGTGGGGAATGTGTTTCAGTGGGTGGGGAAGGGTTTCAGTGTCTGAGGAAGGTGTTTCAGTTTGTGCGGAAGGGGTTTCAGTGTTTGGGGAAGGTGTTTCTGTGAATGGGGAAGGTGTTTCAGTGTGTGGGGAAAGGTTTCAGTGTGTGGGGAAGTTGTTTCTGTGTGTGGGGAATGTGTTTCAGGGTGTGCGGAAGGGGCTTCAGTGTGTGGGGAAGGGTTTCAGTGTGTGGGGAAGGGGTTTCAGTGTGTGGGGAAGGGTTTCAGTGTGTGGGGAAGGTGTTTCAGTTTGTGCGGAAGGTGTTTCAGTTTGTGGGGAATGTGTTTCAGTGTGTGGGGAAGGTGTTTCAGTGTGTGGGGAAGTTGTTTCAGTGTGTGGGGATGGGGTTTCAGTGTATGGGGAAGGTGTTTCAGTGTGTGGGGAAGGGGTTTCAGTGTGTGGGGAAGGGTTTCAGTGTCTGGGGAAGGAGTTTCAGTGTGTGGGGAAGTGTTTCAGTGTGTGGGGAAGGTGTTTCAGTGTGTGGGGAAGGACTTCAGTGTGTGGGGAAGGCGTTTCAGTGTGTGGGGAAGCTGTTTCAGTGTGTGCGGAAGGGGTTTCTGTGAATGGGGAAGGTGTTTCAGTGTGTGGGGAAAGGTTTCAGTGTGCGGGGAAGTTGTTTCTGTGTGTGGGGAAGGTGTTTCAGGGTGTGCGGAAGGGGCTTCAGTGTGTGGGGAAGGGTTTCAGTGTGTGGGGAAGGGGTTTCAGTGTGTGGGGAAGGGTTTCAGTGTGTGGGGAAGGTGTTTCAGTTTGTGCGGAAGGTGTTTCAGTTTGTGGGGAATGTGTTTCAGTGTGTGGGGAAGGTGTTTCAGTGTGTGGGGCAGGTGTTTCAGTGTGTGGGGAAGGCTTTTCAGTGTGTGGGGAAGCTGTTTCACTGTGTGGGGAAGTTGTTTCAGTGTGTGAGAATGGGTTTCAGTGTGTGGGGATGGGTTTCAGTGTGTGCGGAAGGGGTTTCAGTGTGTGGCGAAGGTCTGTCAGTGTGTGGGGAAGGGTTTCCAGTGTCTGGGGAAGGAGTTTCAGTGTGTGGGGGAGTGTTTCAGTGTGTGGGGAAGGTGTTTCAGTGGGTGGGGAAGGGTTTCAGTGTCTGAGGAAGGTGTTTCACTTTGTGCGGAAGGGGTTTCAGTGTTTGGGGAAGGTGTTTCTGTGTATGGGGAAGGTATTTCAGTGTGTGGGGAAAGGTTTCAGTGTGTGGGGCAGTTGTTTCAGTGTGTGGGGAAGGTGTTGCAGGATGTGGGGAAGGGTTTTCAGTGTGCGGGGAAGGGTTTCAGTGTGTGTGGAAGGGGTTTCAGTGTGTGGGGAAGGGTTTCAGTGTGTGGGGAAGGTGTTTCAGTTTGTGCGGAAGGTGTTTCAGTTTGTGGGGAATGTGTTTCTGAGTGTGGGGAAGGTGTTTCAGTGTGTGGGGAAGTTGTTTCAGTTTGCGGGGATGGGGTTTCAGTGTGTGGGGAAGGGGTTTCAGTGTGTGGGGAAGGGTTTCCAGTGTCTGGGGAAGGAGTTTCAGTGTGTGGGGAAGTGTTTCAGAGTGTGGGGAAGGTGTTTCAGTGTGTGGGGAAGGATTTCAGTGTGTGGGGAAGGCGTTTCAGTGTGTGGGGAAGCTGTTTCAGTGTGTGGGGAAGGGGTTTCAGTGTGTGGGGAAGGTATTTCAGTCTGTGGGGATGGGGTTTCAGTGTTTGGGGAAGATGATTCAGTGTGTGGGAGAGGGTTCCAGTGTGTGGGGAAGGGGTTTCAGTGTGTGGGGATGTATTTCTGTGTGTGGGGATGTGTTTCAGTGTGTGGGGAAGTGTTTCAGTGTGTGGGGAAGGTGTTTCAGTGTGTGGGGATGGGTTTCAGTGGGTGTGGAAGGGGTTTCAGTGTGTGGGGAAGGTGTGTCAGTGTGCGGGGAAGTGTTTCAGTGTGTGGGGAAGGGGTTCCATGTGTGGGGAAGGTGTTTCAGTGTGTGGGGAAGGGTTTCAGTGTGTGGGGAAGGTGTTTCAGTGTGTGGGGATGGGTTTCAGTGGGTGTGGAAGGGGTTTCAGTGTGTGGGAAAGGTGTTTCAGTGTTTTTGGGAAGGGGTTTCAGAGTGTGGGGAAGCGTTTCCAGTGTCTGGGGAAGGAGTTTCAGTCTGTGGGGAAGCGTTTCAGTGTGTGGGGAATGTGTTTCAGTGTGTGGGGAAGGGTTTCAGTGTGTGGGGAAGGTGTGTCAGTGTGTGGGGAAGGTGTTTCAGTGTGTGGGGATGTGTTGCAATGTGTGGGGATGGGGTTTCAGTGTGTGGGGAAGGTGTTTCAGTGTGTGGGGAAGGGGTTTCAGTGTGTGGGGAAGGGTTTCCAGTGTCTGGGGAAGGAGTTTCAGTGTGTGGGGAAGTGTTACAGTTTGTGGGGAAGGTGTTTCAGTGTGTGGGGAAGGGTTTCAGTGTGTGGGGAAGGAGTTTCAGTGTGTGGGGAAGTTGTTTCAGTGTGTGGGGACGTATTTCTGTGTGTGGGGATGTGTTTCAGTGTGTGGGGAAGGGTTTCAGTGTGTGGGGAAGGTGTTTCAGTGTGTGGGGATGGGTTTCAGTGGGTGTGGAAGGGGTTTCAGTGTGCGGGGAAGGTGTGTCAGTGTGCGGGGAAGTGTTTCAGTGTGTGGGGAAGGGGTTCCATGTGTGGGGAAGGTGTTTCAGTGTGTGGGGAAGGGTTTCAGTGTGTGGGGAAGGTGTTTCAGTGTGTGGGGATGGGTTTCAGTGGGTGTGGAAGGGGTTTCAGTGTGTGGGAAAGCGTTTCAGTGTGTGGGGAATGTGTTTCAGTGTGTGGGGAAGGGTTTCAGTGTGTGGGGAAGGTGTGTCAGTGTGTGGGGAAGATGTTTCAGTGTGTGGGGATGTGTTGCAGTGGGTGGGGATGGGGTTTCAGTGTGTGGGGAAGGTGTTTCAGTGTGTGGGGAAGGGGTTTCAGTGTGTGGAGAAGGGTTTGCAGTGTCTGGGGAAGGAGTTTCAGTGTGTGGGGAAGTGTTACAGTGTGTGGGGAAGGTGTTTCAGTGTGTTGGGAAGGGTTTCAGTGTGTGGGGAAGGAGTTTCAGTGTGTGGGGAAGCTGTTTCACTGTGTGTGGAAGTTGTTTCAGTGTGTGGGGATGGGTTTCAGTGTGTGGAGATGGGTTTCAGAGTGTGGGGAAGGAGTGTCAGTGTGTGGGGAAGTGTTTCAGTTTGTGCGGAAGGGGTTTCAGTGTGTGGGGCAGGTGTTTCAGTGTGTGGGGAAGGCTTTTCAGTTTGTGGGGAAGCTGTTTCACTGTGTGGGGAAGTTGTTTCAGTGTGTGAGAATGGGTTTCAGTGTGTGGGGATGGGTTTCAGTGTGTGCGGAAGGGGTTTCAGTGTGTGGGGAAGGTATGTCAGTGTGTGGGGAAGGGTTTCCAGTGTCTGGGGAAGGAGTTTCAGTGTGTGGGGGAGTGTTTCAGTGTGTGGGGAAGGTGGTTCAGTGGGTGGGGAAGGGTTTCAGTGTCTGAGGAAGGTGTTTCAGTTTGTGCGGAAGGGGTTTCAGTGTTTGGGGAAGGTGTTTCTGTGAATGGGGAAGGTGTTTCAGTGTTTGGGGAAAGGTTTCAGTGTGTGGGGAAGTTGTTTCAGTGTGTGGGGAAGGTGTTTCAGGGTGTGGGGAAGGGGTTTCAGTGTGTGGGGAAGGGTTTCAGTGTGTGGGGAAGGGGTTTCAGTGTGTGGGGAAGGGTTTCAGTGTGTGGGGAAGGTGTTTCAGTTTGTGCGGAAGGTGTTTCAGTTTGTGGGGAATGTGTTTCAGTGTGTGGGGAAGGTGTTTCAGTGTGTGGGGAAGTTGTTTCAGTGTGTGGGGATGGGGTTTCAATGTGTGGGGAAGGTGTTTCAGTGTGTGGGGAAGGGGTTTCAGTGTGTGGGGATGGGTTTCAGTGTCTGGGGAAGGAGTTTCAGTGTGTGGGGAAGTGTTTCAGTGTGTGGGGAAGGTGTTTCAGTGTGTGGGGAAGGATTTCAGTGTGTGGGGAAGGCGTTTCAGTGTGTGGGGAAGCTGTTTCAGTGTGTGCGGAAGGGGTTTCTGTGAATGGGGAAGGCGTTTCAGTGTGTGGGGAAAGGTTTCAGTGGGCGGGGAAGTTGTTTCTGTGTGTGGGGAAGGTGTTTCAGGGTGTGCGGAAGGGGCTTCAGTGTGTGGGGAAGGGTTTCAGTGTGTGGGGAAGGGGTTTCAGTGTGTGGGGAAGGGTTTCAGTGTGTGGGGAAGGTGTTTCAGTTTGTGCGGAAGGTGTTTCAGTTTGTGGGGAATGTGTTTCAGTGTGTGGGGAAGGTGTTTCAGTGTGTGGGGCAGGTGTTTCAGTGTGTGGGGAAGCTGTTTCACTGTGTGGGGAAGTTGTTTCAGTGTGTGAGAATGGGTTTCAGTGTGTGGGGATGGGTTTCAGTGTGTGCGGAAGGGGTTTCAGTTTGTGGTGAAGGTCTGTCAGTGTGTGGGGAAGGGTTTCCAGTGTCTGGGGAAGGAGTTTCAGTGTGTGGGGGAGTGTTTCAGTGTGTGGGGAAGGTGTTTCAGTGGGTGGGGAAGGGTTTCAGTGTCTGAGGAAGGTGTTTCACTTTGTGCGGAAGGGGTTTCAGTGTTTGGGGAAGGTGTTTCTGTGTATGGGGAAGGTCTTTCAGTGTGTGGGGAAAGGTTTCAGTGTGTGGGGCAGTTGTTTCAGTGTGTGGGGAAGGTGTTGCAGGGTGTGGGGAAGGGTTTTCAGTGTGCGGGGAAGGGTTTCAGTGTGTGTGGAAGGGGTTTCAGTGTGTGGGGAAGGGTTTCAGTGTGTGGGGAAGGTGTTTCAGTTTGTGCGGAAGGTGTTTCAGTTTGTGGGGAATGTGTTTCTGAGTGTGGGGAAGGTGTTTCAGTGTGTGGGGAAGTTGTTTCAGTTTGCGGGGATGGGGTTTCAGTGTGTGGGGAAGGGGTTTCAGTGTGTGGGGAAGGGTTTCCAGTGTCTGGGGAAGGAGTTTCAGTGTGTGGGGAAGTGTTTCAGTGTGTGGGGAAGGTGTTTCAGTGTGTGGGGAAGGATTTCAGTGTGTGGGGAAGGCGTTTCTGTGTGTGGGGAAGCTGTTTCAGTGTGTGGGGAAGGGGTTTCAGTGTGTGGGGAAGGTGTTTCAGTCTGTGGGGATGGGGTTTCAGTGTTTGGGGAAGATGATTCAGTGTGTGGGAGAGGGTTCCAGTGGGTGGGGAAGGCGTTTCAGTGTGTGGGGATGTATTTCTGTGTGTGGGGATGTGTTTCAGTGTGTTGGGAAGGCGTTTCAGTGTGTGGGGAAGGTGTTTCAGTGTGTGGGGATGGGTCTCAGTGGGTGTGGAAGGGGTTTCAGTGTGTGGGGAAGGTGTGTCAGTGTGCGGGGAAGTGTTTCAGTGTGTGGGGAAGGGGTTCCATGTGTGGGGAAGGTGTTTCAGTGTGTGGGGAAGGGTTTCAGTGTGTGGGGAAGGTGTTTCAGTGTGTGGGGATGGGTTTCAGTGGGTGTGGAAGGGGTTTCAGTGTGTGGGAAAGGTGTTTCAGTGTTTTTGGGAAGGGGTTTCAGAGTGTGGGGAAGCGTTTCCAGTGTCTGGGGAAGGAGTTTCAGTCTGTGGGGAAGCGTTTCAGTGTGTGGGGAATGTGTTTCAGTGTGTGGGGAAGGGTTTCAGTGTGTGGGGAAGGTGTTTCAGTGTGTGGGGAAGGTGTTTCAGTGTGTGGGGATGTGTTGCAGTGTGTGGGGATGGGGTTTCAGTGTGTGGGGAAGGTGTTTCGGTGTGTGGGGAAGGGGTTTCAGTGTGTGGGGAAGGGTTTCCAGTGTCTGGGGAAGGAGTTTCAGTGTGTGGGGAAGTGTTACAGTTTGTGGGGAAGGTGTTTCAGAGTGTGGGGAAGGTTTTCAGTGTGTGGTGAAGGAGTTTCAGTGTGTGGGGAAGCTGTTTCAGTGTGTGGGGACGTATTTCTGTGTGTGGGGATGTGTTTCAGTGTGTGGGGAAGGGTTTCAGTGTGTGGGGAAGGTGTTTCAGTGTGTGGGGATGGGTTTCATTGGGTGTGGAAGGGGTTTCAGTGTGCGGGGAAGGTGTGTCAGTGTGCGGGGAAGTGTTTCAGTGTGTGGGGAAGGGGTTCCATGTGTGGGGAAGGTGTTTCAGTGTGTGGGGAAGGGTTTCAGTGTGTGGGGAAGGTGTTTCAGTGTGTGGGGATGGGTTTCAGTGGGTGTGGAAGGGGTTTCAGTGTGTGGGAAAGCGTTTCAGTGTGTGGGGAATGTGTTTCAGTGTGTGGGGAAGGGTTTCAGTGTGTGGGGAAGGTGTGTCAGTGTGTGGGGAAGATGTTTCAGTGTGTGGGGATGTGTTGCAGTGTGTGGGGATGGGGTTTCAGTGTGTGGGGAAGGTGTTTCAGTGTGTGGGGAAGGGGTTTCAGTGTGTGGGGAAGGGTTTCCAGTGTCTGGGGAAGGAGTTTCAGTGTGTGGGGAAGTGTTACAGTGTGTGGGGAAGGAGTTTCAGTGTGTGGGGAAGCTGTTTCACTGTGTGTGGAAGTTGTTTCAGTGTGTGGGGATGGGTTTCAGTGTGTGGAGATGGGTTTCAGTGTGTGGGGAAGGAGTGTCAGTGTGTGGGGAAGTGTTTCAGTTTGTGCGGAAGGGGTTTCAGTGTGTGGGGCAGGTGTTTCAGTGTGTGGGGAAGGCTTTTCAGTTTGTGGGGAAGCTGTTTCACTGTGTGGGGAAGTTGTTTCAGTGTGTGAGAATGGGTTTCAGTGTGTGGGGATGGGTTTCAGTGTGTGCGGAAGGGGTTTCAGTGTGTGGGGAAGGTATGTCAGTGTGTGGGGAAGGGTTTCCAGTGTCTGGGGAAGGTGTTTCAGTGTGTTGGGGAGTGTTTCAGTGTGTGGGGAAGGTGGTTCAGTGGGTGGGGAAGGGTTTCCGTGTCTGAGGAAGGTGTTTCAGTTTGTGCGGAAGGGGTTTCAGTGTTTGGGGAAGGTGTTTCTGTGAATGGGGAAGGTGTGTCAGTGTTTGGGGAAAGGTTTCAGTGTGTGGGGAAGTTGTTTCAGTGTGTGGGGAAGGTGTTTCAGGGTGTGGGGAAGGGGTTTCAGTGTGTGGGGAAGGGTTTCAGTGTGTGGGGAAGGGGTTTCAGTGTGTGGGGAATGGTTTCAGTGTGTGGGGAAGGTGTTTCAGTTTGTGCGGAAGGTGTTTCAGTTTGTGGGGAATGTGTTTCAGTGTGTGGGGAAGGTGTTTCAGTGTGCGGTGAAGTTGTTTCAGTGTGTGGGGATGGGGTTTCAGTGTGTGGGGAAGGTGTTTCAGTGTGTGGGGAAGGAGTTTCAGTGTGTGGGGAAGTGTTTCAGTGTGTGGGGAAGGTGTTTCAGTGTGTGGGGAAGGATTTCAGTGTGTGGGGAAGGCGTTTCAGTGTGTGGGGAAGCTGTTTCAGTGTGTGGGGAAGGCGTTTCAGTGTGTGGGGAAGCTGTTTCAGTCTGTGGGGAATGGGTTTCAGTGTTTGGGGAAGCTGTTTCAGTTTGTGGGGAAGGGGATTCAGTGTGTGGGGAAGCTGCTTCAGTCTGTGGGGAAGGTGTGTCAGTGTGTGGGGAGGGTGTTTCAGTGTGTGGGGATGTGTTGCAATGTGTGGGGATGGGGTTTCAGTGTGTGGGGAAGGTGTTTCAGTGTGTGGGGAAGGGGTTTCAGTGTGTGGGGAAGGGTTTCCAGTGTCTGGGGAAGGAGTTTCAGTGTGTGGGGAAGTGTTACAGTTTGTGGGGAAGGTGTTTCAGTGTGTGGGGAAGGGTTTCAGTGTGTGGGGAAGGAGTTTCAGTGTGTGGGGAAGCTGTTTCAGTGTGTGTGGAAGTTGTTTCAGTGCGTGGGGATGGGTTTCAGTGTGTGGAGATGGGTTTCAGCGTGTGTGGAAGGGGTTTCAGTGTGTGGGGAAGGTGTGTCAGTGTGTGGGGAAGTGTTTCAGTTTGTGCGGAAGGGGTTTCAGTGTGTGGGGAAGCTGTTTCACTGTGTGGGGAAGTTGTTTCAGTGTGTGAGAATGGGTTTCAGTGTGTGGGGATGGGTTTCAGTGTATGCGGAAGGGGTTTCAGTGTTTGGGGAAGGTGTGGCAGTGTGTGGGGAAGGGTTTCCAGTGTCTGGGGAAGGAGTTTCAGTGTGTGGGGGAGTGTTTCAGTGTGTGGGGAAGGTGTTGCAGTGGGTGGGGAAGGGTTTCAGTGTCTGAGGAAGGTGTTTCAGTTTGTGCGGAAGGGGTTTCAGTGTTTGGGGAAGGTGTTTCTGTGTATGGGGAAGGTGTTTCATTGTGTGGGGAAAGGTTTCAGTGTGTGGGGAAGTTGCTTCAGTGTGTGGGGAAGGTGTTTCAGGGTGTGGGGAAGGGGTATCAGTGTGTGGGGAAGGGTTTCAGTGTGTGGGGAAGGGGTTTCAGTGTGTGGGGAAGGGTTTCAGTGTGTGGGGAAGGTGTTTCAGTTTGTGCGGAAGGTGTTTCAGTTTGTGGGGAATGTGTTTCAGTGTGTGGGGAAGGTGTTTCAGTGTGTGGGGAAGTTGTTTCAGTGTGTGGGGATGGGGTTTCAGTGTGTGGGGAAGGTGTTTCAGTGTGTGGGGAAGGGGTTTCAGTGTGTGGGGAAGGGTTTCCAGTGTCTGGGGAAGGAGTTTCAGTGTGTGGGGAAGTGTTTCAGTGTGTGGGGAATGTGTTTCAGTGGGTGGGGATGGGTTTCAGTGTCTGAGGAAGGTGTTTCAGTTTGTGCGGAAGGGGTTTCAGTGTTTGGGGAAGGTGTTTCTGTGAATGGGGAAGGTGTTTCAGTGTGTGGGGAAAGGATGGGAACCGGACTTGTAATCCAGGGACCAGTGGGTCCACTCAGAAAGACAAAGAGTGTAGTGAGGTATTGGGGAAGGTAGCACTGTCACAGAGGACAGATGGGCACGGAGAAGGGTTAAAGTGCGTATACTTCAACGCAAGAAGCATCAGGAATAAGGTGAGTGAATTGAAGGCGTGGATGGGCACTTGGGACTACGATGTTGTGGCCATCACTGAAACGTGGATAGGTGAGGGGGAGGAATGGTTTTTGGAGGTACCTGGTTATAGATGTTTTCTTAAGATTAGGAATGGTGGTAAAAGAGGTGGGGGGGTGGCATTGTTAGTTAGAAATAGTGTAACAACTGCTGAAAGAATTTTCGAGGAGGATCTGCCGACTGAGGCACTGTGGGTTGAGGTCAGGAACAGGAAAGGAGCAGTCACCTTGATGGGAGTTTTCTATAGGCCCCCCAATAGCAGCAGGGAGGTGGAAGAGCAGATTGGGAAACAGATTTTGGAAAGGAGCAGAAGTCACAGGGTAGTAATTATGGGGGATTTCAACTTCCCAAATATTGATTGGCAACTCTTTAGATCGAATAGTTTGGATGGGGTAGTGTTTGTGCAGTATGTCCAGGAAGCTTTTCTGACTCAGTATGTAGACTGCCCGACCAGAGGGGAGGCAATATTGGATTTGGTACTAGGTAATGAACCAGGGCAAGTGATAGAGCTGTTGGTGGGCGAGCACTTTGGAGATAGTGATCACAATTCTGCAGCATTCACTGTGGTAATGGAGAGGGATAGGTATGTGCAACAGGGCAAGGTTTACAATTGGGGGAAGGGTAGATATGATGCTGTCAGGCAGGAACTGAGGAGCATAAGTTGGGAGCATATGCTGGCAGGGAAGGGCACGGTCGAAATGTGGAACTTTTTCAAGGAGCAGATAGTAGGGGCCATTGATAAGCATGTCCCTGTCAGACAGGGAAGGGATGGTCATGTGAGGGAACCGTGGTTGACAAGAGAGGTTGAGAGTCTTGTTAGGAAGAAGAAGGATGCGTATATAAGTTTGAGGAAAAAGGGCACAGGCATAGCTCTGGAGGGATACAAGATGGCCAGGAAGGATCTGAAGAAAGGGATTAGGAGAGCTAAGAGAGGGCATGAAAAATGCTTGGCGGGTAGGATAAAAGAAAACCCCAAGGCCTTTTACGCGTATGTCAGAAATATGAGGATGACTAGGGGGACCATAGGTCCGGTCAAGGACAATAGCGGGAGACTGTGTGTTGAGCCGGAAGAGATAAGTGAGGTTTTGAATGAGTACTTCTCTTCGGTATTTACGAATGAGAAGGGGTGTATTACTGAAGAGGACGGTGTGAAACAGACTGGTAAGCTCGAGGAAGTGCTCGTTAGGAGGGAAGATGTGTTGGGGTTTTTGAATAACTTGAAGATAGACAAGTCTCCCGGGCCTGACGGGGTATATCCAAGGATGTTATGGGAAGCAAGGGATGAAATTGCAGAGCCGCTGGCAATGATCTTTTCATCTTCTCTGTTGACGGGGGTGGTACCAGGTGATTGGAGGGTGGCAAATGTTGTGCCCCTGTTCAAGAAAGGGAATAGGAACAACCCTGGGAATTACAGGCCAGTTAGTCTTACTTCGGTGGTAGGCAAGTTGATGGAAAAGGTGCTGAGGGATAGGATTTCTGAGCATCTGGAAAGACACTGCTTGATTCGGGACAGTCAGCACGGTTTTGTGAGGGGTAGGTCTTGCCTCACAAGCCTGATTGAATTCTTTGAGCAGGTGACCAAGCAAGTGGATGAGGGTAAACCAGTGGATGTGGTGTACATGGATTTTAGTAAGGCATTTGATAAGGTCCCCCATGGTAGACTTATGGAGAAAGTCAGGAGGCATGGGATAGTGGGGAATGTGGCCAGTTGGATTAAGAATTGGCTAACTGATAGAAGGCAGAGAGTGGTCTTAGATGGTAAATACTCAGCCTGGAGCCCAGTTACCAGTGGCGTGCCGCAGGGATCAGTTCTGGGTCCTCTCCTGTTTGTGATTTTTATTAACGACTTGGATGAGGAAGTCGAAGGGTGGGTCAGTAAATTTGCAGATGATACAAAGGTTGGTGGAGTTGTGGATACCGAGGAGGGCTATTGTCGTCTGCAAAGGGACTTGGATAGGTTGCAGTGCTGGGCTGAAAAGTGGCAGATGGAGTTTAACCCTGAAAAGTGTGAGGTCGTCCATTTTGGAAGGACAAACATGAATGCAAAATACTGGGTTAACGGTAGGGTTCTTGGGCATGTGGAGGAGCAGAGAGACCTTGGGGTCTATGTGCATAGATCATTGAAAGTTGCAACTCAAGTGGATAGGGCTGTGAAGAAGGCATATGGGGTGTTAGCGTTCATTAGCAGAGGGATTGAATTTAAGAGCCGTGAGGTGATGATGCAGCTGTACAGGACCTTGGTAAGGCCTCATTTGGAGTACTGTGTGCAGTTCTGGTCGCCTCATTTTAGGAAGGATGTGGAAGCCTTGGAGAGGGTGCAGAGGAGATTTACCAGGATGTTGCCTGGAATGGAGAATAAGTCTTACGAGGAAAGGCTGAACATTCTAGGCCTCTTCTCATTAGAAAGGAGAAGGATGAGGGGTGACATGATAGAGGTTTATAAGATGATCAGGGGAATAGATAGGGTAGACAGTCAGAAACTTTTTCCCCGGGTGGAGCAAAGCGTTACAAGGGGTCATAAATTTAAGGTGAAGGGTGGGAGATATAAGGGGGATGTCAGGGGAAGGTTCTTTACCCAGAGAGTGGTCGAGGCATGGAATGCCTTGCCCGGGGAAGTTGTTGAGTCAGAAACTTTAGGGACTTTCAAAAGGCTTTTGGATAGGTATATGGATAAAGGAGAATGATGGGGTATAGATTAAATTGTCCTTGACAGAGGACAAAGGATCGGCACAACATTGTGGGCCGAAGGGCCTGTTCTGTGCTGTATGTTCTATGTTCTATGTTCTATGTTTCAGTGTGTGGGGAAGTTGTTTCTGTGTGTGGGGAATGTGTTTCAGGGTGTGCGGAAGGGGCTTCAGTGTGTGGGGAAGGGTTTCAGTGTGTGGGGAACGGGTTTCAGTGTGTGGGGAAGGGTTTCAGTGTGTGGGGAAGGTGTTTCAGTTTGTGCGGAAGGTGTTTCAGTTTGTGGGGAATGTGTTTCAGTGTGTGGGGAAGGTGTTTCAGTGTGTGGGGAAGTTGTTTCAGTGTGTGGGGATGGGGTTTCAGTGTGTGGGGAAGGTGTTTCAGTGTGTGGGGAAGGGGTTTCAGTGTGTGGGGAAGGGTTTCAGTGTCTGGGGAAGGAGTTTCAGTGTGTGGGGAAGTGTTTCAGTGTGTGGGGAAGGTGTTTCAGTGTGTGGGGAAGGATTTCAGTGTGTGGGGAAGGCGTTTCAGTGTGTGGGGAAGCTGTTTCAGTGTGTGCGGAAGGGGTTTCTGTGAATGGGGAAGGTGTTTCAGTGTGTGGGGAAAGGTTTCAGTGTGCGGGGAAGTTGTTTCTGTGTGTGGGGAAGGTGTTTCAGGGTGTGCGGAAGGGGCTTCAGTGTGTGGGGAAGGGTTTCAGTGTGTGGGGAAGGGGTTTCAGCGTGTGGGGAAGGGTTTCAGTGTGTGGGGAAGGTGTTTCAGTTTGTGCGGAAGGTGTTTCAGTTTGTGGGGAATGTGTTTCAGTGTGTGGGGAAGGTGTTTCAGTGTGTGGGGCAGGTGTTTCAGTGTGTGGGGAAGGCTTTTCAGTGTGTGGGGAAGCTGTTTCACTGTGTGGGGAAGTTGTTTCAGTGTGTGAGAATGGGTTTCAGTGTGTGGGGATGGGTTTCAGTGTGTGCGGAAGGGGTTTCAGTGTGTGGCGAAGGTCTGTCAGTGTGTGGGGAAGGGTTTCCAGTGTCTGGGGAAGGAGTTTCAGTGTGTGGGGGAGTGTTTCAGTGTGTGGGGAAGGTGTTTCAGTGGGTGGGGAAGGGTTTCAGTGTCTGAGGAAGGTGTTTCACTTTGTGCGGAAGGGGTTTCAGTGTTTGGGGAAGGTGTTTCTGTGTATGGGGAAGGTCTTTCAGTGTGTGGGGAAAGGTTTCAGTGTGTGGGGCAGTTGTTTCAGTGTGTGGGGAAGGTGTTGCAGGGTGTGGGGAAGGGTTTTCAGTGTGCGGGGAAGGGTTTCAGTGTGTGTGGAAGGGGTTTCAGTGTGTGGGGAAGGGTTTCAGTGTGTGGGGAAGGTGTTTCAGTTTGTGCGGAAGGTGTTTCAGTTTGTGGGGAATGTGTTTCTGAGTGTGGGGAAGGTGTTTCAGTGTGTGGGGAAGTTGTTTCAGTTTGCGGGGATGGGGTTTCAGTGTGTGGGGAAGGGGTTTCAGTGTGTGGGGAAGGGTTTCCAGTGTCTGGGGAAGGAGTTTCAGTGTGTGGGGAAGTGTATCAGTGTGTGGGGAAGGTGTTTCAGTGTGTGGGGAAGGATTTCAGTGTGTGGGGAAGGCGTTTCAGTGTGTGGGGAAGCTGTTTCAGTGTGTGGGGAAGGGGTTTCAGTGTGTGGGGAAGGTGTTTCAGTCTGTGGGGATGGGGTTTCAGTGTTTGGGGAAGATGATTCAGTGTGTGGGAGAGGGTTCCAGTGTGTGGGGAAGGGGTTTCAGTGTGTGGGGATGTATTTCTGTGTGTGGGGATGTGTTTCAGTGTGTGGGGAAGGGTTTCAGTGTGTGGGGAAGGTGTTTCAGTGTGTGGGGATGGGTTTCAGTGGGTGTGGAAGGGGTTTCAGTGTGTGGGGAAGGTGTGTCAGTGTGCGGGGAAGTGTTTCAGTGTGTGGGGAAGGGGTTCCATGTGTGGGGAAGGTGTTTCAGTGTGTGGGGAAGGGTTTCAGTGTGTGGGCAAGGTGTTTCAGTGTGTGGGGATGGGTTTCAGTGGGTGTGGAAGGGGTTTCAGTGTGTGGGAAAGGTGTTTCAGTGTTTTTGGGAAGGGGTTTCAGAGTGTGGGGAAGCGTTTCCAGTGTCTGGGGAAGGAGTTTCAGTCTGTGGGGAAGCGTTTCAGTGTGTGGGGAATGTGTTTCAGTGTGTGGGGAAGGGTTTCAGTGTGTGGGGAAGGTGTGTCAGTGTGTGGGGAAGGTGTTTCAGTGTGTGGGGATGTGTTGCAGTGTGTGGGGATGGGGTTTCAGTGTGTGGGGAAGGTGTTTCAGTGTGTGGGGAAGGGGTTTCAGTGTGTGGGGAAGGGTTTCCAGTGTCTGGGGAAGGAGTTTCAGTGTGTGGGGAAGTGTTACAGTGTGTGGGGAAGGTGTTTCAGTGTGTTGGGAAGGGTTTCAGTGTGTGGGGAAGGAGTTTCAGTGTGTGGGGTAGCTGTTTCACTGTGTGCGGAAGTTGTTTCAGTGTGTGGGGATGGGTTTCAGTGTGTGGAGATGGGTTTCAGTGTGTGGGGAAGGAGTGTCAGTGTGTGGGGAAGTGTTTCAGTTTGTGCGGAAGGGGTTTCTGTGTGTGGGGCAGGTGTTTCAGTGTGTGGGGAAGGCTTTTCAGTTTGTGGGGAAGCTGTTTCACTGTGTGGGGAAGTTGTTTCAGTGTGTGAGAATGGGTTTCAGTGTGTGGGGATGGGTTTCAGTGTGTGCGGAAGGGGTTTCAGTGTGTGGGGAAGGTGTGTCAGTGTGTGGGGAAGGGTTTCCAGTGTCTGGGGAAGGAGTTTCAGTGTGTGGGGGAGTGTTTCAGTGTGTGGGGAAGGTGTTTCAGTGGGTGGGGAAGGGTTTCAGTGTCTGAGGAAGGTGTTTCAGTTTGTGCGGAAGGGGTTTCAGTGTTTGGGGAAGGTGTTTCTGTGAATGGGGAAGGTGTTTCAGTGTTTGGGGAAAGGTTTCAGTGTGTGGGGAAGTTGTTTCAGTGTGTGGGGAAGGTGTTTCAGGGTGTGGGGAAGGGGTTTCAGTGTGTGGGGAAGGGTTTCAGTGTGTGGGGAAGGGGTTTCAGTGTGTGGGGAAGGGTTTCAGTGTGTGGGGAAGGTGTTTCAGTTTGTGCGGAAGGTGTATCAGTTTGTGGGGAATGTGTTTCAGTGTGTGGGGAAGGTGTTTCAGTGTGCGGTGAAGTTGTTTCAGTGTGTGGGGATGGGGTTTCAGTGTGTGGGGAAGGTGTTTCAGTGTGTGGGGAAGGGGGTTCAGTGTGTGGGGAAGGGATTCAGTGTCTGGGGAAGGAGTTTCAGTGTGTGGGGAAGTGTTTCAGTGTGTGGGGAAGGTGTTTCAGTGTGTGGGGAAGGATTTCAGTGTGTGGGGAAGGCGTTTCAGTGTGTGGGGAAGCTGTTTCAGTGTGTGGGGAAGGGGTTTCAGCGTGTGGGGAAGCTGTTCCAGTCTGTGGGGAATGGGTTTCAGTGTTTGGGGAAGCTGTTTCAGTGTGTGGGGAAGGGGTTTCAGTGTGTGGGGAAGCTGCTTCAGTCTGTGGGGAAGGTGTGTCAGTGTGTGGGGAGGGTGTTTCAGTGTGTGGGGATGTGTTGCAATGTGTGGGGATGGGGTTTCAGTGTGTGGGGAAGGTGTTTCAGTGTGTGGGGAAGGGGTTTCAGTGTGTGGGGAAGGGTTTCCAGTGTGTGGGGAAGGTGTTTCAGTGTGTGGGGAAGGGTTTCAGTGTGTGGGGAAGGAGTTTCAGTGTGTGGGGAAGCTGTTTCAGTGTGTGTGGAAGTTGTTTCAGTGCGTGGGGATGGGTTTCAGTGTGTGAAGATGGGTTTCAGCGTGTGTGGAAGGGGTTTCAGTGTGTGGGGAAGGTGTGTCAGTGTGTGGGGACGTGTTTCAGTTTGTGCGGAAGGGGTTTCAATGTGTGGGGAAGCTGTTTCACTGTGTGGGGAAGTTGTTTCAGTGTGTGAGAATGGGTTTCAGTGTGTGGGGATGGGTTTCAGTGTGTGCGGAAGGGGTTTCAGTGTGTGGGGAAGGTGTGGCAGTGTGTGGGGAAGGGTTTCCAGTGTCTGGGGAAGGAGTTTCAGTGTGTGGGGGAGTGTTTCAGTGTGTGGGGAAGGTGTTTCAGTGGGTGGGGAAGGGTTTCAGAGTCTGAGGAAGGTGTTTCAGTTTGTACGGAAGGGGTTTCAGTCTTTGGGGAAGGTGTTTCAGGGTGTGGGGAAGGTGTTTCAGTGTGTGGGGAAAGGTTTCAGTGTGTGGGGAAGTTGCTTCAGTGTGTGGGGAAGGTGTTTCAGGGTGTGGGGAAGGGGTTTCAGTGTGTGGGGAAGGGTATCAGTGTGTGGGGAAGGGGTTTCAGTGTGTGGGGAAGGGTTTCAGTGTGTGGGGAAGGTGTTTCAGTTTGTGCGGAAGGTGTTTCAGTTTGTGGGGAATGTGTTTCAGTGTGTGGGGAAGGTGTTTCAGTGTGTGGGGAAGTTGTTTCAGTGTGTGGGGATGGGGTTTCAGTGTGTGGGAAAGGTGTTTCAGTGTGTGGGGAAGGGGTTTCAGTGTGTGGGGAAGGGTTTCCAGTGTCTGGGGAAGGAGTTTCTGTGTGTGGGGAAGTGTTTCAGTGTGTGGGGAAGGTGTTTCAGTGGGTGGGGAAGGGTTTCAGTGTCTGAGGAAGGTGTTTCAGTTTGTGCGGAAGGGGTTTCAGTGTTTGGGGAAGGTGTTTCTGTGAATGGGGAAGGTGTTTCAGTGTGTGTGGAAAGGTTTCAGTTTCTGGGGAAGTTGTTTCTGTGTGTGGGGAAGGTGTTTCAGGGTGTGCGGAAGGGGCTTCAGTGTGTGGGGAAGGGTTTCAGTGTGTGGGGAAGGGGTTTCAGTGTGTGGGGAAGGGTTTCAGTGTGTGGGGAAGGTGTTTCAGTTTGTGCGGAAGGTGTTTCAGTTTGTGGGGAATGTGTTTCAGTGTGTGGGGAAGGTGTTTCAGTGTGTGGGGAAGTTGTTTCAGTGAGTGGGGATGGGGTTTCAGTGTGTGGGGAAGGTGTTTCAGTGTGTGGGGAAGGGGTTTCAGTGTGTCGGGGAGGGTTTCAGTGTCTGGGGAAGGAGTTTCAGTGTGTGGGGAAGTGTTTCAGTGTGTGGGGAAGGTGTTTCAGTGTGTGGGGAAGGATTTCAGTGTGTGGGGAAGGCGTTTCAGTGTGTGGGGAAGCTGTTTCAGTGTGTGCAGAAGGGGTTTCAGTGTATGGGGAAGCTGTTTCAGTCTGTGGGGAAGGGGTTTCAGTGTGTGCGGAAGCTGTTTCAGTGTGTGGGGAAGGGGTTTCAGTGTGTGGGGAAGCTGTTTCAGTCTGTGGGGAAGGTGTGTCAGTGTGTGGGGAGGGTGTTTCAGTGTGTGGGGATGTGTTGCAATGTGTGGGGATGGGGTTTCAGTGTGTGGGGAAGGTGTTTCAGTGTGTGGGGAAGGTGTTTCAGTGTGTGGGGAAGGGTTTCAGTGTGTGGGGAAGGAGATTCAGTGTGTGGGGAAGCTGTTTCAGTGTGTGTGGAAGTTGTTTCAGTGCGTGGGGATGGGTGTCAGTGTGTGGAGATGGGTTTCAGCGTGTGTGGAAGGGGTTTCAGTGTGTGGGGAAGGTGTGTCAGTGTGTGGGGAAGTGTTTCAGTTTGTGCGGAAGGGGTTTCAGTGTGTGGGGAAGCTGTTTCACTGTGTGGGCAAGTTGTTTCAGTGCGTGGGGATGGGTTTCAGTGTGTGGGGATGGGTTTCAGTGTGTGCGGAAGGGGTTTCAGTGTGTGGGGAAGGTGTGGCAGTGTGTGGGGAAGGGTTTCCAGTGTCTGGGGAAGGAGTTTCAGTGTGTGGGGGAGTGTTTCAGTGTGTGGGGAAGGTGTTTCAGTGGGTGGGGAAGGGTTTCAGTGTCTGAGGAAGGTGTTTCAGTTTGTGCGGAAGGGGTTTCAGTGCTTGGGGAAGGTGTTTCTGTGTATGGGGAAGGTGTTTCACTGTGTGGGGAAAGGTTTCAGTGTGTGGGGAAGTTGTTTCAGTGTGTGGGGAAGGTGTTTCAGGGTGTGGGGAAGGGGTTTCAGTGTGTGGGGAAGGGTTTCAGTGTGTGGGGAAGGGGTTTCAGTGTGTGGGGAAGGGTTTCAGTGTGTGGGGAAGGTGTTTCAGTTTGTGCGGAATGTGTTTCAGTTTGTGGGGAATGTGTTTCAGTGTGTGGGGAAGGTGTTTCAGTGTGTGGGGAAGTTGTTTCAGTGTGTGGGGATGGGGTTTCAGTGTGTGGGGAAGGTGTTTCAGTGTGTGGGGAAGGGGTTTCAGTGTGTGGGGAAGGGTTTCCAGTGTCTGGGGAAGGAGTTTCAGTGTGTGGGGAAGTGTTTCAGTGCGTGGGGAAGGTGTTTCAGTGGGTGGGGAAGGATTTCAGTGTCTGAGGAAGGTGTTTCAGTTTGTGCAGAAGGGGTTTCAGTGTTTGGGGAAGGTGTTTCTGTGAATGGGGAAGGTGTTTCAGTGTGTGGGGAAAGGTTTCAGTGTGTGGGGAAGTTGTTTCTCTGTGTGGGGAAGGTGTTTCAGGGTGTGCGGAAGGGGCTTCAGTGTGTGGGGAAGGGTTTCAGTGTGTGGGGAAGGGGTTTCAGTGTGTGGGGAAGGGTTTCAGTGTGTGGGGAAGGTGTTTCAGTTTGTGCGGAAGGTGTTTCAGTTTGTGCGGAATGTGTTTCAGTGTGTGGGGAAGGTGTTTCAGAATGTGGGGAAGTTGTTTCTGTGTGTGGGGATGGGGTTTCAGTGTGTGGGGAAGGTGTTTCAGTGTGTGGGGAAGGGGTTTCAGAGTGTGGGGAAGGGTTTCAGTGTCTGGGGAAGGAGTTTCAGTGTGTGGGGAAGTGTTTCAGTGGGTGGGGAAGGTGTTTCAGTGTGTGGGGAAGGATTTCAGTGTGTGGGGAAGGCGTTTCAGTGTGTGGGGAAGCTGTTTCAGTGTGTGCGGAAGGGGTTTCAGTGTGTGGGGAAGCTGTTTCAGTGTGTGGGGAAGGGGTTTCAGTGTGTGGGGAAGCTGTTTCAGTGCGTGGGGAAGGTGTGTCAGTGTGTGGGGAAGGTGTTTCAGTGTGTGGGGATGTGTTGCAGTGAGTGGGGATGGGGTTTCAGTGTGTGGGGAAGGTGTTTCAGTGTGTGGGGAAGGGGTTTCAGTGTGTGGGGAAGGGTTTCCAGTGTCTGGGGAAGGAGTTTCAGTGTGTGGGGAAGTGTTTCAGTGTGTGGGGAAGGTGTTTCAGTGGGTGGGGAAGGATTTCAGTGTCTGAGGAAGGTGTTTCAGTTTGTGCGGAAGGGGTTTCAGTGTTTGGGGAAGGTGTTTCTGTGAATGGAGAAGGTGTTTCAGTGTGTGGGGAAAGGTTTCAGTGTGTGGGGAAGTTGTTTCTGTGTGTGGGGAAGGTGTTTCAGGGTGTGCGGAAGGGGCTTCAGTGTGTGTGGAAGGGTTTCAGTGTGTGGGGAAGGGGTTTCAGTGTGTGGGGAAGGGTTTCAGTGTGTGGGGAAGGTGTTTCAGTTTGTGCGGAAGGTGTTTCAGTTTGTGCGGAATGTGTTTCAGTGTGTGGGGAAGGTGTTTCAGAATGTGGGGAAGTTGTTTCTGTGTGTGGGGATGGGGTTTCAGTGTGTGGGGAAGGTGTTTCAGTGTGTGGGGAAGGGGTTTCAGTGTGTGGGGAAGGGTTTCACTGTCTGGGGAAAGAGTTTCAGTGTGTGGGGAAGTGTTTCAGTGTGTGGGGAAGGTGTTTCAGTGTGTGGGGAAGGATTTCAGTGTGTGGGGAAGGCGTTTCAGTGTGTGGGGAAGCTGTTTCAGTGTGTGCGGAAGGGGTTTCAGTGTGTGGGAAAGCTGTTTCAGTGTGTGGGGAAGGGGTTTCAGTGTGTGGGGAAGCTGTTTCAGTGCGTGGGGAAGGTGTGTCAGTGTGTGGGGAAGGTGTTTCAGTGTGTGGGGATGTGTTGCAGTGAGTGGGGATGGGGTTTCAGTGTGTGGGGAAGGTGTTTCAGTGTGTGGGGAAGGGGTTTCAGTGTGTGGGGAAGGGTTTCCAGTGTCTGGGGAAGGAGTTTCAGTGTGTGGGGAAGTGTTTCAGTGTGTGGGGAAGGTGTTTCAGTGTGTGGGGAAGGGTTTCAGTGTGTGGGGAAGGAGTTTCAGTGTGTGGGGAAGCTGTTTCAGTGTGTGTGGAAGTTGTTTCAGTGTGTGGGGATGGGTTTCAGTGTGTGGGGATGGGTTTCAGTGTGTGCGGAAGGGGTTTCAGTGTGTGGGGAAGGTGTGTCAGTGTGTGGGGAAGTGTTTCCAGTGTCTGGGGAAGGAGTTTCAGTGTGTGGGGGAGTGTTTCAGTGTGTGGGGAGGGTGTTTCAGTGGGTGGGGAAGGGTTTCAGTGTCTGCGGAAGGTGTTTGAGTTTGTGCGGAAGGGGTTTCAGTGTTTGGGGAAGGTGTTTCGGTGTATGGGGAAGGTGTTTCAGTGTGTGGGGAAAGGTTTCAGTGTGTGGGGAAGTTGTTTCAGTGTGTGGGGAAGGTGTTTCAGTAAGTGGGGAAGGTGTTTCAGTGTGTGGGGAAGGGTTTCAGTGTGTGGGGAAGGGGTTTTCAGTGTGTGGAGAAGGGTTTCAGTGTGTGGGGAAGGTGTTTCAGTTTGTGCGGAAGGTGTTTCAGTTTGTGGGGAAGATGTTTCTGTGTGTGGGGAAGGTGTTTCAGTGTGTGGGGAAGTTGTTTCAGTGTGTGGGGATGGGGTTTCAGTGTGTGGGAAAGGTGTTTCAGTGTGTGGGGAAGGGGTTTCAGTGTGTGGGGAAGGGTTTCCAGTGTCTGGGGAAGGAGTTTCAGTGTGTGGGGAAGTGCTTCAGTGTGTGGGGAAGGTGTTTCAGTGTGTGGGGAAGGATTTCAGTGTGTGGGGAAGGCGTTTCAGTGTGTGGGGAAGCTGTTTCAGTGTGTGGGGAAGGGGTTTCAGTGTGTGGTGAAGCAGTTTCCGTGTGTGGGATAGGGTTCCAGTGTGTGGGGAAGGGGTTTCATTGTGTGGGGAAGGTGTTTCAGTGTGTGGGGATGGGTTTCAGTGGGTGTGGAAGGGGTTTCAGTGTGTGGGGAAGGTGTGTCAGTGTGCGGGGAAGTGTTTCAGTGTGTGGGGAAGGGGTTCCATATGTGGGGAAGGTGTTTCAGTGTGTGGGGATGGTTTTCAGTTTGTGGGGATGGGTTTCATTGTGTGTGGAAGTCGTATCAATGTGTGGGGAAGGTGTTTCAGTGTGTGGGGAAGGGGTTTCAGTGTGTGGGGAAGTTATTTCAGTGTGTGGGGAAGGTGTTTCAGTGTGTGGGGAAGGGGTTTCAGTGTGTGGGGAAGGGTTTCAGTGTGTGGGGAAGGGGTTTTCAGTGTGTGGAGAAGGGTTTCAGTGTGTGGGGAAGGTGTTTCAGTTTGTGCGGAAGGTGTTTCAGTTTGTGGGGAAGATGTTTCAGTGTGTGGGGAAGGTGTTTCAGTGTGTGGGGAAGTTGTTTCAGTGTGTGGGGATGGGGTTTCAGTGTGTGGGAAAGGTGTTTCAGTGTGTGGGGAAGGGGTTTCAGTGTGTGGGGAAGGGTTTCCAGTGTCTGGGGAAGGAGTTTCAGTGTGTGGGGAAGTGTTTCAGTGCGTGGGGAAGGTGTTTCAGTGTGTGGGGATGGGTTTCAGTGGGTGTGGAAGGGGTTTCAGTGTGTGGGGAAGGTGTGTCAGTGTGCGGGGAAGTGTTTCAGTGTGTGGGGAAGGGGTTCCATATGTGGGGAAGGTGTTTCAGTGTGTGGGGATGGTTTTCAGTTTGTGGGGATGGGTTTCATTGTGTGTGGAAGTCGTATCAATGTGTGGGGAAGGTGTTTCAGTGTGTGGGGAAGGTGTTTCAGTGTGTGGGGAAGTTATTTCAGTGTGTGGGGAAGGTGTTTCAGTGTGTGGGGAAGGGGTTTCAGTGTGTGGGGAAGGGTTTCAGTGTGTGGGGAAGGGGTTTTCAGTGTGTGGAGAAGGGTTTCAGTGTGTGGGGAAGGTGTTTCAGTTTGTGCGGAAGGTGTTTCAGTTTGTGGGGAAGATGTTTCAGTGTGTGGGGAAGGTGTTTCAGTGTGTGGGGAAGTTGTTTCAGTGTGTGGGGATGGGGTTTCAGTGTGTGGGAAAGGTGTTTCAGTGTGTGGGGAAGGGGTTTCAGTGTGTGGGGAAGGGTTTCCAGTGTCTGGGGAAGGAGTTTCAGTGTGTGGGGAAGTGTTTCAGTGCGTGGGGAAGGTGTTTCAGTGGGTGGGGAAGGATTTCAGTGTCTGAGGAAGGTGTTTCAGTTTGTGCAGAAGGGGTTTCAGTGTTTGGGGAAGGTGTTTCTGTGAATGGGGAAGGTGTTTCAGTGTGTGGGGAAAGGTTTCAGTGTGTGGGGAAGTTGTTTCTCTGTGTGGGGAAGGTGTTTCAGGGTGTGCGGAAGGGGCTTCAGTGTGTGGGGAAGGGTTTCAGTGTGTGGGGAAGGGGTTTCAGTGTGTGGGGAAGGGTTTCAGTGTGTGGGGAAGGTGTTTCAGTTTGTGCGGAAGGTGTTTCAGTTTGTGCGGAATGTGTTTCAGTGTGTGGGGAAGGTGTTTCAGAATGTGGGGAAGTTGTTTCTGTGTGTGGGGATGGGGTTTCAGTGTGTGGGGAAGGTGTTTCAGTGTGTGGGGAAGGGGTTTCAGAGTGTGGGGAAGGGTTTCAGTGTCTGGGGAAGGAGTTTCAGTGTGTGGGGAAGTGTTTCAGTGGGTGGGGAATGTGTTTCAGTGTGTGGGGAAGGATTTCAGTGTGTGGGGAAGGCGTTTCAGTGTGTGGGGAAGCTGTTTCAGTGTGTGCGGAAGGGGTTTCAGTGTGTGGGGAAGCTGTTTCAGTGTGTGGGGAAGGGGTTTCAGTGTGTGGGGAAGCTGTTTCAGTGCGTGGGGAAGGTGTGTCAGTGTGTGGGGAAGGTGTTTCAGTGTGTGGGGATGTGTTGCAGTGAGTGGGGATGGGGTTTCAGTGTGTGGGGAAGGTGTTTCAGTGTGTGGGGAAGGGGTTTCAGTGTGTGGGGAAGGGTTTCCAGTGTCTGGGGAAGGAGTTTCAGTGTGTGGGGAAGTGTTTCAGTGTGTGGGGAAGGTGTTTCAGTGGGTGGGGAAGGATTTCAGTGTCTGAGGAAGGTGTTTCAGTTTGTGCGGAAGGGGTTTCAGTGTTTGGGGAAGGTGTTTCTGTGAATGGGGAAGGTGTTTCAGTGTGTGGGGAAAGGTTTCAGTGTGTGGGGAAGTTGTTTCTGTGTGTGGGGAAGGTGTTTCAGGGTGTGCGGAAGGGGCTTCAGTGTGTGGGGAAGGGTTTCAGTGTGTGGGGAAGGGGTTTCAGTGTGTGGGGAAGGGTTTCAGTGTGTGGGGAAGGTGTTTCAGTTTGTGCGGAAGGTGTTTCAGTTTGTGCGGAATGTGTTTCAGTGTGTGGGGAAGGTGTTTCAGAATGTGGGGAAGTTGTTTCTGTGTGTGGGGATGGGGTTTCAGTGTGTGGGGAAGGTGTTTCAGTGTGTGGGGAAGGGGTTTCAGTGTGTGG
This sequence comes from Heterodontus francisci, assembly GCF_036365525.1. Lineage (NCBI taxonomy): Eukaryota > Metazoa > Chordata > Chondrichthyes > Heterodontiformes > Heterodontidae > Heterodontus > Heterodontus francisci. Next base: position 3,014,300 of record NW_027142143.1, on the reverse strand, counting down.
GGAAGGGTTTCAGTGTCTGGGGAAAGAGTTTCAGTGTGTGGGGAAGTGTTCCAGTGTGTGGGGAAGGTGTTTCAGTGTGTGGGGAAGGATTTCAGTGTGTGGGGAAGGCGTTTCAGTGTGTGGGGAAGCTGTTTCAGTGTGTGCGGAAGGGGTTTCAGTGTGTGGGGAAGCTGTTTCAGTGTGTGGGGAAGGGGTTTCAGTGTGTGGGGAAGCTGTTTCAGTGCGTGGGGAAGGTGTGTCAGTGTGTGGGGAAGGTGTTTCAGTGTGTGGGGATGTGTTGCAGTGAGTGGGGATGGGGTTTCAGTGTGTGGGGAAGGTGTTTCAGTGTGTGGGGAAGGGGTTTCAGTGTGTGGGGAAGGGTTTCCAGTGTCTGGGGAAGGAGTTTCAGTGTGTGGGGAAGTGTTTCAGTGTGTGGGGAAGGTGTTTCAGTGTGTGGGGAAGGGTTTCAGTGTGTGGGGAAGGAGTTTCAGTGTGTGGGGAAGCTGTTTCACTGTGTGGGGAAGTTGTTTCAGTGTGTGGGGATGGGTTTCAGTGTGTGGGGATGGGTTTCAGTGTGTGCGGAAGGGGTTTCAGTGTGTGGGGAAGTTGTGTCAGTGTGTGGGGAAGTGTTTCCAGTGTCTGGGGAAGGAGTTTCAGTGTGTGGGGGAGTGTTTCAGTGTGTGGGGAGGGTGTTTCAGTGGGTGGGGAAGAGTTTCAGTGTCTGCGGAAGGTGTTTGAGTTTGTGCGGAAGGGGTTTCAGTGTTTGGGGAAGGTGTTTCGGTGTTTGGGGAAGGTGTTTCAGTGTGTGGGGAAAGGTTTCAGTGTGTGGGGAAGTTGTTTCAGTGTGTGGGGAAGGTGTTTCAGTGTGTGGGGAAGGGGTTTCAGTGTGTGGGGAAGGGTTTCACTGTGTGGGGAAGGGGTTTTCAGTGTGTGGAGAAGGGTTTCAGTGTGTGGGGAAGGTGTTTCAGTTTGTGCGGAAGGTGTTTCAGTTTGTGGGGAAGATGTTTCTGTGTGTGGGGAAGGTGTTTCAGTGTGTGGGGAAGTTGTTTCTGTGTGTGGGGATGGGGTTTCAGTGTGTGGGAAAGGTGTTTCAGTGTGTGGGGAAGGGGTTTCAGTGTGTGGGGAAGGGTTTCCAGTGTCTGGGGAAGGAGTTTCAGTGTGTGGGGAAGTGCTTCAGTGTGTGGGGAAGGTGTTTCAGTGTGTGGGGAAGGAGTTCAGTGTGTGGGGAAGGCGTTTCAGTGTGTGGGGAAGCTGTTTCAGTGTGTGGGGAAGGGGTTTCAGTGTGTGGTGAAGCAGTTTCCGTGTGTGGGATAGGGTTCCAGTGTGTGGGGAAGGGGTTTCATTGTGTGGGGAAGGTGTTTCAGTGTGTGGGGATGGGTTTCAGTGGGTGTGGAAGGGGTTTCAGTGTGTGGGGAAGGTGTGTCAGTGTGCGGGGAAGTGTTTCAGTGTGTGGGGAAGGGGTTCCATATGTGGGGAAGGTGTTTCAGTGTGTGGGGATGGTTTTCAGTTTGTGGGGATGGGTTTCATTGTGTGTGGAAGTGGTATCAATGTGTGGGGAAGGTGTTTCAGTGTGTGGGGAAGGGGTTTCAGTGTGTGGGGAAGTTGTTTCAGTGTGTGGGGAAGGTGTTTCAGTGTGTGGGGAAGGGGTTTCAGTGTGTGGGGAAGGGTTTCAGTGTGTGGGGAAGGGGTTTCAGTTTGTGCGGAAGGTGTTTCAGTTTGTGGGGAAGATGTTTCAGTGTGTGGGGAAGGTGTTTCAGTGTGTGGGGAAGTTGTTTCAGTGTGTGGGGATGGGGTTTCAGTGTGTGGGAAAGGTGTTTCAGTGTGTGGGGAAGGGGTTTCAGTGTGTGGGGAAGGGTTTCCAGTGTCTGGGGAAGGAGTTTCAGTGTGTGGGGAAGTGCTTCAGTGTGTGGGGAAGGTGTTTCAGTGTGTGGGGAAGGATTTCAGTGTGTGGGGAAGGCGTTTCAGTGTGTGGGGAAGCTGTTTCAGTGTGTGGGGAAGGGGTTTCAGTGTGTGGGGAAGCAGTTTCCGTGTGTGGGATAGGGTTCCAGTGGGTGTGGAAGGGGTTTCAGTGTGTGGGGAAGGTGTGTCAGTGTGCGGGGAAGTGTTTCAGTGTGTGGGGAAGGGGTTCCATATGTGGGGAAGGTGTTTCAGTGTGTGGGGATGGTATTCAGTTTGTGGGGATGGGTTTCATTGTGTGTGGAAGTGGTATCAATGTGTGGGGAAGGTGTTTCACTGTGAGGGGAAGGGGTTTCAGTGTGTGGGGAAGATGTTTCTGTGTGTGGGGAAGGTGTTTCAGTGTGTGGGGAAGGCTTTCAGTGTGTGGGGAAGGTGCTTCAGTGTGTGCGGAAAGGGTTTCAGTGTGTGGGGAAGTTGTTTCGGTGTGTGGGGAAGGTATTTTAGTGTGTGGGGATGGGATTCAGTGTATGGAGATGGGTTTCAGCATGTGCGGAAGGGGTTTCAGTGTGTGGGGAAGGTGTGTCAGTGTGTGGGGAAGTGTTTCAGTTTGTGCGGAAGGGGTTTCAGTGTGTGGGGCAGGTGTTGCAGTGTGTGGGGAAGGCTTTTCAGTGTGTGGGGAAGCTGTTTCACTGTGTGGGGAAGTTGTTTCAGTGTGTGAGAATGGGTTTCAGTGTGTGGGGATGGGTTTCAGTGTGTGCGGAAGGGGTTTCAGTGTGTGGGGAAGGTCTGTCAGTGTGTGGGGAAGGGTTTCCAGTGTCTGGGGAAGGAGTTTCAGTGTGTGGGGGAGTGTTTCAGTGTGTGGGGAAGGTGTTTCAGTGGGTGGGGAAGGGTTTCAGTGTCTGAGGAAGGTGTTTCAGTTTGTGCGGAAGGGGTTTCAGTGTTTGGGGAAGGTGTTTCTGTGTATGGGGAAGGTGTTTCAGTGTGTGGGGAAAGGTTTCAGTGTGTGGGGAAGTTGTTTCAGTGTGTGGGGAAGGTGTTGCAGGGTGTGGGGAAGGGGTTTCAGTGTGCGGGGAAGAGTTTCAGTGTTTGTGGAAGGGGTTTCAGTGTGTGGCGAAGGGTTTCAGTGTGTGGGGAAGGTGTTTCAGTTTGTGCGGAAGGTGTTTCAGTTTGTGGGGAATGTGTTTCAGTGTGTGGGGAAGGTGTTTCAGTGTGTGGGGAAGTTGTTTCAGTTTGTGAGGATGGGGTTTCAGTGTGTGGGGAAGGTGTTTCAGTGTGTGGGGAAGGGGTTTCAGTGTGTGGGGAAGGGTTTCCAGTGTCTGGGGAAGGAGTTTCAGTGTGTGGGGAAGTGTTTCAGTGTGTGGGGAAGGTGTTTCAGTGTGTGGGGAAGGATTTCAGTGTGTGGGGAAGGCGTTTCAGTGTGTGGGGATGCTGTTTCAGTGTGTGGGGAAGGGGTTTCAGTGTGTGGGGAAGCTGTTTCAGTCTGTGGGGATGGGGTTTCAGTGTTTGGGGAAGATGATTCAGTGTGTGAGAGAGGGTTCCAGTGTGTGGGGAAGGGGTTTCAGTGTGTGGGGATGTATTTCTGTGTGTGGGGATGTGTTTCAGTGTGTGGGGAAGGGTTTCAGTGTGTCGGGAAGGTGTTTCAGTGTGTGGGGATGGGTTTCAGTGGGTGTGGAAGGGGTTTCAGTGTGTGGGGAAGGTGTGTCAGTGTGCGGGGAAGTGTTTCAGTGTGTGGGGAAGGGGTTCCATGTGTGGGGAAGGTGTTTCAGTGTGTGGGGAAGGTGTTTCAGTGTGTGGGGATGGGTTTCAGTGGGTGTGGAAGGGGTTACAGTGTGTGGGAAAGGTGTTTCAGTGTGTGCGGAATGGGTTTCAGTGTGTGGGGAAGGTGTTTCGGTGTGTGGGGAAGGTATTTTAGTGAGTGGGGAAGGTGTTTCAGTGTGTGGAGAAGATGTTTCAGTGTGTGGGGAAGTGCTTCAGTGTGTGGGGAAGGTGTTTCAGTGTGTGGGGAAGGATTTCAGTGTGTGGGGAAGGCGTTTCAGTGTGTGGGGAAGCTGTTTCAGTGTGTGGGGAAGGGGTTTCAGTGTGTGGGGAAGCAGTTTCCGTGTGTGGGATAGGGTTCCAGTGGGTGTGGAAGGGGTTTCAGTGTGTGGGGAAGGTGTGTCAGTGTGCGGGGAAGTGTTTCAGTGTGTGGGGAAGGGGTTCCATATGTGGGGAAGGTGTTTCAGTGTGTGGGGATGGTATTCAGTTTGTGGGGATGGGTTTCATTGTGTGTGGAAGTGGTATCAATGTGTGGGGAAGGTGTTTCACTGTGAGGGGAAGGGGTTTCAGTGTGTGGGGAAGATGTTTCTGTGTGTGGGGAAGGTGTTTCAGTGTGTGGGGAAGGCTTTCAGTGTGTGGGGAAGGTGCTTCAGTGTGTGCGGAAAGGGTTTCAGTGTGTGGGGAAGTTGTTTCGGTGTGTGGGGAAGGTATTTTAGTGTGTGGGGATGGGATTCAGTGTATGGAGATGGGTTTCAGCATGTGCGGAAGGGGTTTCAGTGTGTGGGGAAGGTGTGTCAGTGTGTGGGGAAGTGTTTCAGTTTGTGCGGAAGGGGTTTCAGTGTGTGGGGCAGGTGTTGCAGTGTGTGGGGAAGGCTTTTCAGTGTGTGGGGAAGCTGTTTCACTGTGTGGGGAAGTTGTTTCAGTGTGTGAGAATGGGTTTCAGTGTGTGGGGATGGGTTTCAGTGTGTGCGGAAGGGGTTTCAGTGTGTGGGGAAGGTCTGTCAGTGTGTGGGGAAGGGTTTCCAGTGTCTGGGGAAGGAGTTTCAGTGTGTGGGGGAGTGTTTCAGTGTGTGGGGAAGGTGTTTCAGTGGGTGGGGAAGGGTTTCAGTGTCTGAGGAAGGTGTTTCAGTTTGTGCGGAAGGGGTTTCAGTGTTTGGGGAAGGTGTTTCTGTGTATGGGGAAGGTGTTTCAGTGTGTGGGGAAAGGTTTCAGTGTGTGGGGAAGTTGTTTCAGTGTGTGGGGAAGGTGTTGCAGGGTGTGGGGAAGGGGTTTCAGTGTGCGGGGAAGAGTTTCAGTGTTTGTGGAAGGGGTTTCAGTGTGTGGCGAAGGGTTTCAGTGTGTGGGGAAGGTGTTTCAGTTTGTGCGGAAGGTGTTTCAGTTTGTGGGGAATGTGTTTCAGTGTGTGGGGAAGGTGTTTCAGTGTGTGGGGAAGTTGTTTCAGTTTGTGAGGATGGGGTTTCAGTGTGTGGGGAAGGTGTTTCAGTGTGTGGGGAAGGGGTTTCAGTGTGTGGGGAAGGGTTTCCAGTGTCTGGGGAAGGAGTTTCAGTGTGTGGGGAAGTGTTTCAGTGTGTGGGGAAGGTGTTTCAGTGTGTGGGGAAGGATTTCAGTGTGTGGGGAAGGCGTTTCAGTGTGTGGGGATGCTGTTTCAGTGTGTGGGGAAGGGGTTTCAGTGTGTGGGGAAGCTGTTTCAGTCTGTGGGGATGGGGTTTCAGTGTTTGGGGAAGATGATTCAGTGTGTGAGAGAGGGTTCCAGTGTGTGGGGAAGGGGTTTCAGTGTGTGGGGATGTATTTCTGTGTGTGGGGATGTGTTTCAGTGTGTGGGGAAGGGTTTCAGTGTGTCGGGAAGGTGTTTCAGTGTGTGGGGATGGGTTTCAGTGGGTGTGGAAGGGGTTTCAGTGTGTGGGGAAGGTGTGTCAGTGTGCGGGGAAGTGTTTCAGTGTGTGGGGAAGGGGTTCCATGTGTGGGGAAGGTGTTTCAGTGTGTGGGGAAGGTGTTTCAGTGTGTGGGGATGGGTTTCAGTGGGTGTGGAAGGGGTTACAGTGTGTGGGAAAGGTGTTTCAGTGTGTGCGGAATGGGTTTCAGTGTGTGGGGAAGGTGTTTCGGTGTGTGGGGAAGGTATTTTAGTGAGTGGGGAAGGTGTTTCAGTGTGTGGAGAAGATGTTTCAGTGTGTGGGGAAGTTGTTTCAGTGAGTGGGGAAGGGGTTTCAGTGTGTGGGGAATGTGTTTCAGTGTGTTTGGAAGGGTTTCAGTGTGTGGTGAATGGGTTTCAGTGTTTGGGGAAGGGGTTCAGCGAGTGGGGAAGGGGTTTCAGAGTGTGCGGAAGGTGTTTCAGTGTGTGGGGAGGTGTTGCAGTGAGTGGGGATGGTGTTTCAGTGTGTGGGGAAGGTGTTTCAGTGTGTGGGGAAAGGGTTTCAGTGTGTGGGGAAGGGCTTCCAGTGTCTGGGGAAGGAGTTTCAGTGTGTGAGGAAGCGTTTCAGTGCGTGGGGAAGGTGTTTCAGTGTGTGGGGAAGGGTTTCTGTGTGTGGGGAAGGTGTTTCAGTGTGTGGGGAAGGTGTTTCAGTGAGTGGGGATGTGTTGCAATGTGTGAGGATGGGGTTCCAGTATGTGGGGAAGGTGTTTCAGTGTATGGGGAAGGGGTTTCAGTGTGTGGGGAAGGGTTTCCCGTGTCTGGGGAAGGAGTTTCAGTGTGTGGGGAAGTGTTACAGTGTGTGGGGAAGGTGTTTCAGTGTGTGGGGAAGTGTTTCAGTGTGTGGGGAAGGAGTTTCAGTGTCTGGGGAAGCTGTTTCAGTGTGTGTGGAAGTTGTTTCAGTGTGTGGGGATGGGTTTCAGTGTGTGGGTAAGGGGTTTCAGCATGTGTGGAAGGGGTTTCAGTGTGTGAGGAAGGTGTGTCAGTGTGTGGGGAAGTGTTTCCGTTTGTGCGGAAGGGTTTTCAGTGTGTGGGGCAGGAGTTTCAGTGTGTGGGGAAGGCTTTTCAGTGTGTGGGGAAGCTGTTTCACTGTCTGGGGAAGTTGTTTCAGTGTGTGAGAATGGGTTTCAGTGTGTGCGGAAGGGGTTTCAGTGTGTGGGGAAGGTGTGTCAGTGTGTGGCGAAGGGTTTCCAGTTTCTGGGGAAGGAGTTTCAGTGTGTGGGGGAGTGTTTCAGTGTGTGGGGAAGGTGTTTCAGTGTCTGGGGAAGGTGTTTGAGTTTGTGCGGAAAGGGTTTCAGTGTTTGGGGAAGGTGTTTCGGTGTATGGGGAAGGTGTTTCAGTGTGTGGGGAAGGGGTTTCAGTGTGTGGGGAAGGGTTTCAGTGTGTAGGGAAGGGTTTTCAGTGTGTGGAGAAGGGTTTCAGTGTGTGGGGAAGGTGTTTCAGTTTGTGCGGAAGGTGTTTCAGTTTGTGGGGAAGATGTTTCAGTGTGTGGGGAAGGTGTTTCAGTATGTGGGGAAGTAGTTTCAGTGTGTGGGGATGGGGTTTCAATGTGTGGGAAAGGTGTTTCAGTGTGTGGGGAAGGGGTTTCAGTGTGTGGGGAAGGGTTTCCAGTGTCTGGGGAAGGAGTTTCAGTGTGTGGGGAAGTGTTTCAGTGAGTGGGGAAGGTGTTTCAGTGTGTGGGGAAGGATTGCAGTGTGTGGGGAAGGCGTTTCAGTGTGTGGGGAAGCTGTTTCAGTGTGTGGGGAAGGGGTTTCAGTGTGTGGCGAAGCAGTTTCAGTGTGTGGGATAGGGTTCCAGTGTGTGGGGAAGGGGTTTCAGTGTGTGGGGAAGGTGTTTCAGTGTGCGGGGAAGGGTTTCAGTGTTTGTGGAAGGGGTTTCAGTGTGTGGGGATGGGTTTCAGTGTGTGGGGAAGGTGTTTCAGTTTGTGCGGAAGGTGTTTCAGTTTGTGGGGAATGTGTTTCAGTGTGTGGGGAAGGTGTTTCAGTGTGTGGGGAAGTTGTTTCAGTTTGTGAGGATGGGGTTTCAGTGTGTGGGGAAGGTGTTTCAGTGTGTGGGGAAGGGGTTTCAGTGTGTGGGGAAGGGTTTCCAGTGTCTGGGGAAGGAGTTTCAGTGTGTGGGGAAGTGTTTCAGTGTGTGGGGAAGGTGTTTCAGTGTGTGGGGAAGGATTTCAGTGTGTGGGGAAGGCGTTTCAGTGTGTGGGGATGCTGTTTCAGTGTGTGGGGAAGGGGTTTCAGTGTGTGGGGAAGCTGTTTCAGTCTGTGGGGATGGGGTTTCAGTGTTTGGGGAAGATGATTCAGTGTGTGAGAGAGGGTTCCAGTGTGTGGGGAAGGGGTTTCAGTGTGTGGGGATGTATTTCTGTGTGTGGGGATGTGTTTCAGTGTGTGGGGAAGGGTTTCAGTGTGTCGGGAAGGTGTTTCAGTGTGTGGGGATGGGTTTCAGTGGGTGTGGAAGGGGTTTCAGTGTGTGGGGAAGGTGTGTCAGTGTGCGGGGAAGTGTTTCAGTGTGTGGGGAAGGGGTTCCATGTGTGGGGAAGGTGTTTCAGTGTGTGGGGAAGGTGTTTCAGTGTGTGGGGATGGGTTTCAGTGGGTGTGGAAGGGGTTACAGTGTGTGGGAAAGGTGTTTCAGTGTGTGCGGAATGGGTTTCAGTGTGTGGGGAAGGTGTTTCGGTGTGTGGGGAAGGTATTTTAGTGAGTGGGGAAGGTGTTTCAGTGTGTGGAGAAGATGTATCAGTGTGTGGGGAAGTTGTTTCAGTGAGTGGGGAAGGGGTTTCAGTGTGTGGGGAATGTGTTTCAGTGTGTTTGGAAGGGTTTCAGTGTGTGGTGAATGGGTTTCAGTGTTTGGGGAAGGGGTTCAGCGAGTGGGGAAGGGGTTTCAGAGTGTGCGGAAGGTGTTTCAGTGTGTGGGGAGGTGTTGCAGTGAGTGGGGATGGTGTTTCAGTGTGTGGGGAAGGTGTTTCAGTGTGTGGGGAAAGGGTTTCAGTGTGTGGGGAAGGGCTTCCAGTGTCTGGGGAAGGAGTTTCAGTGTGTGGGGAAGCGTTTCAGTGCGTGGGGAAGGTGTTTCAGTGTGTGGGGAAGGGTTTCTGTGTGTGGGGAAGGTGTTTCAGTGTGTGGGGAAGGTGTTTCAGTGAGTGGGGATGTGTTGCAATGTGTGAGGATGGGGTTCCAGTATGTGGGGAAGGTGTTTCAGTGTATGGGGAAGGGGTTTCAGTGTGTGGGGAAGGGTTTCCCGTGTCTGGGGAAGGAGTTTCAGTGTGTGGGGAAGTGTTACAGTGTGTGGGGAAGGTGTTTCTGTGTGTGGGGAAGTGTTTCAGTGTGTGGGGAAGGAGTTTCAGTGTCTGGGGAAGCTGTTTCAGTGTGTGTGGAAGTTGTTTCAGTGTGTGGGGATGGGTTTCAGTGTGTGGGTAAGGGGTTTCAGCATGTGTGGAAGGGGTTTCAGTGTGTGAGGAAGGTGTGTCAGTGTGTGGGGAAGTGTTTCCGTTTGTGCGGAAGGGTTTTCAGTGTGTGGGGCAGGAGTTTCAGTGTGTGGGGAAGGCTTTTCAGTGTGTGGGGAAGCTGTTTCACTGTCTGGGGAAGTTGTTTCAGTGTGTGAGAATGGGTTTCAGTGTGTGCGGAAGGGGTTTCAGTGTGTGGGGAAGGTGTGTCAGTGTGTGGCGAAGGGTTTCCAGTTTCTGGGGAAGGAGTTTCAGTGTGTGGGGGAGTGTTTCAGTGTGTGGGGAAGGTGTTTCAGTGTCTGGGGAAGGTGTTTGAGTTTGTGCGGAAAGGGTTTCAGTGTTTGGGGAAGGTGTTTCGGTGTATGGGGAAGGTGTTTCAGTGTGTGGGGAAGGGGTTTCAGTGTGTGGGGAAGGGTTTCAGTGTGTGGGGAAGGGTTTTCAGTGTGTGGAGAAGGGTTTCAGTGTGTGGGGAAGGTGTTTCAGTTTGTGCGGAAGGTGTTTCAGTTTGTGGGGAAGATGTTTCAGTGTGTGGGGAAGGTGTTTCAGTATGTGGGGAAGTAGTTTCAGTGTGTGGGGATGGGGTTTCAATGTGTGGGAAAGGTGTTTCAGTGTGTGGGGAAGGGGTTTCAGTGTGTGGGGAAGGGTTTCCAGTGTCTGGGGAAGGAGTTTCAGTGTGTGGGGAAGTGTTTCAGTGAGTGGGGAAGGTGTTTCAGTGTGTGGGGAAGGATTGCAGTGTGTGGGGAAGGCGTTTCAGTGTGTGGGGAAGCTGTTTCAGTGTGTGGGGAAGGGGTTTCAGTGTGTGGCGAAGCAGTTTCAGTGTGTGGGATAGGGTTCCAGTGTGTGGGGAAGGGGTTTCAGTGTGTGGGGAAGGTGTTTCAGTGTGTGGGGATGGGTTTCAGTGGGTGTGGAAGGGGTTTCAGTGTGTGGGGATGGGTTTCAGTGGGTGTGGAAGGGGTTTCAGTGTGTGGGGAAGGTGTGTCAGTGTGCGGGGAAGTGTTTCAGTGTGTGGGGAAGGGGTTCCATATGTGGGGAAGGTGTTTCAGTGTGTGGGGATGGTTTTCAGTTTGTGGGGATGGGTTTCATTGTGTGTGGAAGTGGTATCAATGTGTGGGGAAGGTGTTTCAGTGTGTGGGGAAGGGGTTTCAGTGTGTGGGGAAGATGTTTCTGTGTGTGGGGAAGGTGTTTCAGTGTGTGGGGAAGGCTTTCAGTGTGTGGGGAAGGTGCTTCAGTGTGTGCAGAAAGGGTTTCAGTGTGTTGGCAAGGTGTTTCGGTGTGTGGGGAAGGTATTTTAGTGTGTGGGGAAGGGGTTTCAGTGTGTGGGGAAGGTGTTTCAGTGTGTGGGGAAGATGTTTCAGTGTGTGGGAAGGGGTTTCAGTGTGTGGGGAAGGGTTTCAGTGTGTGGGGAAGGGGTTTCAGTGTTTGGGGAACGTGTTTCATTGTGTGGGGAAGGGGTTTCAGAGTGTGGGTAAGGGTTTCAGTGTGTGGGGAAGGGTTTTCAGTGAGTGGGGAAGGGGTTTCAGAGTGTGGGAAAGGGTTTCGGTGTGTGGGGAAGGGTATTCAGTGTGTGGGGAAAGGGTTCAGTGTGTGGGGAAGGGTTTCAGTGTGAGGGGAATGTGTTTCAGTGTGTGCGCAAGTGGTTTCAGTGTGTTTGGAAGGTGTTTCAGTGTGTGGGGAAGGGGTATCAGTGTGTGGGGAAGGGGTTTCAGCGTGTGGGGGAGGTGTTTCAGTGTGTGGGGATGTGTTTCAGTGTGTGGGGATGAGTTTCAGTGTGTGGGGAAGGGTTTCAGTGTGTGGGGAAAGTTTTTCAGTGTGTGGGGATGGGTTTCAGTGTTTGGGGATGGGTTTCAGTGTGTGGGGATGGGTTTCAGTGAGTGCAGAAGGAGTTTCAGTGTGTGGGGAAGGTGTTTCAGTGTGTGGGGAAGGGGTTTCAGTGTGTGGTGATGGGTTTCAGTTTGTGGGGATGGGTTTCATTGTGTGCGGAAGGGGTTTCAGTGTGTGGAGAAGGATTTTCAATATGTGGGGAAGGGGTTTCAGTGTGTGGGGAAGGGGTTTCAGTGTGTGGGGAATGTGTTTCAGTGTGTTTGGAACGATTTCAGTGTGTGGGGAATGTGTTTCAGTGTTTGGGGAAGGGTTTCAGCGAGTGGGGAAGGGATTTCAGAGTGTGGGGAAACTGTTTCAGTGTGTGGGGATGTGTTGCAGTGAGTGGGGATGGTGCTTCAGTGTGTGGGGAAGGTGTTTCAGTGTGTGGGGAAGGGGTTTCAGAGTGTGGGGAAGGGTTTCCAGTGTCTGGGGAAGGAGTTTCAGTGTGTGGGGAAGCGTTTCAGTGTGTGGGGAAGGTGTTTCAGTGTGTGGGGAAGGGTTTCAGTGTGTGGGGAAGGTGTGTCAGTGTGTGGGGAAGGTGTTTCAGTGTGTGGGGATGTGTTGCAGTGTATGGGGATGGGGTTTCAGTGTGTGGGGAAGGTGTTTCAGTGTGTGGGGAAGGGGTTTCAGTGTGTGGGGAAGGGTTTCCGGTGTCTGGGGAATGAGTTTCAGTGTGTGGGGAAGTGTTACAGTGTGTGGGGAAGGTATTTCAGTGTGTGGGGAATGGTTTCATTGGGTGGGGAATGAGTTTCAGTGTGTGGGGAAGCTGTTTCAGTGTGTGTGGAATTTGTTTCAGTGTGTGGGGATGGGATTCAGTGTGTGGAGATGGGTTACAGCATGTGCGGAAGGGGTTTCAGTGTGTGGGGAAGGTGTGTCAGTGTGTGGGGAAGTGTTTCAGTTAGTGCGGAAGGGGTTTCAGTGTGTGGGGCAGGTGTTTCAGTGTGTGGGGAAGGCTTTTCAGTGTGTGGGGAAGCTGTTTCACTGTGTGGGGAAGTTGTTTCAGTGTGTGAGAATGGGTTTCAGTGTGTGGGGATGGGTTTCAGTGTGTGCGGAAGGGGTTTCAGTGTGTGGGGAAGGTCTGTTAGTGTGTGGGGAAGGGTTTCCAGTGTCTGGGGAAGGAGTTTCAGTGTGTGGGGGAGTGTTTCAGTGTGTGGGGAAGGTGTTTCAGTGGGTAGGGAAGGGTTTCAGTGTCTGAGGAAGGTGTTTCACTTTGTGCGGAAGGGGTTTCAGTGTTTGGGGAAGGTGTTTCTGTGTATGGGGAAGGTCTTTCAGTGCGTGGGGAAAGGTTTCAGTGTGTGGGGAAGTTGTTTCAGTGTGTGGGGAAGGGGTTTCAGTGTGTGGGGAAGGGTTTCCAGTGTGTGGGGAAGGGGTTTCAGTGTGTGGGGAAGGGTTTCCAGTGTCTGGGGAAGGAGTTTCAGTGTGTGGGGAACGGGTTTCAGTGTGTGGGGAAGGGTTTCCAGTGTCTGGGGAAGGAGTTTCAGTGTGTGGGGAAGTGTTTCAGTGTGTGGGGAAGGTGTTTCAGTGTGTGGGGAAGGATTTCAGTGTGTGGGGAAGGCGTTTCAGTGTGTGGGGATGCTGTTTCAGTGTGTGGGGAAGGGGTTTCAGTGTGTGGGGAAGCTGTTTCAGTCTGTGGGGATGGGGTTTCAGTGTTTGGGGAAGATGATTCAGTGTGTGAGAGAGGGTTCCAGTGTGTGGGGAAGGGGTTTCAGTGTGTGGGGATGTATTTCTGTGTGTGGGGATGTGTTTCAGTGTGTGGGGAAGGGTTTCAGTGTGTCGGGAAGGTGTTTCAGTGTGTGGGGATGGGTTTCAGTGGGTGTGGAAGGGGTTTCAGTGTGTGGGGAAGGTGTGTCAGTGTGCGGGGAAGTGTTTCAGTGTGTGGGGAAGGGGTTCCATGTGTGGGGAAGGTGTTTCAGTGTGTGGGGAAGGTGTTTCAGTGTGTGGGGATGGGTTTCAGTGGGTGTGGAAGGGGTTACAGTGTGTGGGAAAGGTGTTTCAGTGTGTGCGGAATGGGTTTCAGTGTGTGGGGAAGGTGTTTCGGTGTGTGGGGAAGGTATTTTAGTGAGTGGAGAAGGTGTTTCAGTGTGTGGAGAAGATGTTTCAGTGTGTGGGGAAGTTGTTTCAGTGAGTGGGGAAGGGGTTTCAGTGTGTGGGGAATGTGTTTCAGTGTGTTTGGAAGGGTTTCAGTGTGTGGTGAATGGGTTTCAGTGTTTGGGGAAGGGGTTCAGCGAGTGGGGAAGGGGTTTCAGAGTGTGCGGAAGGTGTTTCAGTGTGTGGGGAGGTGTTGCAGTGAGTGGGGATGGTGTTTCAGTGTGTGGGGAAGGTGTTTCAGGGTGTGGGGAAAGGGTTTCAGAGTGTGGGGAAGGGCTTCCAGTGTCTGGGGAAGGAGTTTCAGTGTGTGGGGAAGCGTTTCAGTGCGTGGGGAAGGTGTTTCAGTGTGTGGGGAAGGGTTTCTGTGTGTGGGGAAGGTGTTTCAGTGTGTGGGGAAGGTGTTTCAGTGAGTGGGGATGTGTTGCAATGTGTGAGGATGGGGTTCCAGTATGTGGGGAAGGTGTTTCAGTGTATGGGGAAGGGGTTTCAGTGTGTGGGGAAGGGTTTCCCGTGTCTGGGGAAGGAGTTTCAGTGTGTGGGGAAGTGTTACAGTGTGTGGGGAAGGTGTTTCAGTGTGTGGGGAAGTGTTTCAGTGTGTGGGGAAGGAGTTTCAGTGTCTGGGGAAGCTGTTTCAGTGTGTGTGGAAGTTGTTTCAGTGTGTGGGGATGGGTTTCAGTGTGTGGGTAAGGGGTTTCAGCATGTGTGGAAGGGGTTTCAGTGTGTGAGGAAGGTGTGTCAGTGTGTGGGGAAGTGTTTCCGTTTGTGCGGAAGGGGTTTCAGTGTGTGGGGCAGGAGTTTCAGTGTGTGGGGAAGGCTTTTCAGTGTGTGGGGAAGCTGTTTCACTGTCTGGGGAAGTTGTTTCAGTGTGTGAGAATGGGTTTCAGTGTGTGCGGAAGGGGTTTCAGTGTGTGGGGAAGGTGTGTCAGTGTGTGGCGAAGGGTTTCCAGTTTTTGGGGAAGGAGTTTCAGTGTGTGGGGGAGTGTTTCAGTGTGTGGGGAAGGTGTTTCAGTGGGTGGGGAAGGGTTTCAGTGTCTGGGGAAGTTGTTTGAGTTTGTGCGGAAAGGGTTTCAGTGTTTGGGGAAGGTGTTTCGGTGTATGGGGAAGGTGTTTCAGTGTGTGGGGAAGGGGTTTCAGTGTGTGGGGAAGGGTTTCAGTGTGTGGGGAAGGGTTTTCAGTGTGTGGAGAAGGGTTTCAGTGTGTGGGGAAGGTGTTTCAGTTTGTGCGGAAGGTGTTTCAGTTTGTGGGGAAGATGTTTCAGTGTGTGGGGAAGGTGTTTCAGTATGTGGGGAAGTAGTTTCAGTGTGTGGGGATGGGGTTTCAATGTGTGGGAAAGGTGTTTCAGTGTGTGGGGAAGGGGTTTCAGTGTGTGGGGAAGGGTTTCCAGTGTCTGGGGAAGGAGTTTCAGTGTGTGGGGAAGTGTTTCAGTGAGTGGGGAAGGTGTTTCAGTGTGTGGGGAAGGATTGCAGTGTGTGGGGAAGGCGTTTCAGTGTGTGGGGAAGCTGTTTCAGTGTGTGGGGAAGGGGTTTCAGTGTGTGGCGAAGCAGTTTCAGTGTGTGGGATAGGGTTCCAGTGTGTGGGGAAGGGGTTTCAGTGTGTGGGGAAGGTGTTTCAGTGTGTGGGGATGGGTTTCAGTGGGTGTGGAAGGGGTTTCAGTGTGTGGGGATGGGTTTCAGTGGGTGTGGAAGGGGTTTCAGTGTGTGGGGAAGGTGTGTCAGTGTGCGGGGAAGTGTTTCAGTGTGTGGGGAAGGGGTTCCATATGTGGGGAAGGTGTTTCAGTGTGTGGGGATGGTTTTCAGTTTGTGGGGATGGGTTTCATTGTGTGTGGAAGTGGTATCAATGTGTGGGGAAGGTGTTTCAGTGTGTGGGGAAGGGGTTTCAGTGTGTGGGGAAGATGTTTCTGTGTGTGGGGAAGGTGTTTCAGTGTGTGGGGAAGGCTTTCAGTGTGTGGGGAAGGTGCTTCAGTGTGTGCAGAAAGGGTTTCAGTGTGTTGGCAAGGTGTTTCGGTGTGTGGGGAAGGTATTTTAGTGTGTGGGGAAGGGGTTTCAGTGTGTGGGGAAGGGTTTCAGTGTGTGGGGAAGGGGTTTCAGTGTTTGGGGAACGTGTTTCATTGTGTGGGGAAGGGGTTTCAGAGTGTGGGTAAGGGTTTCAGTGTGTGGGGAAGGGTTTTCAGTGAGTGGGGAAGGGGTTTCAGAGTGTGGGAAAGGGTTTCGGTGTGTGGGGAAGGGTATTCAGTGTGTGGGGAAAGGGTTCAGTGTGTGGGGAAGGGTTTCAGTGTGAGGGGAATGTGTTTCAGTGTGTGCGCAAGTGGTTTCAGTGTGTTTGGAAGGTGTTTCAGTGTGTGGGGAAGGGGTATCAGTGTGTGGGGAAGGGGTTTCAGCGTGTGGGGGAGGTGTTTCAGTGTGTGGGGATGTGTTTCAGTGTGTGGGGATGAGTTTCAGTGTGTGGGGAAGGGTTTCAGTGTGTGGGGAAAGTTTTTCAGTGTGTGGGGATGGGTTTCAGTGTTTGGGGATGGGTTTCAGTGTGTGGGGATGGGTTTCAGTGAGTGCAGAAGGAGTTTCAGTGTGTGGGGAAGGTGTTTCAGTGTGTGGGGAAGGGGTTTCAGTGTGTGGTGATGGGTTTCAGTTTGTGGGGATGGGTTTCATTGTGTGCGGAAGGGGTTTCAGTGTGTGGAGAAGGATTTTCAATATGTGGGGAAGGGGTTTCAGTGTGTGGGGAAGGGGTTTCAGTGTGTGGGGAATGTGTTTCAGTGTGTTTGGAACGATTTCAGTGTGTGGGGAATGTGTTTCAGTGTTTGGGGAAGGGTTTCAGCGAGTGGGGAAGGGATTTCAGAGTGTGGGGAAACTGTTTCAGTGTGTGGGGATGTGTTGCAGTGAGTGGGGATGGTGCTTCAGTGTGTGGGGAAGGTGTTTCAGTGTGTGGGGAAGGGGTTTCAGAGTGTGGGGAAGGGTTTCCAGTGTCTGGGGAAGGAGTTTCAGTGTGTGGGGAAGCGTTTCAGTGTGTGGGGAAGGTGTTTCAGTGTGTGGGGAAGGGTTTCAGTGTGTGGGGAAGGTGTGTCAGTGTGTGGGGAAGGTGTTTCAGTGTGTGGGGATGTGTTGCAGTGTATGGGGATGGGGTTTCAGTGTGTGGGGAAGGTGTTTCAGTGTGTGGGGAAGGGGTTTCAGTGTGTGGGGAAGGGTTTCCGGTGTCTGGGGAATGAGTTTCAGTGTGTGGGGAAGTGTTACAGTGTGTGGGGAAGGTATTTCAGTGTGTGGGGAATGGTTTCATTGGGTGGGGAATGAGTTTCAGTGTGTGGGGACGCTGTTTCAGTGTGTGTGGAATTTGTTTCAGTGTGTGGGGATGGGATTCAGTGTGTGGAGATGGGTTACAGCATGTGCGGAAGGGGTTTCAGTGTGTGGGGAAGGTGTGTCAGTGTGTGGGGAAGTGTTTCAGTTTGTGCGGAAGGGGTTTCAGTGTGTGGGGCAGGTGTTTCAGTGTGTGGGGAAGGCTTTTCAGTGTGTGGGGAAGCTGTTTCACTGTGTGGGGAAGTTGTTTCAGTGTGTGAGAATGGGTTTCAGTGTGTGGGGATGGGTTTCAGTGTGTGCGGAAGGGGTTTCAGTGTGTGGGGAAGGTATGTTAGTGTGTGGGGAAGGGTTTTCAGTGTCTGGGGAAGGAGTTTCAGTGTGTGGGGGAGTGTTTCAGTGTGTGGGGAAGGTGTTTCAGTGGGTAGGGAAGGGTTTCAGTGTCTGAGGAAGGTGTTTCACTTTGTGCGGAAGGGGTTTCAGTGTTTGGGGAAGGTGTTTCTGTGTATGGGGAAGGTCTTTCAGTGCGTGGGGAAAGGTTTCAGTGTGTGGGGAAGTTGTTTCAGTGTGTGGGGAAGGTGTTGCAGGGTGTGGGGAAGGGGTTTCAGTGTGCGGGGAATGGTTTCAGTGTGTGTGGAAGGGGTTTCAGTGTGTGGGGAAGGTGTTTCAGTTTGTGCGGAAGGTGTTTCAGTTTGTGGGGAATGTGTTTCAGAGTGTGGGGAAGGTGTTTCAGTGTGTGGGGAAGTTGTTTCAGTTTGCGGGGAAGGTGTTTCAGTGTGTGGGGAAGGTGTTTCAGTGTGTGGGGAAGGGGTTTCAGTGTGTGGGAAGGGTTTCCAGTGTCTGGGGAAGGAGTTTCAGTGTGTGGGGAAGTGTTTCAGTGTGTGGGGAAGGTGTTTCAGTGTGTGGGGAAGGGGTTTCATTGTGTGGGGAAGGCTTTCCAGTGTCTGGGGAAGGAGTTTCAGTGTGTGTGGAAGTGTTTCTGTGTGTGGGGAAGGTGTTTCAGTGTGTGGGGAAGGATTTCAGTGTGTGGGGAAGGCGTTTCAGTGTGTGGGGAAGCTGTGTCAGTGTGTGGGGAAGGGGTTTCAGTGTGTGGGGAAGGTGTTTCAGTCTGTGGGGATGGGGTTTCAGTGTTTGGGGAAGATGATTCAGTGTGTGGGAGAGGGTTCCAGTGTGTGGGGAAGGGGTTTCAGTGTGTGGGGATGTATCTCTGTGAGTGGGGATGTGTTTCAGTGTGTGGGGAAGGGTTTCAGTGTGTGGGGAAGGTGTTTCAGTGTGTGGGGATGGGTTTTAGTGGGTGTGGAAGGGGTTTCAGTGTGCGGGGAAGGTGTGTCAGTGTGCGGGGAAGTGTTTCAGTGTGTGGGGAAGGGTTTCCATGTGTGGGGAAGGTGTTTCAGTGTGTGGGGAAGGGTTTCAGTGTGTGGGGAAGGTGTTTCAGTGTGTGGGGATGGGTTTCAGTGGGTGTGGAAGGGGTTTCAGTGTGTGGGAAAGGTGTTTCAGTGTGTGGGGAAGGGGTTTCAGAGTGTGGGGAAGCGTTTCCAGTGTCTGGGGAAGGAGTTTCAGTCTGTGGGGAAGCGTTTCAGTGTGTGGGGAATGTGTTTCAGTGTGTGGGGAAGGGTTTCAGTGTGTGGGGAAGGTGTGTCAGTGTGTGGGGAAGGTGTTTCAGTGTGTGGGGATGTGTTGCAGTTTGTGGGGATGGGGTTTCAGTGTGTGGGGAAGGTGTTTCAGTGTGTGGGGAAGGGGTTTCAGTGTGTGGGGAAGGGTTTCCAGTGTCTGGGGAAGGAGTTTCAGTGTGTGGGGAAGTGTTACAGTGTGTGGGGAAGGTGTTTCAGTGTGTGGGGAAGGAGTTTCAGTGTGTGGGGAAGCTGTTTCACTGTGTGTGGAAGTTGTTGCAGTGTGTGGGGATGGGTTTCAGTGTGTGGAGATGGGTTTCAGTGTGTGGGGAAGGAGTGTCAGTGTGTGGGGAAGTGTTTCAGTTTGTGCGGAAGGGGTTTCAGTGTGTGGGGCAGGTGTTTCAGTGTGTGGGGAAGGCTTTTCAGTTTGTGGGGAAGCTGTTTCACTGTGTGGGGAAGTTGTTTCAGTGTGTGAGAATGGGTTTCAGTGTGTGGGGATGGGTTTCAGTGTGTGCGGAAGGGGTTTCAGTGTGTGGGGAAGGTGTGTCAGTGTGTGGGGAAGGGTTTCCAGTGTCTGGGGAAGGAGTTTCAGTGTGTGGGGGAGTGTTTCAGTGTGTGGGGAAGGTGTTTCAGTGGGTGGGGAAGGGTTTCAGTGTCTGAGGAAGGTGTTTCAGTTTGTGCGGAAGGGGTTTCAGTGTTTGGGGAAGGTGTTTCTGTGAATGGGGAAGGTGTTTCAGTGTTTGGGGAAGGGGTTTCAGTGTGTGGGGAAGGGTTTCAGTGTGTGGGGAAGGGGTTTCAGTGTGTGGGGAAGGGTTTCAGTGTGTGGGGAAGGTGTTTCAGTTTGTGCGGAAGGTGTTTCAGTTTGTGGGGAATGTGTTTCAGTGTGTGGGGAAGGTGTTTCAGTTTGCGGTGAAGTTGTTTCAGTGTGTGGGGATGGGGTTTCAGTGTGTGGGGAAGGTGTTTCAGTGTGTGGGGAAGGGGGTTCAGTGTGTGGGGAAGGGATTCAGTGTCTGGGGAAGGAGTTTCAGTGTGTGGGGAAGTGTTTCAGTGTGTGGGAAAGGTGTTTCAGTGTGTGGGGAAGGATTTCAGTGTGTGGGGAAGGCGTTTCAGTGTGTGGGGAAGCTGTTTCAGTGTGTGGGAAAGGGGTTTCAGTGTGTGGGGAAGCTGTTTCAGTCTGTGGGGAATGGGTTTCAGTGTTTGGGGAAGCTGTTTCAGTGTGTGGGGATGGGGTTTCAGTGTGTGGGGAAGCTGCTTCAGTCTGTGGGGAAGGTGTGTCAGTGTGTGGGGAGGGTGTTTCAGTGTGTGGGGATGTGTTGCAATGAGTGGGGATGGGGTTTCAGTTTGTGGGGAAGGTGTTTCAGTGTGTGGGGAAGGGGTTTCAGTGTGTGGGGAAGGGTTTCCAGTGTCTGGGGAAGGAGTTTCAGTGTGTGGGGAAGTGTTACAGTGTGTGGGGAAGGTGTTTCAGTGTGTGGGGAAGCGTTTCAGTGTGTGGGGAAGGAGTTTCAGTGTGTGGGGAAGCTGTTTCAGTGTGTGTGGAAGTTGTTTCAGTGCGTGGGGATGGGTTTCAGTGTGTGGAGATGGGTTTCAGCGTGTGTGGAAGGGGTTTCAGTGTGTGGGGAAGGTGTGTCAGTGTGTGGGGAAGTGTTTCAGTTTGTGCGGACGGGGTTTCAGTGTGTGGGGAAGCTGTTTCACTGTGTGGGGAAGTTGTTTCAGTGTGTGAGAATGGGTTTCAGTGTGTGGGGATGGGTTTCAGTGTGTGCGGAAGGGGTTTCAGTGTGTGGGGAAGGTGTGGCAGTGTGTGGGGAAGGGTTTCCAGTGTCTGGGGAAGGAGTTTCAGTGTGTGGGGGAGTGTTTCAGTGTGTGGGGAAGGTGTTTCAGTGGGTGGGGAATGGTTTCAGTGTCTGAGGAAGGTGTTTCAGTTTGTGCGGAAGGGGTTTCAGTGTTTGGGGAAGGTGTTTCTGTGTATGGGGAAGGTGTTTCAGTGTGTGGGGAAAGGTTTCAGTGTGTGGGGAAGTTGCTTCAGTGTGTGGGGAAGGTGTTTCAGGGTGTGGGGAAGGGGTTTCAGTGTGTGGGGAAGGGTTTCAGTGTGTGGGGAAGGGGTTTCAGTGTGTGGGGAAGGGTTTCAGTGTGTGGGGAAGGTGTTTCAGTTTGTGCAGAAGGTGTTTCAGTTTGTTGGGAATGTGTTTCAGTGTGTGGGGAAGGTGTTTCAGTGTGTGGGGAAGTTGTTTCAGTGTGTGGGGATGGGGTTTCAGTGTGTGGGGAAGGTGTTTCAGTGTGTGGGGAAGGGGTTTCAGTGTGTGGGGAAGGGTTTCCAGTGTCTGGGGAAGGAGTTTCAGTGTGTGGGGAAGTGTTTCAGTGTGTGGGGAAGGTGTTTCAGTGGGTGGGGAAGGGTTTCAGTGTCTGAGGAAGGTGTTTCAGTTTGCGCGGAAGGGGTTTCAGTGTTTGGGGAAGGTGTTTCTGTGAATGGGGAAGGTGTTTCAGTGTGTGGGGAAAGGTTTCAGTGTGTGGGGAAGTTGTTTCTGTGTGTGGGGAAGGTGTATCAGGGTGTGCGGAAGGGGCTTCAGTGTGTGGGGAAGGGTTTCAGTGTGTGGGGAAGGGGTTTCAGTGTGTGGGGAAGGGTTTCAGTGTGTGGGGAAGGTGTTTCAGTTTGTGCGGAAGGTGTTTCAGTTTGTGGGGAATGTGTTTCAGTGTGTGGGGAAGGTGTTTCAGTGTGTGGGGAAGTTGTTTCAGTGAGTGGGGATGGGGTTTCAGTGTGTGGGGAAGGTGTTTCAGTGTGTGGGGAAGGGGTTTCAGTGTGTGGGGAAGGGTTTCAGTGTCTGGGGAAGGAGTTTCAGTGTGTGGGGAAGTGTTTCAGTGTGTGGGGAAGGTGTTTCAGTGTGTGGGGAAGGATTTCAGTGTGTGGGGAAGGCGTTTCAGTGTGTGGGGAAGCTGTTTCAGTGTGTGCGGAAGGGGTTTCAGTGTATGGGGAAGCTGTTTCAGTCTGTGGGGAAGGGTTTTCAGTGTGTGGGGAAGCTGTTTCAGTGTGTGGGGAAGGGGTTTCAGTGTGTGGGGAAGCTGTTTCAGTCTGTGGGGAAGGTGTGTCAGTGTGTGGGGAGGGTGTTTCAGTGTGTGGGGATGTGTTGCAATGAGTGGGGATGGGGTTTCAGTGTGTGGGGAAGGTGTTTCAGTGTGTGGGGAAGGGGTTTCAGTGTGTGGGGAAGGGTTTCCAGTGTCTGGGGAAGGAGTTTCAGTGTGTGGGGTAGTGTTACAGTGTGTGGGGAAGGTGTTTCAGTGTGTGGGGAAGGGTTTCAGTGTGTGGGGAAGGAGTTTCAGTGTGTGGGGAAGCTGTTTCAGTGTGTGTGGAAGTTGTTTCAGTGCGTGGGGATGGGTTTCAGTGTGTGGAGATGGGTTTCAGCGTGTGTGGAAGGGGTTTCAGTGTGTGGGGAAGGTGTGTCAGTGTGTGGGGAAGTGTTTCAGTTTGTGCGGAAGGGGTTTCAGTGTGTGGGGAAGCTGTTTCATGTGTGGGGAAGTTGTTTCAGTGTGTGAGAATGGGTTTCAGTGTGTGGGGATGGGTTTCAGTGTGTGCGGAAGGGGTTTCAGTGTGTGGGGAAGGTGTGGCAGTGTGTGGGGAAGGGTTTCCAGTGTCTGGGGAAGGAGTTTCAGTGTGTGGGGGAGTGTTTCAGTGTGTGGGGAAGCTGTTTCAGTGGGTGGGGAAGGGTTTCAGTGTCTGAGGAAGGTGTTTCAGTTTGTGCGGAAGGGGTTTCAGTGCTTGGGGAAGGTGTTTCTGTGTATGGGGAAGGTGTTTCAGTGTGTGGGGAAAGGTTTCAGTGTGTGGGGAAGTTGTTTCAGTGTGTGGGGAAGGTGTTTCAGGGTGTGGGGAAGGGGTTTCAGTGTGTGGGGAAGGGTTTCAGTGTGTGGGGAAGGGGTTTCAGTGTGTGGGGAAGGGTTTCAGTGTGTGGGGAAGGTGTTTCAGTTTGTGCGGAAGGTGTTTCAGTTTGTGGGGAATGTGTTTCAGTGTGTGGGGAAGGTGTTTCAGTGTGTGAGGAAGTTGTTTCAGTGTGTGGGGATGGGGTTTCAGTGTGTTGGGAAGGTGTTTCAGTGTGTGGGGAAGGGGTTTCAGTGTGTGGGGAAGGGTTTCCAGTGTCTGAGGAAGGAGTTTCAGTGTGTGGGGAAGTGTTTCAGTGTGCGGGGAAGGTGTTTCAGTGGGTGGGGAAGGGTTTCAGTGTCTGAGGAAGGGGTTTCAGTTTGTGCGGAAGGGGTTTCAGTGTTTGGGGAAGGTGTTTCTGTGAATGGGGAAGGTGTTTCAGTGTGTGGGGAAAGGTTTCAGTGTGTGGGGAAGTTGTTTCTGTGTGTGGGGAAGGTGTTTCAGGGTGTGCGGAAGGGGCTTCAGTGTGTGGGGAAGGGTTTCAGTGAGTGGGGAAGGGGTTTCAGTGTGTGGGGAAGGGTTTCAGTGTGTGGGGAAGGTGTTTCAGTATGTGCGGAAGGTGTTGCAGATTGTGGGGAATGTGTTTCAGTGTGTGGGGAAGGTGTTTCAGAATGTGGGGAAGTTGTTTCAGTGGGTGGGGAAGGTGTTTCAGTGTGTGGGGAAGGTGTTTCAGTGTGTGGGGAAGGGGTTTCAGTGTGTGGGGAAGGGTTTCAGTGTCTGGGGAAGGAGTTTCAGTGTGTGGGGAAGTGTTTCAGTGTGTGGGGAAGGTGTTTCAGTGTGTGGGGAAGGATTTCAGTGTGTGGGGAAGGCGTTTCAGTGTGTGGGGAAGCTGTTTCAGTGTGTGCGGAAGGGGTTTCAGTGTATGGGGAAGCTGTTTCAGTCTGTGGGGAAGGGGTTTCAGTGTGTGGGGAAGCTGTTTCAGTGTGTGGGGAAGGGGTTTCAGAGTGTGGGGAAGCTGTTTCAGTGCGTGGCGAAGGTGTGTCAGTGTGTGGGGAAGGTGTTTCAGTGTGTGGGGATGTGTTGCAGTGAGTGGGGATGGGGTTTCAGTGTGTGGGGAAGGTGTTTCAGTGTGTGGGGAAGGGGATTCAGTGTGTGGGGAAGGGTTTCCAGTGTCTGGGGAAGGAGTTTCAGTGTGTGGGGAAGTGTTTCAGTGTGTGGGGAAGGTGTTTCAGTGTGTGGGGAAGGGTTTCAGTGTGTGGGGAAGGAGTTTCAGTGTGTGGGGAAGCTGTTTCAGTGTGTGTGGAAGTTGTTTCAGTGTGTGGGGATGGGTTTCAGTGTGTGGGGATGGGTTTCAGTGTGTGCGGAAGGGGTTTCAGTGTGTGGGGAAGGTGTGTCAGTGTTTGGGGATGTGTTTCCAGTGTCTGGGGAAGGAGTTTCAGTGTGTGGGGGAGTGTTTCAGTGTGTGGGGAGGGTGTTTCAGTGGGTGGGGAAGGGTTTCAGTGTCTGCGGAAGGTGTTTGAGTTTGTGCGGAAGGGGTTTCAGTGTTTGGGGAAGGTGTTTCGGTGTATGGGGAAGGTGTTTCAGTGTGTGGCGAAAGGTTTCAGTGTGTGGGGAAGTTGTTTCAGTGTGTGGGGAAGGTGTTTCAGTGTGTGGGGAAGGGGTTTCAGTGTGTGGGGAAGGGTCTCAGTGTGTGGGGAAGGGGTTTCAGTGTGTGGAGAAGGGTTTCAGTGTGTGGGGAAGGTGTTTCAGTTTGTGCGGAAGGTGTTTCAGTTTGTGGGGAAGATGTTTCAGTGGGTGGGGAAGGTGTTTCAGTGTGTGGGGAAGTTGTTTCAGTGTGTGGGGATGGGGTTTCAGTGTGTGGGAAAGGTGTTTCAGTGTGTGGGGAAGGGGTTTCAGTGTGTGGGGAAGGGTTTCCAGTGTCTGGGGAAGGAGTTTCAGTGTGTGGGGAAGTGCTTCAGTGTGCGGGGAAGGTGTTTCAGTGTGTGGGGAAGGATTTCAGTGTGTGGGGAAGGCGTTTCAGTGTGTGGGGAAGCTGTTTCAGTGTGTGGGGAAGGGGTTTCAGTGTGTGGGGAAGCAGTTTCCGTGTGTGGGATAGGGTTCCAGTGTGTGGGGAAGGGGTTTCATTGTGTGGGGAAGGTGTTTCAGTGTGTGGGGATGGGTTTCAGTGGGTGTGGAAGGGGTTTCAGTGTGTGGGGAAGGTGTGTCAGTGTGTGGGGAAGTGTTTCAGTGTGTGGGGAAGGGGTTCCATATGTGGGGAAGGTGTTTCAGTGTGTGGGGATGGTTTTCAGTTTGTGGGGATGGGTTTCATTGTGTGTGGAAGTGGTATCAATGTGTGGGGAAGGTGTTTCAGTGTGTGGGGAAGGGGTTTCAGTGTGTGGGGAAGCTGTTTCAGTGTGTGGGGAAGGTGTTTCAGTGTGTGGGGAAGGGGTTTCAGTGTGTGGGGAAGGGTTTCAGTGTGTGGGGAAGGGGTTTTCAGTGTGTGGAGTAGGGTTTCAGTGTGTGGGGAAGGTGTTTCAGTTTGTGCGGAAGGTGTTTCAGTTTGTGGGGAAGATGTTTCAGTGTGTGGGGAAGGTGTTTCAGTGTGTGGGGAAGTTGTTTCAGTGTGTGGGGAAGGGGTTTCAGTGTGTGGGCAAGGGTTTCCAGTGTCTGGGGAAGGAGTTTCAGTGTGTGGGGAAGTGCTTCAGTGTGTGGGGAAGGTGTTTCATTGTGTGGGGAAGGATTTCAGTGTGTGGGGAAGGCGTTTCAGTGTGTGGGGAAGCTGTTTCAGTGTGTGGGGAAGGGGTTTCAGTGTGTGGGGAAGCAGTTTCCGTGTGTGGGATAGGGTTCCAGTGTGTGGGGAAGGGGTTTCATTGTGTGGGGAAGGTGTTTCAGTGTGTGGGGATGGGTTTCAGTGGGTGTGGAAGGGGTTTCAGTGTGTGGGGAAGGTGTGTCAGTGTGCGGGGAAGTGTTTCAGTGTGTGGGGAAGGGGTTCCATATGTGGGGAAGGTGTTTCAGTGTGTGGGGATGGTTTTCAGTTTGTGGGGATGGGTTTCATTGTGTGTGGAAGTGCTATCAATGTGTGCGGAAGGTGTTTCAGTTTGTGGGGAAGATGTTTCAGTGTGTGGGGAAGGTGTTTCAGTGTGTGGGGAAGGTGTTTCAGTGTGTGGGGAAGGGGTTTCAGTGTGTGGGCAAGGGTTTCCAGTGTCTGGGGAAGGAGTTTCAGTGTGTGGAGTAGGGTTTCAGTGTGTGGGGAAGGTGTTTCATTGTGTGGGGAAGGATTTCAGTGTGTGGGGAAGGCGTTTCAGTGTGTGGGGAAGCTGTTTCAGTGTGTGGGGAAGGGGTTTCAGTGTGTGGGGAAGCAGCTTCCGTGTGTGGGATAGGGTTCCAGTGTGTGGGGAAGGGGTTTCATTGTGTGGGGAAGGTGTTTCAGTGTGTGGGGATGGGTTTCAGTGGGTGTGGAAGGGGTTTCAGTGTGTGGGGAAGGTGTGTCAGTGTGCGGGGAAGTGTTTCAGTGTGTGGGGAAGGGGTTCCATATGTGGGGAAGGTGTTTCAGTGTGTGGGGATGGTTTTCAGTTTGTGGGGATGGGTTTCATTGTGTGTGGAAGTGGTATCAATGTGTGGGGAAGGTGTTTCAGTGTGTGGGGAAGGGGTATCAGTGTGTGGGGAAGATGTTTCTGTGTGTGGGGAAGGTGTTTCAGTGTGTGGTGAAGGCTTTCAGTGTGTGGGGAAGGTGCTTCAGTGTGTGCGAAAAGGGTTTCAGTGTGTGGGGAAGGTGTTTCGGTGTGTGGGGATGGGATTCAGTGTATGGAGATGGGTTTCAGCATGTGCGGAAGGGGTTTCAGTGTGTGGGGAAGGTGTGTCAGTGTGTGGGGAAGTGTTTCAGTTTGTGCGGAAGGGGTTTCAGTGTGTGGGGCAGGTGTTTCAGTGTGTGGGGAAGGCTTTTCAGTGTGTGGGGAAGCTGTTTCACTGTGTGGGGAAGATGTTTCAGTGTGTGAGAATGGGTTTCAGTGTGTGGGGATGGGTTTCAGTGTGTGCGGAAGGGGTTTCAGTGTGTGGGGAAGGTCTGTCAGTGTGTGGGGAAGGGTTTCCAGTGTCTGGGGAAGGAGTTTCAGTGTGTGGGGGAGTGTTTCAGTGTGTGGGGAAGGTGTTTCAGTGGGTGGGGAAGGGTTTCAGTGTCTGAGGAAGGTGTTTCAGTTTGTGCGGAAGGGGTTTCAGTGTTTGGGGAAGGTGTTTCTGTGTATGGGGAAGGTGTTTCAGTGTGTGGGGAAAGGTTTCAGTGTGTGGGGAAGTTGTTTCAGTGTGTGGGGAAGGTGTTGCAGGGTGTGGGGAAGGGGTTTCAGTGTGCGGGGAAGGGTTTCAGTGTGTGTGGAAGGGGTTTCAGTGTGTGGCGAAGGGTTTCAGTGTGTGGGGAAGGTGTTTCAGTTTGTGCGGAAGGTGTTTCAGTTTGTGGGGAATGTGTTTCAGAGTGTGGGGAAGGTGTTTCAGTGTGTGGGGAAGTTGTTTCAGTTTGTGAGGATGGGGTTTCAGTGTGTGGGGAAGGTGTTTCAGTGTGTGGGGAAGGGGTTTCAGTGTGTGGGGAAGGGTTTCCAGTGTCTGGGGAAGGAGTTTCAGTGTGTGGGGAAGTGTTTCAGTGTCTGAGGAAGGTGTTGCAGTGTGTGGGGAAGGCGTTTCAGTGTGTGGGGAAGCTGTTTCAGTGTGTGGGGAAGGGGTTTCAGTGTGTGGGGAAGCTGTTTCAGTCTGTGGGGATGGGGTTTCAGTGTTTGGGGAAGATGATTCAGTGTGTGAGAGAGGGTTCCAGTGTGTGGGGAAGGGGTTTCAGTGTGTGGGGATGTATTTCTGTGTGTGGGGATGTGTGTCAGTGTGTCGGGAAGGGTTTCAGTGTGTGGGGAAGGTGTTTCAGTGTGTGGGGATGGGTTTCAGTGGGTGTGGAAGGGGTTTCAGTGTGTGGGGAAGGTGTGTCAGTGTGCGGGGAAGTGTTTCAGTGTGTGGGGAAGGGGTTCCATGTGTGGGGAAGGTGTTTCAGTGTGTGGGGAAGGGTTTCAGTGTGTGGGGAAGGTGTTTCAGTGTGTGGGGATGGGTTTCAGTGTGTGTGGAATGGGTTACAGTGTGTGGGAAAGGTGTTTCAGTGTGTGCGAAATGGGTTTCAGTGTGTGGGGAAGGTGTTTCGGTGTGTGGGGAAGGTATTTTAGTGAGTGGGGAAGGTGTTTCAGTGTGTGGGGAAGATGTTTCAGTGTGTGGGGAAGTTGTTTCAGTGAGTGGGGAAGGGGTTTCAGTGTGTGGGGAATGTGTTTCAGTGTGTTTGGAAGGGTTTCAGTGTGTGGTGAATGGGTTTCAGTGTTTGGGGAAGGGGTTCAGCGAGTGGGGAAGGGGTTTCAGAGTGTGGGGAAGGTGTTTCAGTGTGTGGGGAGGTGTTGCAGTGAGTGGGGATGGTGTTTCAGTGTGTGGGGAAGGTGTTTCAGTGTGTGGGGAAAGGGTTTCAGAGTGTGGGGAAGGGCTTCCAGTGTCTGGGGAAGGAGTTTCAGTGTGTGGGGAAGCGTTTCAGTGCGTGGGGAAGGTGTTTCAGTGTGTGGGGAAGGGTTTCTGTGTGTGGGGAAGGTGTTTCAGTGTGTGGGGAAGGTGTTTCAGTGAGTAGGGATGTGTTGCAATGTGTGGGGATGGGGTTCCAGTATGTGGGGAAGGTGTTTCAGTGTATGGGGAAGGGGTTTCAGTGTGTGGGGAAGGGTTTCCAGTGTCTGTGGAAGGAGTTTCAGTGTGTGGGGAAGCTGTTTCAGTGTGTGTGGAAGTTGTTTCAGTGTGTGGGGATGGGTTTCAGTGTGTGGGGATGGGTTTCAGTGTGTGCGGAAGGGGTTTCAATGGGTGGGGAAGGTGTGTCAGTGTTTGGGGATGTGTTTCCAGTGTCTGGGGAAGGAGTTTCAGTGTGTGGGGGAGTGTTTCAGTGTGTGGGGAGGGTGTTTCAGTGGGTGGGGAAGGGTTTCAGTGTCTGCGGAAGGTGTTTGAGTTTGTGCGGAAGGGGTTTCAGTGTTTGGGGAAGGTGTTTCGGTGTATGGGGAAGGTGTTTCAGTGTGTGGGGAAATGTTTCAGTGTGTGGGGAAGTTGTTTCAGTGTGTGGGGAAGGTGTTTCAGTGTGTGGGGAAGGGGTTTCAGTGTGTGGGGAAGGGTTTCAGTGTGTGGGGAAGGGGTTTTCAGTGTGTGGAGAAGGGTTTCAGTGTGTGGGGAAGGTGTTTCAGTTTGTGCGGAAGGTGTTTCAGTTTGTGGGGAAGATGTTTCAGTGTGTGGGGAAGGTGTTTCAGTGTGTGGGGAAGTTGTTTCAGTGTGTGGGGATGGGGTTTCAGTGTGTGGGAAAGGTGTTTCAGTGTGTGGGGAAGGGGTTTCAGTGTGTGGGGAAGGGTTTCCAGTGTCTGGGGAAGGAGTTTCAGTGTGTGGGGAAGTGCTTCAGTGTGTGGGGAAGGTGTTTCAGTGTGTGGGGAAGGATTTCAGTGTGTGGGGAAGGCGTTTCAGTGTGTGGGGAAGCTGTTTCAGTGTGTGGGGAAGGGGTTTCAGTGTGTGGGGAAGCAGTTTCCGTGTGTGGGATAGGGTTTCAGTGTGTGGGGAAGGGGTTTCATTGTGTGGGGAAGGTGTTTCAGTGTGTGGGGATGGGTTTCAGTGGGTGTGGAAGGGGTTTCAGTGTGTGGGGAAGGTGTGCCAGTGTGCGGGGAAGTGTTTCAGTGTGTGGGGAAGGGGTTCCATATGTGGGGAAGGTGTTTCAGTGTGTGGGGATGGTTTTCAGTTTGTGGGGATGGGTTTCATTGTGTGTGGAAGTGGTATCAATGTGTGGGGAAGGTGTTTCAGTGTGTGGGGAAGGGGTTTCAGTGTGTGGGGAAGTTGTTTCAGTGTGTGGGGAAGGTGTTTCAGTGTGTGGGGAAGGGGTTTCAGTGTGTGGGGAAGGGTTTCAGTGTGTGGGGAAGGGGTTTTCAGTGTGTGGAGTAGTGTTTCAGTGTGCGGGGATACTGTTTCAGTTTGTGCGGAAGGTGTTTCAGTTTGTGGGGAAGATGTTTCAGTGTGTGGGGAAGGTGTTTCAGTGTGTGGGGAAGTTGTTTCAGTGGGTGGGGATGGGGTTTCAGTGTGTGGGAAAGGTGTTTCAGTGTGTGGGGAAGGGGTTTCAGTGTGTGGGGAAGGGTTTCCAGTGTCTGGGGAAGGAGTTTCAGTGTGTGGGGAAGTGCTTCAGTGTGTGGGGAAGGTGTTTCAGTGTGTGGGGAAGGATTTCAGTGTGTGGGGAAGGCGTTTCAGTGTGTGGGGAAGCTGTTTCAGTGTGTGGGGAAGGGGTTTCAGTGTGTGGGGAAGGGTTTCCAGTGTCTGGGGAAGGAGGTTCAGTGTGTGGGGAAGTGCTTCAGTGTGTGGGGAATGTGTTTCAGTGTGTGGGGAAGGATTTCAGTGTGTGGGGAAGGCGTTTCAGTATGTGGGGAAGATGTTTCAGTGTGTGGGGAAGGTGTTTCAGTGTGTGGGGAAGTTGTTTCAGTGGGTGGGGATGGGGTTTCAGTGTGTGGGAAAGGTGTTTCAGTGTGTGGGGAAGGGGTTTCAGTGTGTGGGGAAGGGTTTCCAGTGTCTGGGGAAGGAGTTTCAGTGTGTGGGGAAGTGCTTCAGTGTGTGGGGAAGGTGTTTCAGTGTGTGGGGAAGGATTTCAGTGTGTGGGGAAGGCGTTTCAGTGTGTGGGGAAGCTGTTTCAGTGTGTGGGGAAGGGGTTTCAGTGTGTGGGGAAGGGTTTCCAGTGTCTGGGGAAGGAGGTTCAGTGTGTGGGGAAGTGCTTCAGTGTGTGGGGAAGGTGTTTCAGTGTGTGGGGAAGGATTTCAGTGTGTGGGGAAGGCGTTTCAGTATGTGGGGAAGCTGTTTCAGTGTGTGGGGAAGGGGTTTCAGTGTGTGGGGAAGCAGTTTCCGTGTGTGGGATAGTGTTCCAGTGTGTGGGGAAGGGGTTTCATTGTGTGGGGAAGGTGTTTCAGTGTGTGGGGATGGGTTTCAGTGGGTGTGGAAGGGGTTTCAGTGTTTGGGGAAGGTGTGTCAGTGTGTGGGGAAGTGTTTCAGTTTGTGCGGAAGGGGTTTCAGTGTGTGGGGCAGGTGTTTCAGTGTGTGGGGAAGGCTTTTCAGTGTGTGGGGAAGCTGTTTCACTGTGTGGGGAAGTTGTTTCAGTGTGTGAGAATGGGTTTCAGTGTGTGGGGATGGGTTTCAGTGTGTGCGGAAGGGGTTTCAGTGTGTGGGGAAGGTCTGTCAGTGTGTGGGGAAGGGTTTCCAGTGTCTGGGGAAGGAGTTTCAGTGTGTGGGGGAGTGTTTCAGTGTGTGGGGAAGGTGTTTCAGTGGGTGGGGAAGGGTTTCAGTGTCTGAGGAAGGTGTTTCAGTTTGTGCGGAAGGGGTTTCAGTGTTTGGGGAAGGTGTTTCTGTGTATGGGGAAGGTGTTTCAGTGTGTGGGGAAAGGTTTCAGTGTGTGGGGAAGTTGTTTCAGTGTGTGGGGAAGGTGTTGCAGGGTGTGGGGAAGGGGTTTCAGTGTGCGGGGAAGGGTTTCAGTGTGTGTGGAAGGGGTTTCAGTGTGTGGCGAAGGGTTTCAGTGTGTGGGGAAGGTGTTTCAGTTTGTGCGGAAGGTGTTTCAGTTTGTGGGGAATGTGTTTCAGAGTGTGGGGAAGGTGTTTCAGTGTGTGGGGAAGTTGTTTCAGTTTGTGAGGATGGGGTTTCAGTGTGTGGGGAAGGTGTTTCAGTGTGTGGGGAAGGGGTTTCAGTGTGTGGGGAAGGGTTTCCAGTGTCTGGGGAAGGAGTTTCAGTGTGTGGGGAAGTGTTTCAGTGTGTGGGGAAGGTGTTGCAGTGTGTGGGGAAGGATTTCAGTGTGTGGGGAAGGCGTTTCAGTGTGTGGGGAAGCTGTTTCAGTGTATGGGGAAGGGGTTTCAGTGTGTGGGGAAGCTGTTTCAGTCTGTGGGGATGGGGTTTCAGTGTTTGGGGAAGATGATTCAGTGTGTGAGAGAGGGTTCCAGTGTGTGGGGAAGGGGTTTCAGTGTGTGGGGATGTATTTCTGTGTGTGGGGATGTGTTTCAGTGTGTGGGGAAGGGTTTCAGTGTGTGGGGAAGGTGTTTCAGTGTGTGGGGATGGGTTTCAGTGGGTGTGGAAGGGGTTTCAGTGTGTGGGGAAGGTGTGTCAGTGTGCGGGGAAGTGTTTCAGTGTGTGGGGAAGGGGTTCCATGTGTGGGGAAGGTTTTTCAGTGTGTGGGGAAGGGTTTCAGTGTGTGGGGAAGGTGTTTCAGTGTGTGGGGATGGGTTTCAGTGGGTGTGGAAGGGGTTACAGTGTGTGGGAAAGGTGTTTCAGTGTGTGCGAAATGGGTTTCAGTGTGTGGGGAAGGTGTTTCGGTGTGTGGGGAAGGTATTTTAGTGAGTGGGGAAGGTGTTTCAGTGTGTGGGGAAGATGTTTCAGTGTGTGGGGAAGTTGTTTCAGTGAGTGGGGAAGGGGTTTCAGTGTATGGGGAATGTGTTTCAGTGTGTTTGGAAGGGTTTCAGTGTGTGGTGAATGGGTTTCAGTGTTTGGGGAAGGGGTTCAGCGAGTGGGGAAGGGGTTTCAGAGTGTGGGGAAGGTGTTTCAGTGTGTGGGGAGGTGTTGCAGTGAGTGGGGATGGTGTTTCAGTGTGTGGGGAAGGTGTTTCAGTGTGTGGGGAAAGGGTTTCAGAGTGTGGGGAAGGGCTTCCAGTGTCTGGGGAAGGAGTTTCAGTGTGTGGGGAAGCGTTTTAGTGCGTGGGGAAGGTGTTTCAGTGTGTGGGGAAGGGTTTCTGTGTGTGGGGAAGGTGTTTCAGTGTGTGGGGAAGGTGTTTCAGTGAGTGGGGATGTGTTGCAATGTGTGGGGATGGGGTTCCAGTATGTGGGGAAGGTCTTTCAGTGTATGGGGAAGGGGTTTCAGTGTGTGGGAAAGGGTTTCCAGTGTCTGGGGAAGGAGTTTCAGTGTGTGCGGAAGGGGTTTCAGTGTGTGGGGAAGGTGTGTCAGTGTTTGGGGATGTGTTTCCAGTGTCTGGGGAAGGAGTTTCAGTTTGTGGGGGAGTGTTTCAGTGTGTGGGGAGGGTGTTTCAGTGAGTGGGGAAGGGTTTCAGTGTCTGCGGAAGGTGTTTGAGTTTGTGCGGAAGGGGTTTCAGTGTTTGGGGAAGGTGTTTCGGTGTATGGGGAAGGTGTTTCAGTGTGTGGGGAAAGGTTTCAGTGTGTGGGGAAGTTGTTTCAGTGTGTGGGGAAGGTGTTTCAGTGTGTGGGGAAGGGGTTTCAGTGTGTGGGGAAGGGTTTCAGTGTGTGGGGAAGGGGTTTTCAGTGTGTGGAGAAGGGTTTCAGTGTGTGGGGAAGGTGTTTCAGTTTGTGCGGAAGGTGTTTCAGTTTGTGGGGAAGATGTTTCAGTGTGTGGAGAAGGTGTTTCAGTGTGTGGGGAAGTTGTTTCAGTGTGTGGGGATGGGGTTTCAGTGTGTGGGAAAGGTGTTTCAGTGTGTGGGGAAGGGGTTTCAGTGTGTGGGGAAGGGTTTCCAGTGTCTGGGGAAGGAGTTTCAGTGTGTGGGGAAGTGCTTCAGTGTGTGGGGAAGGTGTTTCAGTGTGTGGGGAAGGATTTCAGTGTGTGGGGAAGGCGTTTCAGTGTGTGGGGAAGCTGTTTCAGTGTGTGGGGAAGGGGTTTCAGTGTGTGGGGAAGCAGTTTCCGTGTGTGGGATAGGGTTTCAGTGTGTGGGGAAGGGGTTTCATTGTGTGGGGAAGGTGTTTCAGTGTGTGGGGATGGGTTTCAGTGGGTGTGGAAGGGGTTTCAGTGTGTGGGGAAGGTGTGTCAGTGTGCGGGGAAGTGTGTCAGTGTGTGGGGAAGGGGTTCCATATGTGGGGAAGGTGTTTCAGTGTGTGGGGATGGTTTTCAGTTTGTGGGGATGGGTTTCATTGTGTGTGGAAGTGGTATCAATGTGTGGGGAAGGTGTTTCAGTGTGTGGGGAAGGGGTTTCAGTGTGTGGGGAAGTTGTTTCAGTGTGTGGGGAAGGTGTTTCAGTGTGTGGGGAAGGGGTTTCAGTGTGTGGGGAAGGGTTTCAGTGTGTGGGGAAGGGGTTTTCAGTGTGTGGAGTAGGGTTTCAGTGTGCGGGGAAGTTGTTTCAGTTTGTGCGGAAGGTGTTTCAGTTTGTGGGGAAGATGTTTCAGTGTGTGGGGAAGGTGTTTCAGTGTGTGGGGAAGTTGTTTCAGTGTGTGGGGATGGGGTTTCAGTGTGTGGGAAAGGTGTTTCAGTGTGTGGGGAAGGGGTTTCAGTGTGTGGGGAAGGGTTTCCAGTGTCTGGGGAAGGAGTTTCAGTGTGTGGGGAAGTGGTTCAGTGTGTGGGGAAGGTGTTTCAGTGTGTGGGGAAGGATTTCAGTGTGTGGGGAAGGCGTTTCAGTGTTTGGGGAAGCTGTTTCAGTGTGTGGGGGAGGGGTTTCAGTGTGTGGGGAAGGGTTTCCAGTGTCTGGGGAAGGAGTTTCAGTGTGTGGGGAAGTGCTTCAGTGTGTGGGGAAGGTGTTTCAGTGTGTGGGGAAGGATTTCAGTGTGTGGGGAAGGCGTTTCAGTTTGTGGGGAAGCTGTTTCAGTGTGTGGGGAAGGGGTTTCAGTGTGTGGGGAAGCAGTTTCCGTGTGTGGGATAGGGTTCCAGTGTGTGGGGAAGGGGTTTCATTGTGTGGGGAAGGTGTTTCAGTGTGTGGGGACGGGTTTCAGTGGGTGTGGAAGGGGGTTCAGTGTGTGGGGAAGGTGTGTCAGTGTGCGGGGAAGTGTTTCAGTGTGTGGGGAAGGGGTTCCATATGTGGGGAAGATGTTTCAGTGTGTGGGGATGGTTTTCAGTTTGTGGGGATGGGTTTCATTGTGTGTGGAAGTGGTATCAATGTGTGGGGAAGGTGTTTCAGTTTGTGGGGAATGTGTTTCAGAGTGTGGGGAAGGTGTTTCAGTGTGTGGGGAAGTTGTTTCAGTTTGTGAGGATGGGGTTTCAGTGTGTGGGGAAGGTGTTTCAGTGTGTGGGGAAGGGGTTTCAGTGTGTGGGGAAGGGTTTCCAGTGTCTGGGGAAGGAGTTTCAGTGTGTGGGGAAGTGTTTCAGTGTGTGGGGAAGGTGTTGCAGTGTGTGGGGAAGGATTTCAGTGTGTGGGGAAGGCGTTTCAGTGTGTGGGGAAGCTGTTTCAGTGTATGGGGAAGGGGTTTCAGTGTGTGGGGAAGCTGTTTCAGTCTGCGGGGATGGGGTTTCAGTGTTTGGGGAAGATGATTCAGTGTGTGAGAGAGGGTTCCAGTGTGTGGGGAAGGGGTTTCAGTGTGTGGGGATGTATTTCTGTGTGTGGGGATGTGTTTCAGTGTGTGGGGAAGGGTTTCAGTGTGTGGGGAAGGTGTTTCAGTGTGTGGGGATGGGTTTCAGTGGGTGTGGAAGGGGTTTCAGTGTGTGGGGAAGGTGTGTCAGTGTGCGGGGAAGTGTTTCAGTGTGTGGGGAAGGGGTTCCATGTGTGGGGAAGGTTTTTCAGTGTGTGGGGAAGGGTTTCAGTGTGTGGGGAAGGTGTTTCAGTGTGTGGGGATGGGTTTCAGTGGGTGTGGAAGGGGTTACAGTGTGTGGGAAAGGTGTTTCAGTGTGTGCGAAATGGGTTTCAGTGTGTGGGGAAGGTGTTTCGGTGTGTGGGGAAGGTATTTTAGTGAGTGGGGAAGGTGTTTCAGTGTGTGGGGAAGATGTTTCAGTGTGTGGGGAAGTTGTTTCAGTGAGTGGGGAAGGGGTTTCAGTGTATGGGGAATGTGTTTCAGTGTGTTTGGAAGGGTTTCAGTGTGTGGTGAATGGGTTTCAGTGTTTGGGGAAGGGGTTCAGCGAGTGGGGAAGGGGTTTCAGAGTGTGGGGAAGGTGTTTCAGTGTGTGGGGAGGTGTTGCAGTGAGTGGGGATGGTGTTTCAGTGTGTGGGGAAGGTGTTTCAGTGTGTGGGGAAAGGGTTTCAGAGTGTGGGGAAGGGCTTCCAGTGTCTGGGGAAGGAGTTTCAGTGTGTGGGGAAGCGTTTCAGTGCGTGGGGAAGGTGTTTCAGTGTGTGGGGAAGGGTTTCTGTGTGTGGGGAAGGTGTTTCAGTGTGTGGGGAAGGTGTTTCAGTGAGTGGGGATGTGTTGCAATGTGTGGGGATGGGGTTCCAGTATGTGGGGAAGGTGTTTCAGTGTATGGGGAAGGGGTTTCAGTGTGTGGGAAAGGGTTTCCAGTGTCTGGGGAAGGAGTTTCAGTGTGTGCGGAAGGGGTTTCAGTGTGTGGGGAAGGTGTGTCAGTGTTTGGGGATGTGTTTCCAGTGTCTGGGGAAGGAGTTTCAGTTTGTGGGGGAGTGTTTCAGTGTGTGGGGAGGGTGTTTCAGTGAGTGGGGAAGGGTTTCAGTGTCTGCGGAAGGTGTTTGAGTTTGTGCGGAAGGGGTTTCAGTGTTTGGGGAAGGTGTTTCGGTGTATGGGGAAGGTGTTTCAGTGTGTGGGGAAAGGTTTCAGTGTGTGGGGAAGTTGTTTCAGTGTGTGGGGAAGGTGTTTCAGTGTGTGGGGAAGGGGTTTCAGTGTGTGGGGAAGGGTTTCAGTGTGTGGGGAAGGGGTTTTCAGTGTGTGGAGAAGGGTTTCAGTGTGTGGGGAAGGTGTTTCAGTTTGTGCGGAAGGTGTTTCAGTTTGTGGGGAAGATGTTTCAGTGTGTGGAGAAGGTGTTTCAGTGTGTGGGGAAGTTGTTTCAGTGTGTGGGGATGGGGTTTCAGTGTGTGGGAAAGGTGTTTCAGTGTGTGGGGAAGGGGTTTCAGTGTGTGGGGAAGGGTTTCCAGTGTCTGGGGAAGGAGTTTCAGTGTGTGGGGAAGTGCTTCAGTGTGTGGGGAAGGTGTTTCAGTGTGTGGGGAAGGATTTCAGTGTGTGGGGAAGGCGTTTCAGTGTGTGGGGAAGCTGTTTCAGTGTGTGGGGAAGGGGTTTCAGTGTGTGGGGAAGCAGTTTCCGTGTGTGGGATAGGGTTTCAGTGTGTGGGGAAGGGGTTTCATTGTGTGGGGAAGGTGTTTCAGTGTGTGGGGATGGGTTTCAGTGGGTGTGGAAGGGGTTTCAGTGTGTGGGGAAGGTGTGTCAGTGTGCGGGGAAGTGTTTCAGTCGGTGGGGAAGGGGTTCCATATGTGGGGAAGGTGTTTCAGTGTGTGGGGATGGTTTTCAGTTTGTGGGGATGGGTTTCATTGTGTGTGGAAGTGGTATCAATGTGTGGGGAAGGTGTTTCAGTGTGTGGGGAAGGGGTTTCAGTGTGTGGGGAAGTTGTTTCAGTGTGTGGGGAAGGAGTTTCAGTGTGTGGGGAAGGGGTTTCAGTGTGTGGGGAAGGGTTTCAGTGTGTGGGGAAGGGGTTTTCAGTGTGTGGAGTAGGGTTTCAGTGTGCGGGGAAGTTGTTTCAGTTTGTGCGGAAGGTGTTTCAGTTTGTGGGGAAGATGTTTCAGTGTGTGGGGAAGGTGTTTCAGTGTGTGGGGAAGTTGTTTCAGTGTGTGGGGATGGGGTTTCAGTGTGTGGGAAAGGTGTTTCAGTGTGTGGGGAAGGGGTTTCAGTGTGTGGGGAAGGGTTTCCAGTGTCTTTGGAAGGAGTTTCAGTGTGTGGGGAAGTGCTTCAGTGTGTGGGGAAGGTGTTTCAGTGTGTGGGGAAGGATTTCAGTGTGTGGGGAAGGCGTTTCAGTGTGTGGGGAAGCTGTTTCAGTGTGTGGGGGAGGGGTTTCAGTGTGTGGGGAAGGGTTTCCAGTGTCTGGGGAAGGAGTTTCAGTGTGTGGGGAAGTGCTTCAGTGTGTGGGGAAGGTGTTTCAGTGTGTGGGGAAGGATTTCAGTGTGTGGGGAAGGCGTTTCAGTGTGTGGGGAAGCTGTTTCAGTGTGTGGGGAAGGGGTTTCAGTGTGTGGGGAAGCAGTTTCCGTGTGTGGGATAGGGTTCCAGTGTGTGGGGAAGGGGTTTCATTGTGTGGGGAAGGTGTTTCAGTGTGTGGGGACGGGTTTCAGTGGGTGTGGAAGGGGGTTCAGTGTGTGGGGAAGGTGTGTCAGTGTGCGGGGAAGTGTTTCAGTGGGTGGGGAAGGTTCCATATGTGGGGAAGGTGTTTCAGTGTGTGGGGATGGTTTTCAGTTTGTGGGGATGGGTTTCATTGTGTGTGGAAGTGGTATCAATGTGTGGGGAAGGTGTTTCAGTGTGTGGGGAAGGGGTTTCAGTGTGTGGGGAAGATGTGTCTGTGTGTGGGGAAGGTGTTTCAGTGTGTGGGGAAGGCTTTCAGTGTGTGGGGAAGGTGCTTCAGTGTGTGCGAAAAGGGTTTCAGTGTGTGGGGAAGGTGTTTCGGTGTGTGGGGATGGGATTCAGTGTATGGAGATGGGTTTCAGCATGTGCGGAAGGGGTTTCAGTGTGTGGGGAAGGTGTGTCAGTGTGTGGGGAAGTGTTTCAGTTTGTGCGGAAGGGGTTTCAGTGTGTGGGGCAGGTGTTTCAGTGTGTGGGGAAGGCTTTTCAGTGTGTGGGGAAGCTGTTTCACTGTGTGGGGAAGTTGTTTCAGTGTGTGAGAAAGGGTTTCAGTGTGTGGGGATGGGTTTCAATGTGTGCGGAAGGGGTTTCAGTGTGTGGGGAAGGTCTGTCAGTGTGTGGGGAAGGGTTTCCAGTGTCTGGGGAAGGAGTTTCAGTGTGTGGGGGAGTGTTTCCGTGTGTGGGGAAGGTGTTTCAGTGGGTGGGGAAGGGTTTCAGTGTCTGAGGAAGGTGTTTCAGTTTGTGCGGAAGGGGTTTCAGTGTTTGGGGAAGGTGTTTCTGTGTATGGGGAAGGTGTTTCAGTGTGTGGGGAAAGGTTTCAGTGTGTGGGGAAGTTGTTTCAGTGTGTGGGGAAGGTGTTGCAGGGTGTGGGGAAGGGGTTTCAGTGTGCGGGGAAGGGTTTCAGTGTGTGTGGAAGGGGTTTCAGTGTGTGGCGAAGGGTTTCAGTGTGTGGGGAAGGTGTTTCAGTTTGTGCGGAAGGTGTTTCAGTTTGTGGGGAATGTGTTTCAGTTTGTGAGGATGGGGTTTCAGTGTGTGGGGAAGGTGTTTCAGTGTGTGGGGAAGGGGTTTCAGTGTGTGGGGAAGTGTTTCAGTGTGTGGGGAAGGTGTTGCAGTGTGTGGGGAAGGATTTCAGTGTGTGGGGAAGGCGTTTCAGTGTGTGGGGAAGCTGTTTCAGTGTGTGGGGAAGGGGTTTCAGTGTGTGGGAAGCTGTTTCAGTCTGTGGGGATGGGGTTTCAGTGTTTGGGGAAGATGATTCAGTGTGTGAGTGAGGGTTCCAGTGTGTGGGGAAGGGGTTTCAGTGTGTGGGGATGTATTTCTGTGTGTGGGGATGTGTTTCAGTGTGTGGGGAAGGGTTTCAGTGTGTGGGGAAGGTGTTTCAGTGTGTGGGGATGGGTTTCAGTGGGTGTGGAAGGGGTTTCAGTGTGTGGGGAAGGTGTGTCAGTGTGCGGGGAAGTGTTTCAGTGTGTGGGGAAGGGGTTCCATGTGTGGGGAAGGTGTTTCAGTGTGTGGGGAAGGGTTTCTGTGTGTGGGGAAGGTGTTTCAGTGTGTGGGGATGGGTTTCAGTGGGTGTGGAAGGGGTTACAGTGTGTGGGAAAGGTGTTTCAGTGTGTGCGAAATGGGTTTCAGTGTGTGGGGAAGGTGTTTCGGTGTGTGGGGAAGGTATTTTAGTGAGTGGGGAAGGTGTTTCAGTGTGTGGGGAAGATGTTTCAGTGTGTGGGGAAGTTGTTTCAGTGAGTGGGGAAGGGGTTTCAGTGTGTGGGGAATGTGTTTCAGTGTGTTTGGAAGGGTTTCAGTGTGTGGTGAATGGGTTTCAGTGTTTGGGGAAGGGGTTCAGCGAGTGGGGAAGGGGTTTCAGAGTGTGGGGAAGGTGTTTCAGTGTGTGGGGAGGTGTTGCAGTGAGTGGGGATGGTGTTTCAGTGTGTGGGGAAGGTGTTTCAGTGTGTGGGGAAAGGGTGTCAGAGTGTGGGGAAGGGCTTCCAGTGTCTGGGGAAGGAGTTTCAGTGTGTGGGGAAGCGTTTCAGTGCGTGGGGAAGGTGTTTCAGTGTGTGGGGAAGGGTTTCTGTGTGTGGGGAAGGTGTTTCAGTGTGTGGGGAAGGTGTTTCAGTGATTGGGGATGGGGTTTCAGTGTGTGGGAAAGGTGTTTCAGTGTGTGGGGAAGGGGTTTCAGTGTGTGGGGAAGGGTTTCCAGTGTCTGGGGAAGGAGTTTCAGTGTGTGGGGAAGTGCTTCAGTGTGTGGGGAAGGTGTTTCAGTGTGTGGGGAAGGATTTCAGTGTGTGGGGAAGGCGTTTCCGTGTGTGGGATAGGGTTTCAGTGTGTGGGGAAGGGGTTTCATTGTGTGGGGAAGGTGTTTCAGTGTGTGGGGAAGGTGTTTCAGTGTGTGGGGAAGGGGTTTCAGTGTGTGGGGAAATTGTTTCAGTGTGTGGGGAAGGTGTTTCAGTGTGTGGGGAAGGGGTTTCAGTGTTTGGGGAAGGGTTTCAGTGTGTGGGGAAGGCGTTTCAGTGTGTGGGGAAGCTGTTTCAGTGTGTGGGGAAGGGGTTTCAGTGTGTGGGGAAGCAGTTTCCGTGTGTGGGATAGGGTTCCAGTGTGTGGGGAAGGGGTTTCATTGTGTGGGGAAGGTGTTTCAGTGTGTGGGGATGGGTTTCAGTGGGTGTGGAAGGGGTTTCAGTGTGTGGGGAAGGTGTGTCAGTGTGCGGGGAAGTGTTTCAGTGTGTGGGGAAGGGGTTCCATATGTGGGGAAGGTGTTTCAGTGTGTGGGGATGGTTTTCAGTTTGTGGGGATGGGTTTCATTGTGTGTGGAAGTGGTATCAATGTGTGGGGAAGGTGTTTCAGTGTGTGGGGAAGGGGTTTCAGTGTGTGGGGAAGATGTGTCTGTGTGTGGGGAAGGTGTTTCAGTGTGTGGGGAAGGCTTTCAGTGTGTGGGGAAGGTGCTTCAGTGTGTGCGAAAAGGGTTTCAGTGTGTGGGGAAGGTGTTTCGGTGTGTGGGGATGGGATTCAGTGTATGGAGATGGGTTTCAGCATGTGCGGAAGGGGTTTCAGTGTGTGGGGAAGGTGTGTCAGTGTGTGGGGAAGTGTTTCAGTTTGTGCGGAAGGGGTTTCAGTGTGTGGGGCAGGTGTTTCAGTGTGTGGGGAAGGCTTTTCAGTGTGTGGGGAAGCTGTTTCACTGTGTGGGGAAGTTGTTTCAGTGTGTGAGAATGGGTTTCAGTGTGTGGAGATGGGTTTCAGTGTGTGCGGAAGGGGTTTCAGTGTGTGGGGAAGGTCTGTCAGTGTGTGGGGAAGGGTTTCCAGTGTCTGGGGAAGGAGTTTCAGTGTGTGGGGGAGTGTTTCAGTGTGTGGGGAAGGTGTTTCAGTGGGTGGGGAAGGGTTTCAGTGTCTGAGGAAGGTGTTTCAGTTTGTGCGGAAGGGGTTTCAGTGTTTGGGGAAGGTGTTTCTGTGTATGGGGAAGGTGTTTCAGTGTGTGGGGAAAGGTTTCAGTGTGTGGGGAAGTTGTTTCAGTGTGTGGGGAAGGTGTTGCAGGGTGTGGGGAAGGGGTTTCAGTGTGCGGGGAAGGGTTTCAGTGTGTGTGGAAGGGGTTTCAGTGTGTGGCGAAGGGTTTCAGTGTGTGGGGAAGGTGTTTCAGTTTGTGCGGAAGGTGTTTCAGTTTGTGGGGAATGTGTTTCAGAGTGTGGGGAAGGTGTTTCAGTGTGTGGGGAAGTTGTTTCAGTTTGTGAGGATGGGGTTTCAGTGTGTGGGGAAGGTGTTTCAGTGTGTGGGGAAGGGGTTTCAGTGTGTGGGGAAGGGTTTCCAGTGTCTGGGGAAGGAGTTTCAGTGTGTGGGGATGTGTTTCAGTGTGTGGGGAAGGTGTTGCAGTGTGTGGGGAAGGATTTCAGTGTGTGGGGAAGGCGTTTCAGTGTGTGGGGAAGCTGTTTCAGTGTGTGGGGAAGGGGTTTCAGTGTGTGGGGAAGCTGTTTCAGTCTGTGGGGATGGGGTTTCAGTGTTTGGGGAAGATGATTCAGTGTGTGAGAGAGGGTTCCAGTGTGTGGGGAAGGGGTTTCAGTGTGTGGGGATGTATTTCTGTGTGTGGGGATGTGTTTCAGTGTGTGGGGAAGGGTTTCAGTGTGTGGGGAAGGTGTTTCAGTGTGTGGGGATGGGTTTCAGTGGGTGTGGAAGGGGTTTCAGTGTGTGGGGAAGGTGTGTCAGTGTGCGGGGAAGTGTTTCAGTGTGTGGGGAAGGGGTTCCATGTGTGGGGAAGGTGTTTCAGTGTGTGGGGAAGGGTTTCAGTGTGTGGGGATGGGTTTCAGTGGGTGTGGAAGGGGTTACAGTGTGTGGGAAAGGTGTTTCAGTATGTGCGAAATGGGTTTCAGTGTGTGGGGAAGGTGTTTCGGTGTGTGGGGAAGGTATTTTAGTGAGTGGGGAAGGTGTTTCAGTGTGTGGGGAAGATGTTTCAGTGTGTGGGGAAGTTGTTTCAGTGAGTGGGGAAGGGGTTTCAGTGTGTGGGGAATGTGTTTCAGTGTGTTTGGAAGGGTTTCAGTGTGTGGTGAATGGGTTTCAGTGTTTGGGGAAGGGGTTCAGCGAGTGGGGAAGGGGTTTCAGAGTGTGGGGAAGGTGTTTCAGTGTGTGGGGAGGTGTTGCAGTGAGTGGGGATGGTGTTTCAGTGTGTGGGGAAGGTGTTTCAGTGTGTGGGGAAAGGGTTTCAGAGTGTGGGGAAGGGCTTCCAGTGTCTGGGGAAGGAGTTTCAGTGTGTGGGGAAGAGTTTCAGTGCGTGGGGAAGGTGTTTCAGTGTGTGGGGAAGGGTTTCTGTGTGTGGGGAAGGTGTTTCAGTGTGTGGGGAAGGTGTTTCAGTGAGTGGGGATGTGTTGCAATGTGTGGGGATGGGGTTCCAGTATGTGGGGAAGGTGTTTCAGTGTATGGGGAAGGGGTTTCAGTGTGCGGGGAAGGGTTTCCAGTGTCTGGGGAAGGAGTTTCAGTGTGTAGGGAAGTGTTACAGTGTGTGGGGAAGGTGTTTCAGTGTGTGGGGAAGTGTTTCAGTGTGTGGGGAAGGAGTTTCAGTGTCTGGGGAAGCTGTTTCAGTGTGTGTGGAAGTTGTTTCAGTGTGTGGGGATGGGTTTCAGTGTGTGGGTAAGGGGTTTCAGCGTGTGTGGAAGGGGTTTCAGTGTGTGAGGAAGGTGTGTCAGTGTGCGGGGAAGTGTTTCAGTGTGTGGGGAAGGGGTTCCATGTGTGGGGAATGTGTTTCAGTGTGTGGGGAAGGGTTTCAGTGTGTGGGGAAGGTGTTTCAGTGTGTGGGGATGGGTTTCAGTGTGTGTGGAAGGGGTTACAGTGTGTGGGAAAGGTGTTTCAGTGTGTGCGAAATGGGTTTCAGTGTGTGGGGAAGGTGTTTCGGTGTGTGGGGAAGGTATTTTAGTGAGTGGGGAAGGTGTTTCAGTGTGTGGGGAAGATGTTTCAGTGTGTGGGGAAGTTGTTTCAGTGAGTGGTGAAGTTGTTTCAGTTTGTGAGGATGGGGTTTCAGTGTGTGGGGAAGGTGTTTCAGTGTGTGGGGAAGGGGTTTCAGTGTGTGGGGAAGGGTTTCCAGTATCTGGGGAAGGAGTTTCAGTGTGTGGGGAAGTGTTTCAGTGTGTGGGGAAGGTGTTGCAGTGTGTGGGGAAGGATTTCAGTGTGTGGGGAAGGCGTTTCAGTGTGTGGGGAAGCTGTTTCAGTGTGTGGGGAAGGGGTTTCAGTGTGTGGGGAAGCTGTTTCAGTCTGTGGGAATGGGGTTTCAGTGTTTGGGGAAGATGATTCAGTGTGTGAGAGAGGGTTCCAGTGTGTGGGGAAGGGGTTTCAGTGTGTGGGGATGTATTTCTGTGTG
This sequence comes from Heterodontus francisci, assembly GCF_036365525.1. Classification (NCBI taxonomy): domain Eukaryota; kingdom Metazoa; phylum Chordata; class Chondrichthyes; order Heterodontiformes; family Heterodontidae; genus Heterodontus; species Heterodontus francisci. Next base: position 2,971,909 of record NW_027142143.1, on the reverse strand, counting down.
TGGGGATGTGTTTCAGTGTGTGGGGAAGGGTTTCAGTGTGTGGGGAAGGTGTTTCAGTGTGTGGGGATGGGTTTCAGTGGGTGTGGAAGGGGTTTCAGTGTGTGGGGAAGGTGTGTCAGTGTGCGGGGAAGTGTTTCAGTGTGTGGGGAAGGGGTTCCATGTGTGGGGAAGGTGTTTCAGTGTGTGGGGAAGGGTTTCAGTGTGTGGGGAAGGTGTTTCAGTGTGTGGGGATGGGTTTCAGTGGGTGTGGAAGGGGTTACAGTGTGTGGGAAAGGTGTTTCAGTGTGTGCGAAATGGGTTTCAGTGTGTGGGGAAGGTGTTTCGGTGTGTGGGGAAGGTATTTTAGTGAGTGGGGAAGGTGTTTCAGTGTGTGGGGAAGATGTTTCAGTGTGTGGGGAAGTTGTTTCAGTGAGTGGGGAAGGGGTTTCAGTGTGTGGGGAATGTGTTTCAGTGTGTTTGGAAGGGTTTCAGTGTGTGGTGAATGGGTTTCAGTGTTTGGGGAAGGGGTTCAGCGAGTGGGGAAGGGGTTTCAGAGTGTGGGGAAGGTGTTTCAGTGTGTGGGGAGGTGTTGCAGTGAGTAGGGATGGTGTTTCAGTGTGTGGGGAAGGTGTTTCAGTGTGTGGGGAAAGGGTTTCAGAGTGTGGGGAAGGGCTTCCAGTGTCTGGGGAAGGAGTTTCAGTGTGTGGGGAAGCGTTGCAGTGCGTGGGGAAGGTGTTTCAGTGTGTGGGGAAGGGTTTCTGTGTGTGGGGAAGGTGTTTCAGTGTGTGGGGAAGGTGTTTCAGTGAGTGGGGATGTGTTGCAATGTGTGGGGATGGGGTTCCAGTATGTGGGGAAGGTGTTTCAGTGTATGGGGAAGGGGTTTCAGTGTGCGGGGAAGGGTTTCCAGTGTCTGGGGAAGGAGTTTCAGTGTGTGGGGAAGTGTTACAGTGTGTGGGGAAGGTGTTTCAGTGTGTGGGGAAGTGTTTCAGTGTGTGGGGAAGGAGTTTCAGTGTCTGGGGAAGCTGTTTCAGTGTGTGTGGAAGTTGTTTCAGTGTGTGGGGATGGGATTCAGTGTGTGGGTAAGGGGTTTCAACGTGTGTGGAAGGGGTTTCAGTGTGTGAGGAAGGTGTGTCAGTGTGCGGGGAAGTGTTTCAGTGTGTGGGGAAGGGGTTCCATGTGTGGGGAATGTGTTTCAGTGTGTGGGGAAGGGTTTCAGTGTGTGGGGAAGGTGTTTCAGTGTGTGGGGATGGGTTTCAGTGGGTGTGGAAGGGGTTACAGTGTGTGGGAAAGGTGTTTCAGTGTGTGCGAAATGGGTTTCAGTGTGTGGGGAAGGTGTTTCGGTGTGTGGGGAAGGTATTTTAGTGAGTGGGGAAGGTGTTTCAGTGTGTGGGGTAGATGTTTCAGTGTGTGGGGAAGTTGTTTCAGTGAGTGGGGAAGTTGTTTCAGTTTGTGAGGATGGGGTTTCAGTTTGTGGGGAAGGTGTTTCAGTGTGTGGGGAAGGGGTTTCAGTGTGTGGGGATGGGTTTCCAGTATCTGGGGAAGGAGTTTCAGTGTGTGGGGAAGTGTTTCAGTGTGTGGGGAAGGTGTGGCAGTGTGTGGGGAAGGATTTCAGTGTGTGGGGAAGGCGTTTCAGTGTGTGGGGAAGCTGTTTCAGTGTGTGGGGAAGGGGTTTCAGTGTGTGGGGAAGCTGTTTCAGTCTGTGGGAATGGGGTTTCAGTGTTTGGGGAAGATGATTCAGTGTGTGAGAGAGGGTTCCAGTGTGTGGGGAAGGGGTTTCAGTGTGTGGGGATGTATTTCTGTGTGTGGGGATGTGTTTCAGTGTGTGGGGAAGGGTTTCAGTGTGTGGGGAAGGTGTTTCAGTGTGTGGGGATGGGTTTCAGTGGGTGTGGAAGGGGTTTCAGTGTGTGGGGAAGGTGTGTCAGTGTGCGGGGAAGTGTTTCAGTGTTTGGGGAAGGGGTTCCATGTGTGGGGAAGGTATTTCAGTGTGTGGGGAAGGGTTTCAGTGTGTGGGGAAGGTGTTTCAGTGTGTGGGGAAAGGGTTTCAGAGTGTGGGGAAGGGCTTCCAGTGTCTGGGGAAGGAGTTTCAGTGTGTGGGGAAGCGTTTCAGTGCGTGGGGAAGGTGTTTCAGTGTGTGGGGAAGGGTTTCTGTGTGTGGGGAAGGTGTTTCAGTGTGTGGGGAAGGTGTTTCAGTGAGTGGGGATGTGTTGCAATGTGTGGGGATGGGGTTCCAGTATGTGGGGAAGGTGTTTCAGTGTATGGGGAAGGGGTTTCAGTGTGTGGGGAAGGCTTTCCAGTGTCTGGGGAAGGAGTTTCAGTGTGTGGGGAAGTGTTACAGTGTGTGGGGAAGGTGTTTCAGTGTGTGGGGAAGTGTTTCAGTGTGTGGGGAAGGAGTTTCAGTGTCTGGGGAAGCTGTTTCAGTGTGTGTGGAAGTTGTTTCAGTGTGTGGGGATGGGTTTCAGTGTGTGGGTAAGGGGTTTCAGCGTGTGTGGAAGGGGTTTCAGTGTGTGAGGAAGGTGTGTCAGTGTGCGGGGAAGTGTTTCAGTGTGTTGGGAAGGGGTTCCATGTGTGGGGAAGGTGTTTCAGTGTGTGGGGAAGGGTTTCAGTGTGTGGGGAAGGTGTTTCAGTGTGTGGGGATGGGTTTCAGTGGGTGTGGAAGGGGTTACAGTGTGTGGGAAAGGTGTTTCAGTGTGTGCGAAATGGGTTTCAGTGTGTGGGGAAGGTGTTTCGGTGTGTGGGGAAGGTATTTTAGTGAGTGGGGAAGGTGTTTCAGTGTGTGGGGAAGATGTTTCAGTGTGTGGGGAAGTTGTTTCAGTGAGTGGGGAAGGGGTTTCAGTGTGTGGGGAATGTGTTTCAGTGTGTTTGGAAGGGTTTCAGTGTGTGGTGAATGGGTTTCAGTGTTTGGGGAAGGGGTTCAGCGAGTGGGGAAGGGGTTTCAGAGTGTGGGGAAGGTGTTTCAGTGTGTGGGGAGGTGTTGAAGTGAGTGGGGATGGTGTTTCAGTGTGTGGGGAAGGTGTTTCAGTGTGTGGGGAAAGGGTTTCAGAGTGTGAGGAAGGGCTTCCAGTGTCTGGGGAAGGAGTTTCAGTGTGTGGGGAAGCATTTCAATGTGTGGGGAAGGTGTTTCAGTGTGTGGGGAAGGTGTTTCAGTGAGTGGGAATGTGTTGCAATGTGTGGGGATGGGGTTCCAGTATGTGGGGAAGGTGTTTCAGTGTATGGGGAAGGGGTTTCAGTGTGTGGGGAAGGGTTTCCAGTGTCTGGGGAAGGAGTTTCAGTATGTGGGGAAGTGTTACAGTGTGTGGGGAAGGTGTTTCAGTGTGTGGGGAAGTGTTTCAGTGTGTGGGGAAGGAGTTTCAGTGTCTGGGGAAGCTGTTTTAGTGTGTGTGGAAGTTGTTTCAGTGTGTGGGGATGGGTTTCAGTGTGTGGGTAAGGGGTTTCAGCGTGTGTGGAAGGGGTTTCAGTGTGTGAGGAAGGTGTGTCAGTGTGTGGGGAAGTGTTTCAGTTTGTGCGGAAGGGGTTTCAGTGTGTGGGGCAGGAGTTTCAGTGTGTGGGGAAGGCTTTTCAGTGTGTGCGGAAGCTGTTTCACTGTCTGGGGAAGTTGTTTCAGTGTGTGAGAATGGGTTTCAGTGTGTGCGGAAGGGGTTTCAGTGTGTGGGGAAGGTGTGGCAGTGTGTGGGGAAGGGTTTCCAGTGTCTGGGGAAGGAGTTTCAGTGTGTGGGGGAGTGTTTCACTGTGTGGGGAAGGTGTTTCAGTGGGTGGGGAAGGGTTTCAGTGTCTGGGGAAGGTGTTTGAGTTTGTGCGGAAAGGGTTTCAGTGTTTGGGGAAGGTGTTTCGGTGTATGGGGAAGGTGTTTCAGTGTGTGGGGAAAGGTTTCAGTGTGTGGGGAAGTTGTTTCAGTGTGTGGGGAAGGTGTTTCAGTGTGTGGGGAAGGGGTTTCAGTGTGTGGGGAAGGGTTTCAGTGTGTGGGGAAGGGTTTTCAGTGTGTGGGGAAGGGTTTCAGTGTGTGGGGAAGGTGTTTCAGTTTGTGCGGAAGGTGTTTCAGTTTGTGGGGAAGATGTTTCAGTGTGTGGGGAAGGTGTTTCAGTATGTGGGGAAGTTGTTTCAGTGTGTGGGGATGGGGTTTCAGTGTGTGGGAAAGGTGTTTCAGTGTGTGGGGAAGGGGTTTCAGTGTGTGGGGAAGGGTTTCCAGTGTCTGGGGAAGGAGTTTCAGTGTGTGGGGAAGTGTTTCAGTGAGTGGGGAAGGTGTTTCAGTGTGTGGGGAAGGATTGCAGTGTGTGGGGAAGGCGTTTCAGTGTGTGGGGAAGCTGTTTCAGTGTGTGGGGAAGGGGTTTCAGTGTGTGGCGAAGCAGTTTCAGTGTGTGGGATAGGGTTCCAGTGTGAGGGGAAGGGGTTTCAGTGTGTGGGGAAGGTGCTTCAGTGTGTGGGGAGGTGTTGCAGTGAGTGGGGATGGTGTTTCAGTGTGTGGGGAAGGTGTTTCAGTGTGTGGGGAAAGGGTTCCAGAGTGTGAGGAATGGCTTCCAGTGTCTGGGGAAGGAGTTTCAGTGTGTGGGGAAGCGTTTCAGTGCGTGGGGAAGGTGTTTCAGTGTGTGGGGAAGGGTTTCTGTGTGTGGGGAAGGTGTTTCAGTGTGTGGGGAAGGTGTTTCAGTGAGTGGGAATGTGTTGCAATGTGTGGGGATGGGGTTCCAGTATGTGGGGAAGGTGTTTCAGTGTATGGGGAAGGGGTTTCAGTGTGTGGGGAAGGGTTTCCAGTGTCTGGGGAAGGAGGTTCAGTGTGTGGGGAAGTGTTACAGTGTGTGGGGAAGGTGTTTCAGTGTGTGGGGAAGTGTTTCAGTGTGTGGGGAAGGAGTTTCAGTGTCTGGGGAAGCTGTTTCAGTGTGTGTGGAAGTTGTTTCAGTGTGTGGGGATGGGTTTCAGTGTGTGGGTAAGGGGTTTCAGCGTGTGTGGAAGGGGTTTCAGTGTGTGAGGAAGGTGTGTCAGTGTGTGGGGAAGTGTTTCAGTTTGTGCGGAAGGGGGTTCAGTGTGTGGGGCAGGAGTTTCAGTGTGTGGGGAAGGCTTTTCAGTGAGTGGGGAAGCTGTTTCACTGTCTGGGGAAGTTGTTTCAGTGTGTGAGAATGGGTTTCAGTGTGTGCGGAAGGGGTTTCAGTGTGCGGGGAAGGTGTGTCAGTGTGTGGGGAAGGGTTTCCAGTGTCTGGGGAAGGAGTTTCAGTGTGTGGGGGAGTGTTTCAGTGTGTGGGGAAGGTGTTTCAGTGGGTGGGGAAGGGTTTCAGTGTCTGGGGAAGGTGTTTGAGTTTGTGCGGAAAGGGTTTCAGTGTTCGGGGAAGGTGTTTCGGTGTATGGGGAAGGTGTTTCAGTGTGTGGGGAAAGGTTTCAGGGTGTGGGGAAGTTGTTTCAGTGTGTGGGGAAGGTGTTTCAGTGTGTGGGGAAGGGGTTTCAGTGTGTGGGGAAGGGTTTCAGTGTGTGGGGAAGGGTTTTCAGTGTGTGGAGAAGGGTTTCAGTGTGTGGGGAAGGTGTTTCAGTTTGTGCGGAAGGTGTTTCAGTTTGTGGGGAAGATGTTTCAGTGTGTGGGGAAGGTGTTTCAGTATGTGGGGAAGTTGTTTCAGTGTGTGGGGATGGGGTTTCAGTGTGTGGGGAAGTGTTTCAGTGAGTGGGGAAGGTGTTTCAGTGTGTGGGGAAGGATTGCAGTGTGTGGGGAAGGCGTTTCAGTGTGTGGGGAAGCTGTTTCAGTGTGTGGGGAAGGGGTTTCAGTGTGTGGCGAAGCAGTTTCAGTGTGTGGGATAGGGTTCCAGTGTGTGGGGAAGGGGTTTCAGTGTGTGGGGAAGGTGTTTCAGTGTGTGGGGATGGGTTTCAGTGGGTGTGGAAGGGGTTTCAGTGTGTGGGGATGGGTTTCAGTGGGTGTGGAAGGGGTTTCTGTGTGTGGGGAAGGTGTGTCAGTGTGCGGGGAATTGTTTCAGTGTGTGGGGAAGGGGTTCCATATGTGGGGAAGGTGTTTCAGTGTGTGGGGATGGTTTTCAGTTTGTGGGGATGGGTTTCATTGTGTGTGGAAGTGGTATCAATGTGTGGGGAAGGTGTTTCAGTGTGTGGGGAAGGGGTTTCAGTGTGTGGGGAAGATGTTTCTGTGTGTGGGGAAGGTGTTTCAGTGTGTGGGGAAGGCTTTCAGTGTGTGGGGAATGTGCTTCAGTGTGTGCAGAAAGGGTTTCAGTGTGTTGGCAAGGTGTTTCGGTGTGTGGGGAAGGTATTTTAGTGTGTGGCGAAGGGGTTTCAGTGTGTGGGGAAGGTGTTTCAGTGTGTGGGGAAGATGTTTCAGTGTGTGGGAAGGGGTTTCAGTGTGTGGGGAAGGGTTTCAGTGTGTGGGGAAGGGGTTTCAGTGTTTGGGGAACGTGTTTCATTGTATGGGGAAGGGGTTTCAGAGTGTGGGTAAGGGTTTCAGTGTGTGGGGAAGGGTTTTCAGTGAGTGGGGAAGGGGTTTCAGAGTGTGGGAAAGGGTTTCGGTGTGTGGGGAAGGGTATTGAGTGTGTGGGGAAAGGGTTCAGTGTGTGGGGAAGGGTTTCAGTGTGAGGGGAATGTGTTTCAGTGTGTGCGCAAGTGGTTTCAATGTGTTTGGAAGGTGTTTCAGTGTGTGGGGAAGGGGTATCAGTGTGTGGGGAAGGGGTTTCAGCGTGAGGGGGAGGTGTTTCAGTGTGTGGGGATGTGTTTCAGTGTGTGGGGATGAGTTTCAGTGTGTGGGGAAGGGTTTCAGTGTGTGGGGAAAGTTTTTCAGTGTGTGGGGATGGGTTGCAGTGTGTGGGGATGGGTTTCAGTGTGTGGGGATGGGTTTCAGTGAGTGCAGAAGGAGTTTCAGTGTGTGGGGAAGGTGTTTCAGTGTGTGGGGAAGGGGTTTCAGTGTGTGGTGATGGGTTTCAGTTTGTGGGGATGGGTTTCATTGTGTGCGGAAGGGGTTTCAGTGTGTGGGGACGGATTTTCAATATGTGGGGAAGGGGTTTCAGTGTGTGGGGAAGGGGTTTCAGTGTGTGGGGAATGTGTTTCAGTGTGTTTGGAACGATTTCAGTGTGTGGGGAATGTGTTTCAGTGTTTGGGGAAGGGTTTCAGCGAGTGGGGAAGGGATTTCAGAGTGTGGGGAAGCTGTTTCAGTGTGTGGGGATGTGTTGCAGTGAGTGGGGATGGTGCTTCAGTGTGTGGGGAAGGTGTTTCAGTGTGTGGGGAAGGGGTTTCAGAGTGTGGGGAAGGGTTTCCAGTGTCTGGGGAAGGAGTTTCAGTGTGTGGGGAAGTGTTTCAGTGTGTGGGGAAGGTGTTTCAGTGTGTGGGGAAGGGTTTCAGTGTGTGGGGAAGGTGTGTCAGTGTGTGGGGAAGTTGTTTCATTGTGTGGGGATGTGTTGCAGTGTATGGGGATGGGGTTTCAGTGTGTGGGGAAGGTGTTTCAGTGTGTGGGGAAGGGGTTTCAGTGTGTGGGGAAGGGTTTCCGGTGTCTGGGGAATGAGTTTCAGTGTGTGGGGAAGTGTTACAGTGTGTGGGGAAGGTATTTCAGTGTGTGGGGAATGGTTTCATTGGGTGGGGAAGGAGTTTCAGTGTGTGGGGAAGCTGTTTCAGTGTGTGTGGAATTTGTTTCAGTGTGTGGGGATGGGATTCAGTGTGTGGAGATGGGTTACAGCATGTGCGGAAGGGGTTTCAGTGTGTGGGGAAGGTGTGTCAGTGTGTGGGGAAGTGTTTCATTTTGTGCGGAGGGGGTTTCAGTGTGTGGGGCAGGTGTTTCAGTGTGTGGGGAAGGCTTTTCAGTGTGTGGGGAAGCTGTTTCACTGTGTGGGGAAGTTGTTTCAGTGTGTGAGAATGGGTTTCAGTGTGTGGGGATGGGTTTCAGTGTGTGCGGAAGGGGTTTCAGTGTGTGGGGAAGGTCTGTCAGTGTGTGGGGAAGGGTTTCCAGTGTCTGGGGAAGGAGTTTCAGTGTGTGGGGGAGTGTTTCAGTGTGTGGGGAAGGTGTTTCAGTGGGTGGGGAACGGTTTCAGTGTCTGAGGAAGGTGTTTCAGTTTGTGCGGAAGGGGTTTCAGTGTTTGGGGAAGGTGTTTCTGTGTATGGGGAAGGTGTTTCAGTGTGTGGGGAAAGGTTTCAGTATGTGGGGAAGTTGTTTCAGTGTGTGGGGAAGGTGTTGCAGGGTGTGGGGAAGGGGTTTCAGTGTGCGGGGTAGGGTTTCAGTATGTGTGGAAGGGGTTTCAGTGTGTGGGGAAGGGTTTCAGTGTGTGGGGAAGGTGTTTCAGTTTGTGCGGAAGGTGTTTCAGTTTGTGGGGAATGTGTTTCAGAGTGTGGGGAAGGTGTTTCAGTGTGTGGGGAAGTTGTTTCAGTTTGTGGGGATGGGGTTTCAGTGTGTGGGGAAGGTGTTTCAGTGTGTGGGGAAGGGGTTTCAGTGTGTGGGGAAGGGTTTCCAGTGTCTGGGGAAGGAGTTTCAGTGTGTGGGGAAGTGTTTCAGTGTGTGGGGAAGGTGTTTCAGTGTGTGGGGAAGGATTTCAGTGTGTGGGGAAGGCGTTTCAGTGTGTGGGGAAGCTGTTTCAGTGTGTGGGGAAGGGGTTTCAGTGTGTGGGGAAGGTGATTCAGTCTGTGGGGATGGGGTTTTAGTGTTTGGGGAAGATGATTCAGTGTGTGGGAGAGGGTTCCAGTGTGTGGGGAAGGGGTTTCAGTGTGTGGGGAAGGGTTTCCAGTGTCTGGGGAAGGAGTTTCAGTGTGTGGGGAAGTGTTTCAGTGTGTGGGGAAGGTGTTTCAGTGTGTGGGGAAGGATTTCAGTGTGTGGGGAAAGCGTTTCAGTGTGTGGGGAAGCTGTTTCAGTGTGTGGGGAAGGGGTTTCAGTGTGTGGGGAAGGTGTTTCAGTCCGTGGGGATGGGGCTTCAGTGTTTGGGGAAGATGATTCAGTGTGTGGGAGAGGGTTCCAGTGTGTGGGGAAGTGGTTTCAGTGTGTGGGGATGTATTTCTGTGTGTGGGGATGTGTTTCAGTGTGTGGGCAAGGGTTTCAGTGTGTGGGGAAGGTGTTTCAGTGTGTGGGGATGGGTTTCAGTGGGTGTGGAAGGGGTTTCAGTGTGTGGGGAAGGTGTGTCAGTGTGCGGGGAAGTGTTTCAGTGTATGGGGAAGGGTTTCCATGTGTGGGGAAGGTGTTTCAGTGTGTGGGGAAGGGTTTCAGTGTGTGGGGAAGGTGTTTCAGTGTGTGGGGATGGGTTTCAGTGGGGGTGGAAGGGGTTTCAGTGTGTGGGAAAGGTGTTTCAGTGTGTGGGGAAGGGATTTCAGAGTGTGGGGAAGCGTTTCCAGTGTCTGGGGAAGGAGTTTCAGTCTGTGGGGAAGCGTTTCAGTGTGTGGGGAATGTGTTTCAGTGTGTGGGGAAGGGTTTCAGTGTGTGGGGAAGGTGTGTCAGTGTGTGGGGAAGGTGTTTCAGTGTGTGGGGATGTGTTGCAGTGTGTGGGGATGGGGTTTCAGTGTGTGGGGAAGGGGTTTCAGTGTGTGGGGAAGGGTTTCCAGTGTCTGGGGAAGGAGTTTCAGTGTGTGGGGAAGTGTTTCAGTGTGTGGGGAAGGTGTTTCAGTGTGTGGGGAAGGATTTCAGTGTGTGGGGAAGGCGTTTCAGAGTGTGGGGAAGCTGTTTCAGTGTGTGGGGAAGGGGTTTCAGTGTGTGGGGAAGGTGTTTCAGTCTGTGGGGATGGGGTTTCAGTGTTTGGGGAAGATGATTCAGTGTGTGGGAGATGGTTCCAGTGTGCGGGGAAGGGGTTTCAGTGTGTGGGGATGTATTTCTGTGTGTGGGGATGTGTTTCAGTGTGTGGGGAAGGGTTTCAATGTGTGGGGAAGGTGTTTCAGTTTGTGGGGATGGGTTTCAGTGGGTGTGGAAGGGGTTTCAGTGTGTGGGGAAGGTGTGTCAGTGTGCGGGGAAGTGTTTCAGTGTGTGGGGAAGGGGTTCCATGTGTGGGGAAGGTGTTTCAGTGTGTGGGGAAGGGTTTCAGTGTGTGGGGAAGGTGTTTCAGTGTGTGGGGATGGGTTTCAGTGGGTGTGGAAGGGGTTTCAGTGTGTGGGAAAGGTGTTTCAGTGTGTCGGGAAGGGGTTTCAGAGTGTGGGGAAGCGTTTCCAGTGTCTGGGGAAGGAGTTTCAGTCTGTGGGGAAGCGTTTCAGTGTGTGGGGAATGTGTTTCAGTGTGTGGGGAAGGGTTTCAGTGTGTGGGGAAGGTGTGTCAGTGTGTGGGGAAGGTGTTTCAGTGTGTGGGGATGTGTTGCAGTGTGTGGGGATGGGGTTTCAGTGTGTGGGGAAGGTGTTTCAGTGTGTGGGGAAGGGGTTTCAGTGTGTGGGGAAGGGTTTCCAGTGTCTGGGGAAGGAGTTTCAGTGTGTGGGGAAGTGTTACAGTGTGTTGGGAAGGTGTTTCAGTGTGTTGGGAATGGTTTCAGTGTGTGGGGAAGGTGTGTCAGTGTGCGGGGAAGTGTTTCAGTGTATGGGGAAGGGTTTCCATGTATGGGGAAGGTGTTTCAGTGTGTGGGGAAGGTTTTCAGTGTGTGGGGAAGGTGTTTCAGTGTGTGGGGATGGGTTTCAGTGGGTGTGGAAGGGGTTTCAGTGTGTGGGAAAGGTGTTTCAGTGTGTGGGGAAGGGATTTCAGAGTGTGGGGAAGCGTTTCCAGTGTGTGGGGAAGGAGTTTCAGTCTGTGGGGAAGCGTTTCAGTGTGTGGGGAATGTGTTTCAGTGTGTGGGGAAGGGTTTCAGTGTGTGGGGAAGGTGTGTCAGTGTGTGGGGAAGGTGTTTCAGTGTGTGGGGATGTGTTGCAGTGTGTGGGGATGGGGTTTCAGTGTGTGGGGAAGGTGTTTCAGTGTGTGGGGAAGGGGTTTCAGTGTGTGGGGAAGGTTTTCCAGTGTCTGGGGAAGGAGTTTCAGTGTGTGGGGAAGTGTTTCAGTGTGTGGGGAAGGTGTTTCAGTGTGTGGGGAAGGATTTCAGTGTGTGGGGAAGGCGTTTCAGTGTGTGGGGAAGCTGTTTCAGTGTGTGGGGAAGGGGTTTCAGTGTGTGGGGAAGGTGTTTCAGTCTGTGGGGATGGGGTTTCAGTGTTTGGGGAAGATGATTCAGTGCGTGGGAGATGGTTCCAGTGTGTGGGGAAGGGGTTTCAGTGTGTGGGGATGTATTTCTGTGTGTGGGGATGTGTTTCAGTGTGTGGGGAAGGGTTTCAGTGTGTGGGGAAGGTGTTTCAGTTTGTGGGGATGGGTTTCAGTGGGTGTGGAAGGGGTTTCAGTGTGTGGGGAAGGTGTGTCAGTGTGCGGGGAAGTGTTTCAGTGTGTGGGGAAGGTGTTCCATGTGTGGGGAAGGTGTTTCAGTGTGTGGGGAAGGGTTTCAGTGTGTGGGGAAGGTGTTTCAGTGTGTGGGGATGGGTTTCAGTGGGTGTGGAAGGGGTTTCAGTGTGTGGGAAAGGTGTTTCAGTGTGTGGGGAAGGGGTTTCAGAGTTTGGGGAAGCGTTTCCAGTGTCTGGGGAAGGAGTTTCAGTCTGTGGGGAAGCGTTTCAGTGTGTGGGGAATGTGTTTCAGTGTGTGGGGAAGGGTTTCAGTGTGTGGGGAAGGTGTGTCAGTGTGTGGGGAAGGTGTTTCAGTGTGTGGGGATGTGTTGCAGTGTGTGGGGATGGGGTTTCAGTGTGTGGGGAAGGTGTTTCAGTGTGTGGGGAAGGGGTTTCAGTGTGTGGGGAAGGGTTTCCAGTGTCTGGGGAAGGAGTTTCAGTGTGTGGGGAAGTGTTTCAGTGTGTGGGGAAGGTGTTTCAGTGTGTGGGGAAGGATTTCAGTGTGTGGGGAAGGCGTTTCAGAGTGTGGGGAAGCTGTTTCAGTGTGTGGGGAAGGGGTTTCAGTGTGTGGGGAAGGTGTTTCAGTCTGTGGGGATGGGGTTTCAGTGTTTGGGGAAGATGATTCAGTGTGTGGGAGATGGTTCCAGTGTGTGGGGAAGGGGTTTCAGTGTGTGGGGATGTATTTCTGTGTGTGGGGATGTGTTTCAGTGTGTGGGGAAGGGTTTCAATGTGTGGGGAAGGTGTTTCAGTTTGTGGGGATGGGTTTCAGTGGGTGTGGAAGGGGTTTCAGTGTGTGGGGAAGGTGTGTCAGTGTGCGGGGAAGTGTTTCAGTGTGTGGGGAAGGGGTTCCATGTGTGGGGAAGGTGTTTCAGTGTGTGGGGAAGGGTTTCAGTGTGTGGGGAAGGTGTTTCAGTGTGTGGGGATGGGTTTCAGTGGGTGTGGAAGGGGTTTCAGTGTGTGGGAAAGGTGTTTCAGTGTGTGGGGAAGGGGTTTCAGAGTGTGGGGAAGCGTTTCCAGTGTCTGGGGAAGGAGTTTCAGTCTGTGGGGAAGCGTTTCAGTGTGTGGGGAATGTGTTCCAGTGTGTGGGGAAGGGTTTCAGTTTGTGGGGAAGGTGTGTCAGTGTGTGGGGAAGGTGTTTCAGTGTGTGGGGATGTGTTGCAGTGTGTGGGGATGGGGTTTCAGTGTGTGGGGAAGGTGTTTCAGTGTGTGGGGAAGGGGTTTCAGTGTGTGGGGAAGGGTTTCCAGTGTCTGGGGAAGGAGTTTCAGTGTGTGGGGATGTGTTACAGTGTGTTGGGAAGGTGTTTCAGTGTGTTGGGAATGGTTTCAGTGTGTGGGGAAGGTGTGTCAGTGTGCGGGGAAGTGTTTCAGTGTATGGGGAAGGGTTTCCATGTATGGGGAAGGTGTTTCAGTGTGTGGGGAAGGGTTTCAGTGTGTGGGGAAGGTGTTTCAGTGTGTGGGGATGGGTTTCAGTGGGTGTGGAAGGGGTTTCAGTGTGTGGGAAAGGTGTTTCAGTGTGTGGGGAAGGGATTTCAGAGTGTGGGGAAGCGTTTCCAGTGTCTGGGGAAGGAGTTTCAGTCTGTGGGGAAGCGTTTCAGTGTGTGGGGAATGTGTTTCAGTGTGTGGGGAAGGGTTTCAGTGTGTGGGGAAGGTGTGTCAGTGTGTGGGGAAGGTGTTTCAGTGTGTGGGGATGTGTTGCAGTGTGTGGGGATGGGGTTTCAGTGTGTGGGGAAGGTGTTTCAGTGTGTGGGGAAGGGGTTTCAGTGTGTGGGGAAGGGTTTCCAGTGTCTGGGGAAGGAGTTTCAGTGTGTGGGGAAGTGTTTCAGTGTGTGGGGAAGGTGTTTCAGTGTGTGGGGAAGGATTTCAGTGTGTGGGGAAGGCGTTTCAGTGTGTGGGGAAGCTGTTTCAGTGTGTGGGGAAGGGGTTTCAGTGTGTGGGGAAGGTGTTTCAGTCTGTAGGGATGGGGTTTCAGTGTTTGGGGAAGATGATTCAGTGCGTGGGAGATGGTTCCAGTGTGTGGGGAAGGGGTTTCAGTGTGTGGGGATGTATTTCTGTGTGTGGGGATGTGTTTCAGTGTGTGGGGAAGGGTTTCAGTGTGTGGGGAAGGTGTTTCAGTTTGTGGGGATGGGTTTCAGTGGGTGTGGAAGGGGTTTCAGTGTGTGGGGAAGGTGTGTCAGTGTGCGGGGAAGTGTTTCAGTGTGTGGGGAAGGGGTTCCATGTGTGGGGAAGGTGTTTCAGTGTGTGGGGAAGGGTTTCAGTGTGTGGGGAAGGTGTTTCAGTGTGTGGGGATGGGTTTCAGTGGGTGTGGAAGGGGTTTCAGTGTGTGGGAAAGGTGTTTCAGTGTGTGGGGAAGGGGTTTCAGAGTGTGGGGAAGCGTTTCCAGTGTCTGGGGAAGGAGTTTCAGTCTGTGGGGAAGCGTTTCAGTGTGTGGGGAATGTGTTTCAGTGTGTGGGGAAGGTGTTTCAGTGTGTGGGGAAGGTGTGTCAGTGTGTGGGGAAGGTGTTTCAGTGTGTGGGGATGTGTTGCAGTGTGTGGGGATGGGGTTTCAGTGTGTGGGGAAGGTGTTTCAGTGTGTGGGGAAGGGGTTTCAGTGTGTGGGGAAGGGTTTCCAGTGTCTGGGGAAGGAGTTTCAGTGTGTGGGGAAGTGTTACAGTGTGTGGGGAAGGTGTTTCAGTGTGTTGGGAAGGGTTTCAGTGTGTGGGGAAGGAGTTTCAGTGTGTGGGGAAGCTGTTTCACTGTGTGTGGAAGTTGTTTCAGTGTGTGGGGATGGGTTTCAGTGTGTGGAGATGGGTTTCAGTGTGTGGGGAAGGAGTGTCAGTGTGTGGGGAAGTGTTTCAGTTTGTGCGGAAGGGGTTTCAGTGTGTGGGGCAGGTGTTTCAGTGTGTGGGGAAGGCTTTTCAGTTTGTGGGGAAGCTGTTTCACTGTGTGGGGAAGTTGTTTCAGTGTGTGAGAATGGGTTTCAGTGTGTGGGGATGGGTTTCAGTGTGTGCGGAAGGGGTTTCAGTGTGTGGGTAAGGTGTGTCAGTGTGTGGGGAAGGGTTTCCAGTGTCTGGGGAAGGAGTTTCAGTGTGTGGGGGAGTGTTTCAGTGTGTGGGGAAGGTGTTTCAGTGGGTGGGGAAGGGTTTCAGTGTCTGAGGAAGGTGTTTCAGTTTGTGCGGAAGGGGTTTCAGTGTTTGGGGAAGGTGTTTCTGTGAATGGGGAAGGTGTTTCAGTGTTTGGGGAAAGGTTTCAGTGTGTGGGGAAGTTGTTTCAGTGTGTGGGGAAGGTGTTTCAGGGTGTGGGGAAGGGGTTTCAGTGTGTGGGGAAGTGTTTCAGTGTGTGGGGAAGGGGTTTCAGTGTGTGGGGAAGGGTTTCAGTGTGTGGGGAAGGTGTTTCAGTTTGTGCGGAAGGTGTTTCAGTTTGTGGGGAATGTGTTTCAGTGTGTGGGGAAGGTGTTTCAGTGTGCGGTGAAGTTGTTTCAGTGTGTGGGGATGGGGTTTCAGTGTGTGGGGAAGGTGTTTCTGTGAATGGGGAAGGTGTTTCAGTGTTTGGGGAAAGGTTTCAGTGTGTGGGGAAGTTGTTTCAGTGTGTGGGGAAGGTGTTTCAGGGTGTGGGGAAGGGGTTTCAGTGTGTGGGGAAGGGTTTCAGTGTGTGGGGAAGGGGTTTCAGTGTGTGGGGAAGGGTTTCAGTGTGTGGGGAAGGTGTTTCAGTTTGTGCGGAAGGTGTTTCAGTTTGTGGGGAATGTGTTTCAGTGTGTGGGGAAGGTGTTTCAGTGTGCGGGGAAGTTGTTTCAGTGTGTGGGAATGGGGTTTCAGTGTGTGGGGAAGGTGTTTCAGTGTGTGGGGAAGGGGGTTCAGTGTGTGGGGAAGGGATTCAGTGTCTGGGGAAGGAGTTTCAGTGTGTGGGGAAGTGTTTCAGTGTGTGGGGAATGTGTTTCAGTGTGTGGGGAAGGATTTCAGTGTGTGGGGAAGGCGTATCAGTGTGTGGGGAAGGGGTTCAGTGTGTGGGGAAGCTGTTTCAGTCTGTGGGGAATGGGTTTCAGTGTTTGGGGAAGCTGTTTCAGTGTGTGGGGAAGGGGTTTCAGTGTGTGGGGAAGCTGTTTCAGTCTGTGGGGAATGGGTTTCAGTGTTTGGGGAAGGGGTTTCAGTGTGTGGGGAAGGGGTTTCAGTGTGTGGGGAAGCTGCTTCAGTCTGTGGGGAAGGTGTGTCAGTGTGTGGGGAGGGTGTTTCAGTGTGTGGGGATGTGTTGCAATGTGTGGGGATGGGGTTTCAGTGTGTGGGGAAGGTGTTTCAGTGTGTGGGGAAGGGGTTTCAGTGTGTGGGGAAGGGTTTCCAGTGTCTGGGGAAGGAGTTTCAGTGTGTGGGGAAGTGTTACAGTGTGTGGGGAAGGTGTTTCAGTATGTGGGGAAGGGTTTCAGTGTGTGGGGAAGGAGTTTCAGTGTGTGGGGAAGCTGTTTCAGTGTGTGTGGAAGATGTTTCAGTGCGTGGGGATGGGTTTCAGTGTGTGGAGATGGGTTTCAGCGTGTGTGGAAGGGGTTTCAGTGTGTGGGGAAGGTGTGTCAGTGTGTGGGGAAGTGTTTCAGTTTGTGCGGAAGGGGTTTCAGTGTGTGGGGAAGCTGTTTCAGTGTGTGGGGAAGGATTTCAGTGTGTGGGGAAGGCGTTTCAGTGTGTGGGGAAGGGGTTTCAGTGTGTGGGGAAGCTGTTTCAGTCTGTGGGGAATGGGTTTCAGTGTTTGGGGAAGCTGTTTCAGTGTGTGGGGAAGGGGTTTCAGTGTGTGGGGAAGCTGTTTCAGTCTGTGGGGAATTGGTTTCAGTGTTTGGGGAAGCTGTTTCAGTGTGTGGGGAAGGGGTTTCAGTGTGTGGGGAAGCTGCTTCAGTCTGTGGGGAAGGTGTGTCAGTGTGTGGGGAGGGTGTTTCAGTGTGTGGGGATGTGTTGCAATGTGTGGGGATGGGGTTTCAGTGTGTGGGGAAGGTGTTTCAGTGTGTGGGGAAGGGGTTTCAGTGTGTGGGGAAGGGTTTCCAGTGTCTGGGGAAGGAGTTTCAGTGTGTGGGGAAGTGTTACAGTGTGTGGGGAAGGTGTTTCAGTGTGTGGGGAAGGGTTTCAGTGTGTGGGGAAGGAGTTTCAGTGTGTGGGGAAGCTGTTTCAGTGTGTGTGGAAGTTGTTTCAGTGCGTGGGGATGGGTTTCAGTGTGTGGAGATGGGTTTCAGCGTGTGTGGAAGAGGTTTCAGTGTGTGGGGAAGGTGTGTCTGTGTGTGGGGAAGTGTTTCAGTTTGTGCGGAAGGGGTTTCAGTGTGTGGGGAAGCTGTTTCACTGTGTGGGGAAGTTGTTTCAGTGTGTGAGAATGGGTTTCAGTGTGTGGGGATGGGTTTCAGTGTGTGGGGAATAGGTTTCAGTGTTTGGGGAAGCTGTTTCAGTGTGTGGGGAAGGGGTTTCAGTGTGTGGGGAAGGTGTGGCAGTATGTGGGGAAGGGTTTTCAGTGTCTGGGGAAGGAGTTTCAGTGTGTGGGGGAGTGTTTCAGTGTGTGGGGAAGGTGTTTCAGTGGGTGGGGAAGGGTTTCAGTGTCTGAGGAAGGTGTTTCAGTTTGTGCGGAAGGGGTTTCAGTGTTTGGGGAAGGTGTTTCTGTAATGGGGAAGGTGTTTCAGTGTGTGGGGAAAGGTTTCAGTGTGTGGGGAAGTTGCTTCAGTGTGTGGGGAAGGGATTCAGTGTCTGGGGAAGGAGTTTCAGTGTGTGGGGAAGTGTTTCAGTGTGTGGGGAATGTGTTTCAGTGTGTGGGGAAGGATTTCAGTGTGTGGGGAAGGCGTTTCAGTGTGTGGGGAAGGGGTTTCAGTGTGTGGGGAAGCTGTTTCAGTCTGTGGGGAATGGGTTTCAGTGTTTGGGGAAGCTGTTTCAGTGTGTGGGGAAGGGGTTTCAGTGTGTGGGGAAGCTGTTTCAGTCTGTGGGGAATGGGTTTCAGTGTTTGGGGAAGCTGTTTCAGTGTGTGGGGAAGGGGTTTCAGTGTGTGGGGAAGCTGCTTCAGTCTGTGGGGAAGGTGTGTCAGTGTGTGGGGAGGGTGTTTCAGTGTGTGGGGATGTGTTGCAATGTGTGGGGATGGGGTTTCAGTGTGTGGGGAAGGTGTTTCAGTGTGTGGGGAAGGGGTTTCAGTGTGTGGGGAAGGGTTTCCAGTGTCTGGGGAAGGAGTTTCAGTGTGTGGGGAAGTGTTACAGTGTGTGGGGAAGGTGTTTCGGTGTGTGGGGAAGGGTTTCAGTGTGTGGGGAAGGAGTTTCAGTGTGTGGGGAAGCTGTTTCAGTGTGTGTGGAAGTTGTTTCAGTGCGTGGGGATGGGTTTCAGTGTGTGGAGATGGGTTTCAGCGTGTGTGGAAGAGGTTTCAGTGTGTGGGGAAGGTGTGTCAGTGTGTGGGGAAGTGTTTCAGTTTGTGCGGAAGGGGTTTCAGTGTGTGGGGAAGCTGTTTCACTGTGTGGGGAAGTTGTTTCAGTGTGTGAGAATGGGTTTCAGTGTGTGGGGATGGGTTTCAGTGTGTGGGGAATAGGTTTCAGTGTTTGGGGAAGCTGTTTCAGTGTGTGGGGAAGGGGTTTCAGTGTGTGGGGAAGGTGTGGCAGTATGTGGGGAAGGGTTTTCAGTGTCTGGGGAAGGAGTTTCAGTGTGTGGGGGAGTGTTTCAGTGTGTGGGGAAGGTGTTTCAGTGGGTGGGGAAGGGTTTCAGTGTCTGAGGAAGGTGTTTCAGTTTGTGCGGAAGGGGTTTCAGTGTTTGGGGAAGGTGTTTCTGTAATGGGGAAGGTGTTTCAGTGTGTGGGGAAAGGTTTCAGTGTGTGGGGAAGTTGCTTCAGTGTGTGGGGAAGGGATTCAGTGTCTGGGGAAGGAGTTTCAGTGTGTGGGGAAGTGTTTCAGTGTGTGGGGAATGTGTTTCAGTGTGTGGGGAAGGATTTCAGTGTGTGGGGAAGGCGTTTCAGTGTGTGGGGAAGGGGTTTCAGTGTGTGGGGAAGCTGTTTCAGTCTGTGGGGAATGGGTTTCAGTGTTTGGGGAAGCTGTTTCAGTGTGTGGGGAAGGGGTTTCAGTGTGTGGGGAAGCTGTTTCAGTCTGTGGGGAATGGGTTTCAGTGTTTGGGGAAGCTGTTTCAGTGTGTGGGGAAGGGGTTTCAGTGTGTGGGGAAGCTGCTTCAGTCTGTGGGGAAGGTGTGTCAGTGTGTGGGGAGGGTGTTTCAGTGTGTGGGGATGTGTTGCAATGTGTGGGGATGGGGTTTCAGTGTGTGGGGAAGGTGTTTCAGTGTGTGGGGAAGGGGTTTCAGTGTGTGGGGAAGGGTTTCCAGTGTCTGGGGAAGGAGTTTCAGTGTGTGGGGAAGTGTTACAGTGTGTGGGGAAGGTGTTTCGGTGTGTGGGGAAGGGTTTCAGTGTGTGGGGAAGGAGTTTCAGTGTGTGGGGAAGCTGTTTCAGTGTGTGTGGAAGTTGTTTCAGTGCGTGGGGATGGGTTTCAGTGTGTGGAGATGGGTTTCAGCGTGTGTGGAAGGGGTTTCAGTGTGTGGGGAAGGTGTGTCAGTGTGTGGGGAAGTGTTTCAGTTTGTGCGGAAGGGGTTTCAGTGTGTGGGGAAGCTGTTTCACTGTGTGGGGAAGTTGTTTCAGTGTGTGAGAATGGGTTTCAGTGTGTGGGGATGGGTTTCAGTGTGTGCGGAAGGGGTTTCAGTGTGTGGGGAAGGTGTGGCAGTGTGTGGGGAAGGGTTTCCAGTGTCTGGGGAAGGAGTTTCAGTGTGTGGGGGAGTGTTTCAGTGTGTGGGGAAGGTGTTTCAGTGGGTGGGGAAGGGTTTCAGTGTCTGAGGAAGGTGTTTCAGTTTGTGCGGAAGGGGTTTCAGTGTTTGGGGAAGGTGTTTCTGTGTATGGGGAAGGTGTTTCAGTGTGTGGGGAAAGGTTTCAGTGTGTGGGGAAGTTGCTTCAGTGTGTGGGGAAGGTGTTTCAGTGTGTGGGGATGGGTTTCAGTGGGTGTGGAAGGGGTTTCAGTGTGTGGGGAAGGTGTGTCATTGTGCGGGGAAGTGTTTCAGTGTATGGGGAAGGGTTTCCATGTGTGGGGAAGGTGTTTCAGTGTGTGGGGAAGGGTTTCAGTGTGTGGGGAAGGTGTTTCAGTGTGTGGGGATGGGTTTCAGTGGGTGTGGAAGGGGTTTCAGTGTGTGGGAAATGTGTTTCAGTGTGTGGGGAAGGGATTTCAGAGTGTGGGGAAGCGTTTCCAGTGTCTGGGGAAGGAGTTTCAGTCTGTGGGGAAGCGTTTCAGTGTGTGGGGAATGTGTTTCAGTGTGTGGGGAAGGGTTTCATTGTGTGGGGAAGGTGTGTCAGTGTGTGGGGAAGGTGTTTCAGTGTGTGGGGATGTGTTGCAGTGTGTGGGGATGGGGTTTCAGTGTGTGGGGAAGGTGTTTCAGTGTGTGGGGAAGGGGTTTCAGTGTGTGGGGAAGGGTTTCCAGTGTCTGGGGAAGGAGTTTCAGTGTGTGGGGAAGTGTTTCAGTGTGTGGGGAAGGTGTTTCAGTGTGTGGGGAAGGATTTCAGTGTGTGGGGAAGGCGTTTCAGTGTGTGGGGAAGCTGTTTCAGTGTGTGGGGAAGGGGTTTCAGTGTGTGGGGAAGGTGTTTCAGTCTGTGGGGATGGGGTTTCAGTGTTTGGGGAAGATGATTCAGTGTGTGGGAGATGGTTCCAGTGTGTGGGGAAGGGGTTTCAGTGTGTGGGGATGTATTTCTGTGTGTGGGGATGTGTTTCAGTGTGTGGGGAAGGGTTTCAGTGTGGGGAAGGTGTTTCAGTTTGTGGGGATGGGTTTCAGTGGGTGTGGAAGGGGTTTCAGTGTGTGGGGAAGGTGTTTCAGTGTGTGGGGAAGGGTTTCAGTGTGTGGGGAAGGTGTTTCAGTGTGTGGGGATGGGTTTCAGTGGGTGTGGAAGGGTTTTCAGTGTGTGGGAAAGGTGTTTCAGTGTGTGGGGAAGGGGTTTCAGAGTGTGGGAAAGGTGTTTCAGTGTGTGGGGAAGGGGTTTCAGTGTTTGGGGAAGGTGTTTCTGTGTATGGGGAAGGTGTTTCAGTGTGTGGGGAAAGGTTTCAGTGTGTGGGGAAGTTGCTTCAGTGTGTGGGGAAGGTGTTTCAGTGTGTGGGGATGGGTTTCAGTGGGTGTGGAAGGGGTTTCAGTGTGTGGGGAAGGTGTGTCAGTGTGCGGGGAAGTGTTTCAGTGTATGGGGAAGGGTTTCCATGTGTGGGGAAGGTGTTTCAGTGTGTGGGGAAGGGTTTCAGTGTGTGGGGAAGGTGTTTCAGTGTGTGGGGATGGGTTTCAGTGGGTGTGGAAGGGGTTTCAGTGTGTGGGAAATGTGTTTCAGTGTGTGGGGAAGGGATTTCAGAGTGTGGGGAAGCGTTTCCAGTGTCTGGGGAAGGAGTTTCAGTCTGTGGGGAAGCGTTTCAGTGTGTGGGGAATGTGTTTCAGTGTGTGGGGAAGGGTTTCATTGTGTGGGGAAGGTGTGTCAGTGTGTGGGGAAGGTGTTTCAGTGTGTGGGGATGTGTTGCAGTGTGTGGGGATGGGGTTTCAGTGTGTGGGGAAGGTGTTTCAGTGTGTGGGGAAGGGGTTTCAGTGTGTGGGGAAGGGTTTCCAGTGTCTGGGGAAGGATTTTCAGTGTGTGGGGAAGTGTTTCAGTGTGTGGGGAAGGTGTTTCAGTGTGTGGGGAAGGATTTCAGTGTGTGGGGAAGGCGTTTCAGTGTGTGGGGAAGCTGTTTCAGTGTGTGGGGAAGGGGTTTCAGTGTGTGGGGAAGGTGTTTCAGTCTGTGGGGATGGGGTTTCAGTGTTTGGGGAAGATGATTCAGTGTGTGGGAGATGGTTCCAGTGTGTGGGGAAGGGGTTTCAGTGTGTGGGGATGTATTTCTGTGTGTGGGGATGTGTTTCAGTGTGTGGGGAAGGGTTTCAGTGTGTGGGGAAGGTGTTTCAGTTTGTGGGGATGGGTTTCAGTGGGTGTGGAAGGGGTTTCAGTGTGTGGGGAAGGTGTGTCAGTGTGCGGGGAAGTGTTTCAGTGTGTGGGGAAGGGGTTCCATGTGTGGGGAAGGTGTTTCAGTGTGTGGGGAAGGGTTTCAGTGTGTGGGGAAGGTGTTTCAGTGTGTGGGGATGGGTTTCAGTGGGTGTGGAAGGGGTTTCAGTGTGTGGGAAAGGTGTTTCAGTGTGTGGGGAAGGGGTTTCAGAGTGTGGGGAAGCGTTTCCAGTGTCTGGGGAAGGAGTTTCAGTCTGTGGGGAAGCGTTTCAGTGTGTGGGGAATGTGTTCCAGTGTGTGGGGAAGGGTTTCAGTGTGTGGGGAAGGTGTGTCAGTGTGTGGGGAAGGTGTTTCAGTGTGTGGGGATGTGTTGCAGTGTGTGGGGATGGGGTTTCAGTGTGTGGGGAAGGTGTTTCAGTGTGTGGGGAAGGGGTTTCAGTGTGTGGGGAAGGGTTTCCAGTGTCTGGGGAAGGAGTTTCAGTGTGTGGGGAAGTGTTACAGTGTGTGGGGAAGGTGTTTCAGTGTGTTGGGAAGGGTTTCAGTGTGTGGGGAAGGAGTTTCAGTGTGTGGGGAAGCTGTTTCACTGTGTGTGGAAGTTGTTTCAGTGTGTGGGGATGGGTTTCAGTGTGTGGAGATGGGTTTCAGTGTGTGGGGAAGGAGTGTCAGTGTGTGGGGAAGTGTTTCAGTTTGTGCGGAAGGGGTTTCAGTGTGTGGGGCAGGTGTTTCAGTGTGTGGGGAAGGCTTTTCAGTTTGTGGGGAAGCTGTTTCACTGTGTGGGGAAGTTGTTTCAGTGTGTGAGAATGGGTTTCAGTGTGTGGGGATGGGTTTCAGTGTGTGCGGAAGGGGTTTCAGTGTGTGGGGAAGGTGTGTCAGTGTGTGGGGAAGGGTTTCCAGTGTCTGGGGAAGGAGTTTCAGTGTGTGGGGGAGTGTTTCAGTGTGTGGGGAAGGTGTTTCAGTGGGTGGGGAAGGGTTTCAGTGTCTGAGGAAGGTGTTTCAGTTTGTGCGGAAGGGGTTTCAGTGATTGGGGAAGGTGTTTCTGTGAATGGGGAAGGTGCTTCAGTGTTTGGGGAAAGGTTTCAGTGTGTGGGGAAGTTGTTTCAGTGTGTGGGGAAGGTGTTTCAGGGTGTGGGGAAGGGGTTTCAGTGTGTGGGGAAGGGTTTCAGTGTGTGGGGAAGGGGTTTCAGTGTGTGGGGAAGGGTTTCAGTGTGTGGGGAAGGTGTTTCAGTTTGTGCGGAAGGTGTTTCAGTTTGTGGGGAATGTGTTTCAGTGTGTGGGGAAGGTGTTTCAGTGTGCGGTGAAGTTGTTTCAGTGTGTGGGGATGGGGTTTCAGTGTGTGGGGAAGGTGTTTCTGTGAATGGGGAAGGTGTTTCAGTGTTTGGGGAAAGGTTTCAGTGTGTGGGGAAGTTGTTTCAGTGTGTGGGGAAGGTGTTTCAGGGTGTGGGGAAGGGGTTTCAGTGTGTGGGGAAGGGTTTCAGTGTGTGGGGAAGGGATTTCAGTGTGTGGGGAAGGGTTTCAGTGTGTGGGGAAGGTGTTTCAGTTTGTGCGGAAGGTGTTTCAGTTTGTGGGGAATGTGTTTCAGTGTGTGGGGAAGGTGTTTCAGTGTGCGGTGATTTTGTTTCAGTGTGTGGGAATGTGGTTTCAGTGTGTGGGGAAGGTGTTTCAGTGTGTGGGGAAGGGGGTTCAGTGTGTGGGGAAGGGATTCAGTGTCTGGGGAAGGAGTTTCAGTGTGTGGGGAAGTGTTTCAGTGTGTGGGGAATGTGTTTCAGTGTGTGGGGAAGGATTTCAGTGTGTGGGGAAGGCGTTTCAGTGTGTGGGGAAGCTGTTTCAGTGTGTGGGGAAGGGGTTTCAGTGTGTGGGGAAGCTGTTTCAGTCTGTGGGGAATGGGTTTCAGTGTTTGGGGAAGCTGTTTCAGTGTGTGGGGAAGGGGTTTCAGTGTGTGGGGAAGCTGCTTCAGTCTGTGGGGAAGGTGTGTCAGTGTGTGGGGAGGGTGTTTCAGTGTGTGGGGATGTGTTGCAATGAGTGAGGATGGGGTTTCAGTGTGTGGGGAAGGTGTTTCAGTGTGTGGGGAAGGGGTTTCAGTGTGTGGGGAAGGGTTTCCAGTGTCTGGGGAAGGAGTTTCAGTGTGTGGGGAAGTGTTACAGTGTGTGGGGAAGGTGTTTCAGTGTGTGGGGAAGGGTTTCAGTGTGTGGGGAAGGAGTTTCAGTGTGTGGGGAAGCTGTTTCAGTGTGTGTGGAAGTTGTTTCAGTGCGTGGGGATGGGTTTCAGTGTGTGGAGATGGGTTTCAGCGTGTGTGGAAGGGGTTTCAGTGTGTGGGGAAGGTGTGTCAGTGTGTGGGGAAGTGTTTCAGTTTGTGCGGAAGGGGTTTCAGTGTGTGGGGAAGCTGTTTCACTGTGTGGGGAAGTTGTCTCAGTGTGTGAGAATGGGTTTCAGTGTGTGGGGATGGGTTTCAGTGTGTGCGGAAGGGGTTTCAGTGTGTGGGGAAGATGTGGCAGTGTGTGGGGAAGGGTTTCCAGTGTCTGGGGAAGGAGTTTCAGTGTGTGGGGGAGTGTTTCAGTGTGTGGGGAAGGTGTTTCAGTGGGTGGGGAAGGGTTTCAGTGTCTGAGGAAGGTGTTTCAGTTTGTGCGGAAGGGGTTTCAGTGTTTGGGGAAGGTGTTTCTGTGTATGGGGAAGGTGTTTCAGTGTGTGGGGAAAGGTTTCAAAGTGTGGGGAAGTTGCTTCAGTGTGTGGGGAAGGTGTTTCAGGGTGTGGGGAAGGGGTTTCAGTGTGTGGGGAAGGGTTTCAGTGTGTGGGGATGGGGTTTCAGTGTGTGGGGAAGGGTTTCAGTGTGTGGGGAAGGTGTTTCAGTTTGTGTGGAAGGTGTTTCAGTTTGTGGGGAATGTGTTTCAGTGTGTGGGGAAGGTGTTTCAGTGTGTGGGGAAGTTGTTTCAGTGTGTGGGGATGGGGTTTCAGTGTGTGGGGAAGGTGTTTCAGTGTGTGGGGAAGGGGTTTCAGTGTGTGGGGAAGGGTTTCCAGTGTCTGGGGAAGGAGTTTCAGTGTGTGGGGAAGTGTTTCAGTGTGTGGGGAAGGTGTTTCAGTGGGTGGGCAAGGGTTTCAGTGTCTGAGGAAGGTGTTTCAGTTTGTGCGGAAGGGGTTTCAGTGTTTGGGGAAGGTGTTTCTGTGAATGGGGAAGGTGTTTCAGTGTGTGGGGAAAGGTTTCAGTGTGTGGGGATGTTGTTTCTGTGTGTGGGGAAGGTGTTTCAGGGTGTGCGGAAGGGGCTTCAGTGTGTGGGGAAGGGGTTTCAGTGTGTGGGGCAGGTGTTTCAGTGTGTGGGGAAGGCTTTTCAGTTTGTGGGGAAGCTGTTTCACTGTGTGGGGAAGTTGTTTCAGTGTGTGAGAATGGGTTTCAGTGTGTGGGGATGGGTTTCAGTGTGTGCGGAAGGGGTTTCAGTGTGTGGGGAAGGTGTGTCAGTGTGTGGGGAAGGGTTTCCAGTGTCTGGGGAAGGAGTTTCAGTGTGTGGGGGAGTGTTTCAGTGTGTGGGGAAGGTGTTTCAGTGGGTGGGGAAGGGTTTCAGTGTCTGAGGAAGGTGTTTCAGTTTGTGCGGAAGGGGTTTCAGTGATTGGGGAAGGTGTTTCTGTGAATGGGGAAGGTGTTTCAGTGTTTGGGGAAAGGTTTCAGTGTGTGGGGAAGTTGTTTCAGTGTGTGGGGAAGGTGTTTCATGGTGTGGGGAAGGGGTTTCAGTGTGTGGGGAAGGGTTTCAGTGTGTGGGGAAGGGGTTTCAGTGTGTGGGGAAGGGTTTCAGTGTGTGGGGAAGGTGTTTCAGTTTGTGCGGAAGGTGTTTCAGTTTGTGGGGAATGTGTTTCAGTGTGTGGGGAAGGTGTTTCAGTGTGCGGTGAAGTTGTTGCAGTGTGTGGGGATGGGGTTTCAGTGTGTGGGGAAGGTGTTTCTGTGAATGGGGAAGGTGTTTCAGTGTTTGGGGAAAGGTTTCAGTGTGTGGGGAAGTTGTTTCAGTGTGTGGGGAAGGTGTTTCAGGGTGTGGGGAAGGGGTTTCAGTGTGTGGGGAAGGGTTTCAGTGTGTGGGGAAGGGATTTCAGTGTGTGGGGAAGGGTTTCAGTGTGTGGGGAAGGTGTTTCAGTTTGTGCGGAAGGTGTTTCAGTTTGTGGGGAATGTGTTTCAGTGTGTGGGGAATGTGTTTCAGTGTGCGGTGAAGTTGTTTCAGTGTGTGGGAATGGGGTTTCAGTGTGTGGGGAAGGTGTTTCAGTGTGTGGGGAAGGGGGTTCAGTGTGTGGGGAAGGGATTCAGTGTCTGGGGAAGGAGTTTCAGTGTGTGGGGAAGTGTTTCAGTGTGTGGGGAATGTGTTTCAGTGTGTGGGGAAGGATTTCAGTGTGTGGGGAAGGCGTTTCAGTGTGTGGGGAAGCTGTTTCAGTGTGTGGGGAAGGGGTTTCAGTGTGTGGGGAAGCTGTTTCAGTCTGTGGGGAATGGGTTTCAGTGTTTGGGGAAGCTGTTTCAGTGTGTGGGGAAGGGGTTTCAGTGTGTGGGGAAGCTGCTTCAGTCTGTGGGGAAGGTGTGTCAGTGTGTGGGGAGGGTGTTTCAGTGTGTGGGGATGTGTTGCAATGAGTGGGGATGGGGTTTCAGTGTGTGGGGAAGGTGTTTCAGTGTGTGGGGAAGGGGTTTCAGTGTGTGGGGAAGGGTTTCCAGTGTCTGGGGAAGGAGTTTCAGTGTGTGGGGAAGTGTTACAGTGCGTGGGGAAGGTGTTTCAGTGTGTGGGGAAGGGTTTCAGTGTGTGGGGAAGGAGTTTCAGTGTGTGGGGAAGCTGTTTCAGTGTGTGTGGAAGTTGTTTCAGTGCGTGGGGATGGGTTTCAGTGTGTGGAGATGGGTTTCAGCGTGTGTGGAAGGGGTTTCAGTGTGTGGGGAAGGTGTGTCAGTGTGTGGGGAAGTGTTTCAGTTTGTGCGGAAGGGGTTTCAGTGTGTGGGGAAGCTGTTTCACTGTGTGGGGAAGTTGTCTCAGTGTGTGAGAATGGGTTTCAGTGTGTGGGGATGGGTTTCAGTGTGTGCGGAAGGGGTTTCAGTGTGTGGGGAAGATGTGGCAGTGTGTGGGGAAGGGTTTCCAGTGTCTGGGGAAGGAGTTTCAGTGTGTGGGGGAGTGTTTCAGTGTGTGGGGAAGGTGTTTCAGTGGGTGGGGAAGGGTTTCAGTGTCTGAGGAAGGTGTTTCAGTTTGTGCGGAAGGGGTTTCAGTGTTTGGGGAAGGTGTTTCTGTGTATGGGGAAGGTGTTTCAGTGTGTGGGGAAAGGTTTCAAAGTGTGGGGAAGTTGCTTCAGTGTGTGGGGAAGGTGTTTCAGGGTGTGGGGAAGGGGTTTCAGTGTGTGGGGAAGGGTTTCATTGTGTGGGGATGGGGATTCAGTGTGTGGGGAAGGGTTTCAGTGTGTGGGGAAGGTGTTTCAGTTTGTGTGGAAGGTGTTTCAGTTTGTGGGGAATGTGTTTCAGTGTGTGGGGAAGGTGTTTCAGTGTGTGGGGAAGTTGTTTCAGTGTGTGGGGATGGGGTTTCAGTGTGTGGGGAAGGTGTTTCAGTGTGTGGGGAAGTTGTTTCAGTGTGTGGGGATGGGGTGTCAGTGTGTGGGGAAGGTGTTTCAGTGTGTGGGGAAGGGGTTTCAGTGTGTGGGGAAGGGTTTCCAGTGTCTGGGGAAGGAGTTTCAGTGTGTGGGGAAGTGTTTCAGTGTGTGGGGAAGGTGTTTCAGTGGGTGGGGAAGGGTTTCAGTGTCTGAGGAAGGTGTTTCAGTTTGTGCGGAAGGGGTTTCAGTGTTTGGGGAAGGTGTTTCTGTGAATGGGGAAGGTGTTTCAGTGTGTGGGGAAAGGTTTCAGTGTGTGGGGAAGTTGTTTCTGTGTGTGGGGAAGGTGTTTCAGGGTGTGCGGAAGGGGCTTCAGTGTGTGGGGAAGGGTTTCAGTGTGTGGGGAAGGGGTTTCAGTGTGTGGGGAAGGGTTTCAGTGTGTGGGGAAGGTGTTTCAGTTTGTGCGGAAGGTGTTTCAGTTTGTGGGGAATGTGTTTCAGTGTGTGGGGAAGGTGTTTCAGTGTGTGGGGAAGTTGTTTCAGTGAGTGGGGATGGGGTTTCAGTGTGTGGGGAAGGTGTTTCAGTGTGTGGGGAAGGGTTGTCAGTGTGTGGGGAAGGGTTTCAGTGTCTGGGGAAGCAGTTTCAGTGTGTGGGGAAGTGTTTCAGTGAGTGGGGAAGGTGTTTCAGTGTGTGGGGAAGGATTTCAGTGTGTGGGGAAGGCGTTTCAGTGTGTGGGGAAGCTGTTTCAGTGTGTGCGGAAGGGGTTTCAGTGTATGGGGAAGCTGTTTCAGTCTGTGGGGAAGGGGTTTCAGTGTGTGGGGAAGCTGTTTCAGTGTGTGGGGAAGGGGTTTCAGTGTGTGGGGAAGATGTTTCAGTCTGTGGGGAAGGTGTGTCAGTGTGTGGGGAAGCTGTTTCAGTGTGTGTGGAAGGGGTTTCAGTGTGTGGGGAAGGTGTTTCAGTGGGTGGGGAAGGGTTTCAGTGTCTGAGGAAGGTGTTTCAGTTTGTGCGGAAGGGGTTTCAGTGTTTGGGGAAGGTGTTTCTGTGTATGGGGAAGGTGTTTCAGTGTGTGGGGAAAGGTTTCAGTGTGTGGGGAAGTTGCTTCAGTGTGTGGGGAAGGTGTTTCAGGGTGTGGGTTAGGGGTTCCAGTGTGTGGGGAAGGGTTTCAGTGTGTGGGGAAGGGGTTTCAGTGTGTGGGGAAGGGTTTCAGTGTGTGGGGAAGGTGTTTCAGTTTGTGCGGAAGGTGTTTCAGTTTGTGGGGAATGTGTTTCAGTGTGTGGGGAAGGTGTTTCAGTGTGTGGGGAAGTTGTTTCAGGGTGTGGGGATGGGGTTTCAGTGTGTGGGGAAGGTGTTTCAGTGTGTGGGGAAGGGGTTTCAGTGTGTGGGGTAGGGTTTCCAGTGTCTGGGGAAGGAGTTTCAGTGTGTGGGGAAGTGTTTCAGTGTGTGGGGAAGGTGTTTCAGTGGGTGGGGAAGGGTTTCAGTGTCTGAGGAAGGTGTTTCAGTTTGTGCGGAAGGGTTTTCAGTGTTTGGGGAAGGTGTTTCTGTGAATGGGGAAGGTGTTTCAGTGTGTGGGGAAAGGTTTCAGTGTGTGGGGAAGTTGTTTCTGTGTGTGGGGACGGTGTTTCAGGGTGTGCGGAAGGGGCTTCAGTGTGTGGGGAAGGGTTTCAGTGTGTGGGGAAGGGGTTTCAGTGTGTGGGGAAGGGTTTCAGTGTGTGGGGAAGGTGTTTCAGTTTGTGCGGAAGGTGTTGCAGTTTGTGGGGAATGTGTTTCAGTGTGTGGGGAAGGTGTTTCAGTGTGTGGGGAAGGTGTTTCAGTGTGTGGGGAAGGGGTTTCAGTGTGTGGGGAAGGGTTTCAGTGTCTGGGGAAGGAGTTTCAGTGTGTGGGGAAGTGTTTCAGTGTGTGGGGAAGGTGTTTCAGTGTGTGGGGAAGGATTTCAGTGTGTGGGGAAGGCGTTTCAGTGTGTGGGGAAGCTGTTTCAGTGTGTGCGGAAGGGCTTTCAGTGTATGGGGAAGCTGTTTCAGTCTGTGGGGAAGGGGTTTCAGTGTGTGGGGAAGCTGTTTCAGTGTGTGGGGAAGGGGTTTCAGTGTGTGGGGAAGCTGTTTCAGTGCGTGGGGAAGCTGCTTCAGTCTGTGGGGAAGGTGTGTCAGTGTGTGGGGAGGGTGTTTCAGTGTGTGGGGATGTGTTGCAATGTGTGGGGAAGGTGTTTCAGTGTGTGGGGAAGGTGTTTCAGTGTGTGGGGAAGGGGTTTCAGTGTGTGGGGAAGGGTTTCCAGTGTCTGGGGAAGGAGTTTCAGTGTGTGGGGAAGTGTTACAGTGTGTGGGGAAGGTGTTTCAGTGAGTGGGGAAGGGTTTCAGTGTGTGGGGAAGGAGTTTCAGTGTGTGGGGAAGCTGTTTCAGTGTGTGTGGAAGTTGTTTCAGTGCGTGGGGATGGGTTTCAGTGTGTGGAGATGGGTTTCAGCGTGTGTGGAAGGGGTTTCAGTGTGTGGGGAAGGTGTGTCAGTGTGTGGGGAAGTGTTTCAGTTTGTGCGGAAGGGGTTTCAGTGTGTGGGGAAGCTGTTTCACTGTGTGGGGAAGTTGTTTCAGTGTGTGAGAATGGGTTTCAGTGTGTGGGGATGGGTTTCAGTTTGTGCGGAAGGGGTTTCAGTGTGTGGGGAAGGTGTGGCAGTGTGTGGGGAAGGGTTTCCAGTGTCTGGGGAAGGAGTTTCAGTGTGTGGGGGAGTGTTTCAGTGTGTGGGGAAGGTGTTTCAGTGGGTGGGGAAGGGTTTCAGTGTCTGAGGAAGGTGTTTCAGTTTGTGCGGAAGGGGTTTCAGTGTTTGGGGAAGGTGTTTCTGTGTATGGGGAAGGTGTTTCAGTGTGTGGGGAAAGGTTTCAAAGTGTGGGGAAGTTGCTTCAGTGTGTGGGGAAGGTGTTTCAGGGTGTGGGGAAGGGGTTTCAGTGTGTGGGGAAGGGTTTCAGTGTGTGTGGATGGGGTTTCAGTGTGTGGGGAAGGGTTTCAGTGTGTGGGGAAGGTGTTTCAGTTTGTGCGGAAGGGGTTTCAGTTTGTGGGGAATGTGTTTCAGTGTGTGGGGAAGGTGTTTCAGTGTGTGGGGAAGTTGTTTCAGTGTGTGGGGATGGGGCTTCAGTGTGTGGGGAAGGTGTTTCAGTGTGTGGGGAAGGGGTTTCAGTGTGTGGGGAAGGGTTTCCAGTGTCTGGGGAAGGAGTTTCAGTGTGTGGGGTAGTGTTTCAGTGTGTGGGGAAGGTGTTTCAGTGGGTGGGGAAGGGTTTCAGTGTCTGAGGAAGGTGTTTCAGTTTGTGCGGAAGGGGTTTCAGTGTTTGGGGAAGGTGTTTCTGTGAATGGGGAAGGTGTTTCAGTGTGTGGGGAAAGGTTTCAGTGTGTGGGGAAGTTGTTTCTGTGTGTGGGGAAGGTGTTTCAGGGTGTGCGGAAGGGGCTTCAGTGTGTGGGGAAGGGTTTCAGTGTGTGGGGAAGGGGTTTCAGTGTGTGGGGAAGGGTTTCAGTGTGTGGGGAAGGTGTTTCAGTTTGTGCGGAAGGTGTTTCAGTTTGTGGGGAATGTGTTTCAGTGTGTGGGGAAGGTGTTTCAGTGTGTGGGGAAGTTGTTTCATTGAGTGGGGATGGGGTTTCAGTGTGTGGGGAAGGTGTTTCAGTGTGTGGGGAAGGGGTTTCAGTGTGTGGGGAAGGGTTTCAGTGTCTGGGGAAGGAGTTTCAGTGTGTGGGGAAGTGTTTCAGTGTGTGGGGAAGGTGTTTCAGTGTGTGGGGAAGGATTTCAGTGTGTGGGGAAGGCGTTTCAGTGTGTGGGGAAGCTGTTTCAGTGTGTGCGGAAGGGGTTTCAGTGTATGGGGAAGCTGTTTCAGTCTGTGGGGAAGGGGTTTCAGTGTGTGGGGAAGCTGTTTCAGTGTGTGGGGAAGGGGTTTCAGTGTGTGGGGAAGCTGTTTCAGTCTGTGGGGAAGGTGTGTCAGTGTGTGGGGAGGGTGTTTCAGTGTGTGGGGAAAGGTTTCAGTGTGTGGGGAAGTTGTTTCAGTGTGTGGGGAAGGTGTTTCATGGTGTGGGGAAGGGGTTTCAGTGTGTGGGGAAGGGTTTCAGTGTGTGGGGAAGGGGTTTCAGTGTGTGGGGAAGGGTTTCAGTGTGTGGGGAAGGTGTTTCAGTTTGTGCGGAAGGTGTTTCAGTTTGTGGGGAATGTGTTTCAGTGTGTGGGGAAGGTGTTTCAGTGTGCGGTGAAGTTGTTTCAGTGTGTGGGGATGGGGTTTCAGTGTGTGGGGAAGGTGTTTCTGTGAATGGGGAAGGTGTTTCAGTGTTTGGGGAAAGGTTTCAGTGTGTGGGGAAGTTGTTTCAGTGTGTGGGGAAGGTGTTTCAGGGTGTGGGGAAGGGGTTTCAATGTGTGGGGAAGGGTTTCAGTGTGTGGGGAAGGGATTTCAGTGTGTGGGGAAGGGTTTCAGTGTGTGGGGAAGGTGTTTCAGTTTGTGCGGAAGGTGTTTCAGTTTGTGGGGAATGTGTTTCAGTGTGTGGGGAATGTGTTTCAGTGTGCGGTGAAGTTGTTTCAGTGTGTGGGAATGGGGTTTCAGTGTGTGGGGAAGGTGTTTCAGTGTGTGGGGAAGGGGGTTCAGTGTGTGGGGAAGGGATTCAGTGTCTGGGGAAGGAGTTTCAGTGTGTGGGGAAGTGTTTCAGTGTGTGGGGAATGTGTTTCAGTGTGTGGGGAAGGATTTCAGTGTGTGGGGAAGGCGTTTCAGTGTGTGGGGAAGCTGTTTCAGTGTGTGGGGAAGGGGTTTCAGTGTGTGGGGAAGCTGTTTCAGTCTGTGGGGAATGGGTTTCAGTGTTTGGGGAAGCTGTTTCAGTGTGTGGGGAAGGGGTTTCAGTGTTTGGGGAAGCTGTTTCAGTGTGTGGGGAAGGCGTTTCAGTGTGTGGGGAAGGTGTGTCAGTGTGTGGGGAGGGTGTTTCAGTGTGTGGGGATGTGTTGCAATGAGTGGGGATGGGTTTTCAGTGTGTGGGGAAGGTGTTTCAGTGTGTGGGGAAGGGGTTTCAGTGTGTGGGGAAGGGTTTCCAGTGTCTGGGGAAGGAGTTTCAGTGTGTGGGGAAGTGTTACAGTGCGTGGGGAAGGTGTTTCAGTGTGTGGGGAAGGGTTTCAGTGTGTGGGGAAGGAGTTTCAGTGTGTGGGGAAGCTGTTTCAGTGTGTGTGGAAGTTGTTTCAGTGCGTGGGGATGGGTTTCAGTGTGTGGAGATGGGTTTCAGCGTGTGTGGAAGGGGTTTCAGTGTGTGGGGAAGGTGTGTCAGTGTGTGGGGAAGTGTTTCAGTTTGTGCGGAAGGGGTTTCAGTGTGTGGGGAAGCTGTTTCACTGTGTGGGGAAGTTGTCTCAGTGTGTGAGAATGGGTTTCAGTGTGTGGGGATGGGTTTCAGTGTGTGCGGAAGGGGTTTCAGTGTGTGGGGAAGATGTGGCAGTGTGTGGGGAAGGGTTTCCAGTGTCTGGGGAAGGAGTTTCAGTGTGTGGGGGAGTGTTTCAGTGTGTGGGGAAGGTGTTTCAGTGGGTGGGGAAGGGTTTCAGTGTCTGAGGAAGGTGTTTCAGTTTGTGCGGAAGGGGTTTCAGTGTTTGGGGAAGGTGTTTCTGTGTATGGGGAAGGTGTTTCAGTGTGTGGGGAAAGGTTTCAAAGTGTGGGGAAGTTGCTTCAGTGTGTGGGGAAGGTGTTTCAGGGTGTGGGGAAGGGGTTTCAGTGTGTGGGGAAGGGTTTCAGTGTGTGTGGATGGGGTTTCAGTGTGTGGGGAAGGGTTTCAGTGTGTGGGGAAGGTGTTTCAGTTTGTGTGGAAGGTGTTTCAGTTTGTGGGGAATGTGTTTCAGTGTGTGGGGAAGGTGTTTCAGTGTGTGGGGAAGTTGTTTCAGTGTGTGGGGATGGGGTTTCAGTGTGTGGGGAAGGTGTTTCAGTGTGTGGGGAAGTTGTTTCAGTGTGTGGGGATGGGGTTTCAGTGTGTGGGGAAGGTGTTTCAGTGTGTGGGGAAGGGGTTTCAGTGTGTGGGGAAGGGTTTCCAGTGTCTGGGGAAGGAGTTTCAGTGTGTGGGGAAGTGTTTCAGTGTGTGGGGAAGGTGTTTCAGTGGGTGGGGAAGGGTTTCAGTGTCTGAGGAAGGTGTTTCAGTTTGTGCGGAAGGGGTTTCAGTGTTTGGGGAAGGTGTTTCTGTGAATGGGGAAGGTGTTTCAGTGTGTGGCAAAAGGTTTCAGTGTGTGGGGAAGTTGTTTCTGTGTGTGGGGAAGGTGTTTCAGGGTGTGCGGAAGGGGCTTCAGTGTGTGGGGAAGGGTTTCAGTGTGTGGGGAAGGGGTTTCAGTGTGTGGGGAAGGGTTTCAGTGTGTGGGGAAGGTGTTTCAGTTTGTGCGGAAGGTGTTTCAGTTTGTGGGGAATGTGTTTCAGTGTGTGGGGAAGGTGTTTCAGTGTGTGGGGAAGTTGTTTCAGTGAGTGGGGATGGGGTTTCAGTGTGTGGGGAAGGTGTTTCAGTGTGTGGGGAAG
Source organism: Heterodontus francisci (assembly GCF_036365525.1). Classification (NCBI taxonomy): domain Eukaryota; kingdom Metazoa; phylum Chordata; class Chondrichthyes; order Heterodontiformes; family Heterodontidae; genus Heterodontus; species Heterodontus francisci. The sequence continues at coordinate 2,938,742 of NW_027142143.1, read as the reverse complement.
GGTTGTCAGTGTGTGGGGAAGGGTTTCAGTGTCTGGGGAAGCAGTTTCAGTGTGTGGGGAAGTGTTTCAGTGAATGGGGAAGGTGTTTCAGTGTGTGGGGAAGGATTTCAGTGTGTGGGGAAGGCGTTTCAGTGTGTGGGGAAGCTGTTTCAGTGTGTGCGGAAGGGGTTTCAGTGTATGGGGAAGCTGTTTCAGTCTGTGGGGAAGGGGTTTCAGTGTGTGGGGAAGCTGTTTCAGTGTGTGGGGAAGGGGTTTCAGTGTGTGGGGAAGATGTTTCAGTCTGTGGGGAAGGTGTGTCAGTGTGTGGGGAGGGTGTTTCAGTGTGTGGGGATGTGTTGCAATGTGTGGGGATGGGGTTTCAGTGTGTGGGGAAGGTGTTTCAGTGTGTGGGGAAGGTGTTTCAGTGTGTGGGGAAGGGTTTCCAGTGTCTGGGGAAGGAGTTTCAGTGTGTGGGGAAGTGTTACAGTGTGTGGGGAAGGTGTTTCAGTGTGTGGGGAAGGGTTTCAGTGTGTGGGGAAGGAGTTTCAGTGTGTGGGGAAGCTGTTTCAGTGTGTGTGGAAGTTGTTTCAGTGCGTGGGGATGGGTTTCAGTGTGTGGAGATGGGTTTCAGCGTGTGTGGAAGGGGTTTCAGTGTCTGGGGAAGGTGTGTCAGTGTGTGGGGAAGTGTTTCAGTTTGTGCGGAAGGGGTTTCAGTGTGTGGGGAAGCTGTTTCACTGTGTGGGGAAGTTGTTTCAGTGTGTGAGAATGGGTTTCAGTGTGTGGGGATGGGTTTCAGTGTGTGCGGAAGGGGTTTCAGTGTGTGGGGAAGGTGTGGCAGTGTGTGGGGAAGGGTTTCCAGTGTCTGGGGAAGGAGTTTCAGTGTGTGGGGGAGTTTTTCAGTGTGTGGGGAAGGTGTTTCAGTGGGTGGGGAAGGGTTTCAGTGTCTGAGGAAGGTGTTTCAGTTTGTGCGGAAGGGGTTTCAGTGTTTGGGGAAGGTGTTTCTGTGTATGGGGAAGGTGTTTCAGTGTGTGGGGAAAGGTTTCAGTGTGTGGGGAAGTTGCTTCAGTGTGTGGGGAAGGTGTTTCAGGGTGTGGGGAAGGGGTTCCAGTGTGTGGGGAAGGGTTTCAGTGTGTGGGGAAGGGGTTTCAGTGTGTGGGGAAGGGTTTCAGTGTGTGGGGAAGGTGTTTCAGTTTGTGCGGAAGGTGTTTCAGTTTGTGGGGAATGTGTTTCAGTGTGTGGGGAAGGTGTTTCAGTGTGTGGGGAAGTTGTTTCAGGGTGTGGGGATGGGGTTTCAGTGTGTGGGGAAGGTGTTTCAGTGTGTGGGGAAGGGGTTTCAGTGTGTGGGGAAGGGTTTCAGTGTCTGAGGAAGGTGTTTCAGTTTGTGCGGAAGGGTTTTCAGTGTTTGGGGAAGGTGTTTCTGTGAATGGGGAAGGTGTTTCAGTGTGTGGGGAAAGGTTTCAGTGTGTGGGGAAGTTGTTTCTGTGTGTGGGGACGGTGTTTCAGGGTGTGCGGAAGGGGCTTCAGTGTGTGGGGAAGGGTTTCAGTGTGTGGGGAAGGGGTTTCAGTGTGTGGGGAAGGGTTTCAGTGTGTGGGGAAGGTGTTTCAGTTTGTGCGGAAGGTGTTGCAGTTTGTGGGGAATGTGTTTCAGTGTGTGGGGAAGGTGTTTCAGTGTGTGGGGAAGGTGTTTCAGTGTGTGGGGAAGGGGTTTCAGTGTATGGGGAAGGGTTTCAGTGTCTGGGGAAGGAGTTTCAGTGTGTGGGGAAGTGTTTCAGTGTGTGGGGAAGGTGTTTCAGTGTGTGGGGAAGGATTTCAGTGTGTGGGGAAGGCGTTTCAGTGTGTGGGGAAGCTGTTTCAGAGTGTGCGGAAGGGGTTTCAGTGTATGGGGAAGCTGTTTCAGTCTGTGGGGAAGGGGTTTCAGTGTGTGGGGAAGCTGTTTCAGTGTGTGGGGAAGGGGTTTCAGTGTGTGGGGAAGCTGTTTCAGTGCGTGGGGAAGCTGCTTCAGTCTGTGGGGAAGGTGTGTCAGTGTGTGGGGAGGGTGTTTCAGTGTGTGGGGATGTGTTGCAATGTGTGGGGAAGGTGTTTCAGTGTGTGGGGAAGGTGTTTCAGTGTGTGGGGAAGGGGTTTCAGTGTGTGGGGAAGGGTTTCCAGTGTCTGGGGAAGGAGTTTCAGTGTGTGGGGAAGTGTTACAGTGTGTGGGGAAGGTGTTTCAGTGAGTGGGGAAGGGTTTCAGTGTGTGGGGAAGGAGTTTCAGTGTGTGGGGAAGCTGTTTCAGTGTGTGTGGAAGTTGTTTCAGTGCGTGGGGATGGGTTTCAGTGTGTGGAGATGGGTTTCAGCGTGTGTGGAAGGGGTTTCAGTGTGTGGGGAAGGTGTGTCAGTGTGTGGGGAAGTGTTTCAGTTTGTGCGGAAGGGGTTTCAGTGTGTGGGGAAGCTGTTTCACTGTGTGGGGAAGTTGTTTCAGTGTGTGAGAATGGGTTTCAGTGTGTGGGGATGGGTTTCAGTGTGTGCGGAAGGGGTTTCAGTGTGTGGGGAAGGTGTGGCAGTGTGTGGGGAAGGGTTTCCAGTGTCTGGGGAAGGAGTTTCAGTGTGTGGGGGAGTGTTTCAGTGTGTGGGGAAGGTGTTTCAGTGGGTGGGGAAGGGTTTCAGTGTCTGAGGAAGGTGTTTCAGTTTGTGCGGAAGGGGTTTCAGTGTTTGGGGAAGGTGTTTCTGTGTATGGGGAAGGTGTTTCAGTGTGTGGGGAAAGGTTTCAAAGTGTGGGGAAGTTGCTTCAGAGTGTGGGGAAGGTGTTTCAGGGTGTGGGGAAGGGGTTTCAGTGTGTGGGGAAGGGTTTCAGTGTGTGTGGATGGGGTTTCAGTGTGTGGGGAAGGGTTTCAGTGTGTGGGGAAGGTGTTTCAGTTTGTGCGGAAGGGGTTTCAGTTTGTGGGGAATGTGTTTCAGTGTGTGGGGAAGGTGTTTCAGTGTGTGGGGAAGTTGTTTCAGTGTGTGGGGATGGGGCTTCAGTGTGTGGGGAAGGTGTTTCAGTGTGTGGGGAAGGGGTTTCAGTGTGTGGGGAAGGGTTTCCAGTGTCTGGGGAAGGAGTTTCAGTGTGTGGGGTAGTGTTTCAGTGTGTGGGGAAGGTGTTTCAGTGGGTGGGGAAGGGTTTCAGTGTCTGAGGAAGGTGTTTCAGTTTGTGCGGAAGGGGTTTCAGTGTTTGGGGAAGGTGTTTCTGTGAATGGGGAAGGTGTTTCAGTGTGTGGGGAAAGGTTTCAGTGTGTGGGGAAGTTGTTTCTGTGTGTGGGGAAGGTGTTTCAGGGTGTGCGGAAGGGGCTTCAGTGTGTGGGGAAGGGTTTCAGTGTGTGGGGAAGGGGTTTCAGTGTGTGGGGAAGGGTTTCAGTGTGTGGGGAAGGTGTTTCAGTTTGTGCGGAAGGTGTTTCAGTTTGTGGGGAATGTGTTTCAGTGTGTGGGGAAGGTGTTTCAGTGTGTGGGGAAGTTGTTTCATTGAGTGGGGATGGGGTTTCAGTGTGTGGGGAAGGTGTTTCAGTGTGTGGGGAAGGGGTTTCAGTGTGTGGGGAAGGGTTTCAGTGTCTGGGGAAGGAGTTTCAGTGTGTGGGGAAGTGTTTCAGTGTGTGGGGAAGGTGTTTCAGTGTGTGGGGAAGGATTTCAGTGTGTGGGGAAGGCGTTTCAGTGTGTGGGGAAGCTGTTTCAGTGTGTGCGGAAGGGGTTTCAGTGTATGGGGAAGCTGTTTCAGTCTGTGGGGAAGGGGTTTCAGTGTGTGGGGAAGCTGTTTCAGTGTGTGGGGAAGGGGTTTCAGTGTGTGGGGAAGCTGTTTCAGTCTGTGGGGAAGGTGTGTCAGTGTGTGGGGAGGGTGTTTCAGTGTGTGGGGATGTGTTGCAATGTGTGGGGATGGGGTTTCAGTGTGTGGGGAAGGTGTTTCAGTGTGTGGGGAAGGTGTTTCAGTGTGTGGGGAAGGGTTTCCAGTGTCTGGGGAAGGAGTTTCAGTGTGTGGGGAAGTGTTACAGTGTGTGGGGAAGGTGTTTCAGTGTGTGGGGAAGGGTTTCAGTGTGTGGGGAAGGAGTTTCAGTGTGTGGGGAAGCTGTTTCAGTGTGTGTGGAAGTTGTTTCAGTGCGTGGGGATGGGTTTCAGTGTGTGGAGATGGGTTTCAGCGTGTGTGGAAGGGGTTTCAGTGTCTGGGGAAGGTGTGTCAGTGTGTGGGGAAGTGTTTCAGTTTGTGCGGAAGGGGTTTCAGTGTGTGGGGAAGCTGTTTCACTGTGTGGGGAAGTTGTTTCAGTGTGTGAGAATGGGTTTCAGTGTGTGGGGATGGTTTTCAGTGTGTGCGGAAGGGGTTTCAGTGTGTGGGGAAGGTGTGGCAGTGTGTGGGGAAAGGTTTCCAGTGTCTGGGGAAGGAGTTTCAGTGTGTGGGGGAGTGTTTCAGTGTGTGGGGAAGGTGTTTCAGTGGGTGGGGAAGGGTTTCAGTGTCTGAGGAAGGTGTTTCAGTTTGTGCGGAAGGGGTTTCAGTGTTTGGGGAAGGTGTTTCTGTGTACGGGGAAGGTGTTTCAGTGTGTGGGGAAAGGTTGCAGTGTGTGGGGAAGTTGCTTCAGTGTGTGGGGAAGGTGTTTCAGGGTGTGGGGAAGGGGTTTCAGTATGTGGGGAAGGGTTTCAGTGTGTGGGGAAGGGGTTTCAGTGTGTGGGGAAGGGTTTCAGTGTGTGGGGAAGGTGTTTCAGTTTGTGCGGAAGGTGTTTCAGATTGTGGGGAATGTGTTTCAGTGTGTGGGGAAGGTGTTTCAGTGTGTGGGGAAGTTGTTTCAGGGTGTGGGGATGGGGTTTCAGTGTGTGGGGAAGGTGTTTCAGTGTGTGGGGAAGGGGTTTCAGTGTGTGGGGTAGGGTTTCCAGTGTCTGGGGAAGGAGTTTCAGTGTGTGGGGAAGTGTTTCAGTGTGTGGGGAAGGTGTTTCAGTGGGTGGGGAAGGGTTTCAGTGTCTGAGGAAGGTGTTTCAGTTTGTGCGGAAGGGGTTTCAGTGTTTGGGGAAGGTGTTTCTGTGAATGGGGAAGGTGTTTCAGTGTGTGGGGAAAGGTTTCAGTGTGTGGGGAAGTTGTTTCTGTGTGTGGGGACGGTGTTTCAGGGTGTGCGGAAGGGGCTTCAGTGTGTGGGGAAGGGTTTCAGTGTGTGGGGAAGGGGTTTCAGTGTGTGGGGAAGGGTTTCAGTGTGTGGGGAAGGTGTTTCAGTTTGTGCGGAAGGTGTTGCAGTTTGTGGGGAATGTGTTTCAGTGTGTGGGGAAGGTGTTTCAGAATGTGGGGAAGTTGTTTCAGTGTGTGTGGAAGGTGTTTCAGTGTGTGGGGAAGGTGTTTCACTGTGTGGGGAAGGGGTTTCAGTGTGTGGGGAAGGGTTTCAGTGTCTGGGGAAGGAGTTTCAGTGTGTGGGGAAGTGTTTCAGTGTGTGGGGAAGGTGTTTCAGTGTGTGGGGAAGGATTTCAGTGTGTGGGGAAGGCGTTTCAGTGTGTGGGGAAGCTGTTTCAGTGTGTGCGGAAGGGGTTTCAGTGTATGGGGAAGCTGTTTCAGTCTGTGGGGAAGGGGTTTCAGTGTGTGGGGAAGCTGTTTCAGTGTGTGGGGAAGGGGTTTCAGTGTGTGGGGAAGCTGTTTCAGTGCGTGGGGAAGGTGTGTCAGTGTGTGGGGAAGGTGTTTCAGTGTGTGGGGATGTGTTGCAGTGAGTGGGGATGGGGTTTCAGTGTGTGGGGAAGGTGTTTCAGTGTGTGGGGAAGGGGTTTCAGTGTGTGGGGAAGGGTTTCCAGTGTCTGGGGAAGGAGTTTCAGTGTGTGGGGAAGTGTTTCAGAGTGTGAGGAAGGTGTTTCAGTGTGTGGGGAAGGGTTTCAGTGTGTGGGGAAGGAGTTTCAGTGTGTGGGGAAGCTGTTTCACTGTGTGTGGAAGTTGTTTCAGTGTGTGGGGATGGGTTTCAGTGTGTGGGGATGGGTTTCAGTGTGTGCGGAAGGGGTTTCAGTGTGTGGGGAAGGTGTGTCAGTGTGTGGGGAAGTGTTTCCAGTGTCTGGGGAAGGAGTTTCAGTGTGTGGGGGAGTGTTTCAGTGTGTGGGGAGGGTGTTTCAGTGGGTGGGGAAGGGTTTCAGTGTCTGAGGAAGGTGTTTGAGTTTGTGCGGAAGGGGTTTCAGTGTTTGGGGAAGGTGTTTCGGTGTATGGGGAAGGTGTTTCAGTGTGTGGGGAAAGGTTTCAGTGTGTGGGGAAGTTGTTACAGTGTGTGGGGAAGGTGTTTCAGTGTGTGGGGAAGGGGTTTTAGTGTGTGGGGAAGGGTTTCAGTGTGTGGGGAAGGGGTTTTCAGTGTGTGGAGAAGGGTTTCAGTGTGTGGGGAAGGTGTTTCAGTTTGTGCGGAAGGTGTTTCAGTTTGTGGGGAAGATGTTTCAGTGTGTGGGGAAGGTGTTTCAGTGTGTGGGGAAGTTGTTTCACTGTGTGTGGGGATGGGGTTTCAGTGTGTGGGAAAGGTGTTTCAGTGCGTGGGGAAGTGGTTTCAGTGTGTGGGGAAGGGTTTCCAGTGTCTGGGGAAGGAGTTTCCGTCTGTGGGGAAGTGCTTCAGTGTGTGGGGAAGGTGTTTCAGTGTGTGGGGAAGGATTTCAGTGTGTGGGGAAGGCGTTTCAATGTGTGGGGAAGCTGTTTCAGTGTGTGGGGAAGGGGTTTCAGTGTGTGGGGAAGCAGTTTCCGTGTGTGGGATAGGGTTCCAGTGTGTGGGGAAGGGGTTTCATTGTGTGGGGAAGGTGTTTCAGTGTGTGGGGATGGGTTTCAGTGGGTGTGGAAGGGGTTTCAGTGTGTGGGGAAGGTGTGTCAGTGTGCGGGGAAGTGTGTCAGTGTGTGGGGAAGGGGTTCCATATGTTGGGAAGGTGTTTCAGTGTGTGGGGATGGTTTTCAGTTTGTGGGGATGGGTTTCATTGTGTGTGGAAGTGGTATCAATGTGTGGGGAAGGTGTTTCAGTGTGTGGGGAAGGGGTTTCAGTGTGTGGGGAAGTTGTTTCCGTGTGTGGGGAAGGTGTTTCAGTGTGTGGGGAAGGGGTTTCAGTGTGTGGGGAAGGCTTTCAGTGTGTGGGGAAGGTGCTTCAGTGTGTGCGAAAAGGGTTTCAGTGTGTGGGGAAGGTGTTTCGGTGTGTGGGGAAGGTATTTTAGTGTGTGGGGATGGGATTCAGTGTATGGAGATGGGTTTAAGCATGTGCGGAAGGGGTTTCAGTGTGTGGGGAAGGTGTGTCAGTGTGTGGGGAAGTGTTTCAGTTTGTGCGGAAGGGGTTTCAGTGTGTGGGGCAGGTGTTTCAGTGTGTGGGGAAGGCTTTTCAGTGTGTGGGGAAGCTGTTTCACTGTGTGGGGAAGTTGTTTCAGTGTGTGAGAATGGTTTTCAGTGTGTGGGGATGGGTTTCAGTGTGTGCGGAAGGGGTTTCAGTGTGTGGGGAAGGTCTGTCAGTGTGTGGGGAAGGGTTTCCAGTGTCTGGGGAAGGAGTTTCAGTGTGTGGGGGAGTGTTTCAGTGTGTGGGGAAGGTGTTTCAGTGGGTGGGGAAGGGTTTCAGTGTCTGAGGAAGGTGATTCAGTTTGTGCGGAAGGGGTTTCGGTGTTTGGGGAAGGTGTTTCTGTGTATGGGGAAGGTGTTTCAGTGTGTGGGGAAAGGTTTCAGTGTGTGGGGAAGTTGTTTCAGTGTGTGGGGAAGGTGTTGCAGGGTGTGGGGAAGGGGTTTCAGTGTGCGGGGAAGGGTTTCAGTGTGTGTGGAAGGGGTTTCAGTGTGAGGCAAAGGGTTTCAGTGTGTGGGGAAGGTGTTTCAGTTTGTGCGGAAGGTGTTTCAGTTTGTGGGGAATGTATTTCAGTGAGTGGGGAAGGTGTTTCAGTGTGTGGGGAAGTTGTTTCAGTTTGTGAGGATGGGGTTTCAGTGTGTGGGGAAGGTGTTTCAGTGTGTGGGGAAGGGGTTTCAGTGTGTGGGGAAGGGTTTCCAGTGTCTGGGGAAGGAGTTTCAGTGTGTGGGGAAGTGTTTCAGTGTTTGGGGAAGGTGTTTCAGTGTGTGGGGAAGGATTTCAGTGTGTGGGGAAGGCGTTTCAGTGTGTGGGGAAGCTGTTTCAGTGTGTGGGGAAGGGGTTTCAGTGTGTGGGGAAGCTGTTTCAGTCTGTGGGGATGGGGTTTCAGTGTTTGGGGAAGGTGTTTCAGTGTGTGGGGATGGGTTTCAGTGGGTGTGGAAGGGGTTTCCGTGTGTGGGGAAGGTGTGTCAGTGTGCGGGGAAGTGTTTCAGTGTGTGGGGAAGGGGTTCCATGTGTGGGGAAGGTGTTTCAGTGTGTGGGGAAGGGTTTCAGTGTGTGGGGAAGATGTTTCAGTGTGTGGGGATGGGTTTCAGTGGGTGTGGAAGGGGTTTCAGTGTGTGGGAAAGGTGTTTCAGTGTGTGGGGAAGGGGTTTCAGAGTTTGGGGAAGCGTTTCCAGTGTCTGGGGAAGGAGTTTCAGTCTGTGGGGAAGCGTTTCAGTGTGTGGGGAAAGTGTTTCAGTGTGTGGGGAAGGGTTTCAGTGTGTGGGGAAGGTGTGTCAGTGTGTGGGGAAGGTGTTTCAGTGTGTGGGGATGTGTTGCAGTGTGTGGGGATGGGGTTTCAGTGTGTGGGGAAGGTGTTTCAGTGTGTGGGGAAGGGGTTTCAGTGTGTGGGGAAGGGTTTCCAGTGTCTGGGGAAGGAGTTTCAGTGTGTGGGGAAGTGTTACAGTGTGTGGGGAAGGTGTTTCAGTGTGTTGGGAAGGGTTTCAGTGTGTGGGGAAGGAGTTTCAGTGTGTGGGGAAGCTGTTTCACTGTGTGTGGAAGTTGTTTCAGTGTGTGGGGATGGGTTTCAGTGTGTGGAGATGGGTTTCAGCGTGTGCGGAAGGGGTTTCAGTGTGTGGGGAAGGAGTGTCAGTGTGTGGGGAAGTGTTTCAGTTTGTGCGGAAGGGGTTTCAGTGTGTGGGGCAGGTGTTTCAGTGTGTGGGGAAGGCTTTTCAGTTTGTGGGGAAGCTGTTTCACTGTGTGGGGAAGTTGTTTCAGTGTGTGAGAATGGGTTTAAGTGTGTGGGGATGGGTTTCAGTGTGTGCGGAAGGGGTTTCAGTGTGTGGGGAAGGTGTGCAAGTGTGTGGGGAAGGTGTTTCAGTGGGTGGGGAAGGGTTTCAGTGTCTGAGGAAGGTGTTTCAGTTTGTGCGGAAGGGGTTTCAGTGTTTGTGGAAGGTGTTTCTGTGAATGGGGAAGGTGATTCAGTGTGTGGGGAAAGGTTTCAGTTTGTGGGGAAGGTGTTTCAGTTTGTGGGGAATGTGTTTCAGTGTGTGGGGAAGGTGTTTCAGTGTGTGGGGAAGTTGTTTCAGGGTGTGGGGATGGGGTTTCAGTGTGTGGGGAAGGTGTTTCAGTGTGTGGGGAAGGGGTTTCAGTGTGTGGGGAAGGGTTTCAGTGTCTGAGGAAGGTGTTTCAGTTTGTGCGGAAGGGTTTTCAGTGTTTGGGGAAGGTGTTTCTGTGAATGGGGAAGGTGTTTCAGTGTGTGGGGAAAGGTTTCAGTGTGTGGGGAAGTTGTTTCTGTGTGTGGGGACGGTGTTTCAGGGTGTGCGGAAGGGGCTTCAGTGTGTGGGGAAGGGTTTCAGTGTGTGGGGAAGGGGTTTCAGTGTGTGGGGAAGGGTTTCAGTGTGTGGGGAAGGTGTTTCAGTTTGTGCGGAAGGTGTTGCAGTTTGTGGGGAATGTGTTTCAGTGTGTGGGGAAGGTGTTTCAGTGTGTGGGGAAGGTGTTTCAGTGTGTGGGGAAGGGGTTTCAGTGTATGGGGAAGGGTTTCAGTGTCTGGGGAAGGAGTTTCAGTGTGTGGGGAAGTGTTTCAGTGTGTGGGGAAGGTGTTTCAGTGTGTGGGGAAGGATTTCAGTGTGTGGGGAAGGCGTTTCAGTGTGTGGGGAAGCTGTTTCAGAGTGTGCGGAAGGGGTTTCAGTGTATGGGGAAGCTGTTTCAGTCTGTGGGGAAGGGGTTTCAGTGTGTGGGGAAGCTGTTTCAGTGTGTGGGGAAGGGGTTTCAGTGTGTGGGGAAGCTGTTTCAGTGCGTGGGGAAGCTGCTTCAGTCTGTGGGGAAGGTGTGTCAGTGTGTGGGGAGGGTGTTTCAGTGTGTGGGGATGTGTTGCAATGTGTGGGGAAGGTGTTTCAGTGTGTGGGGAAGGTGTTTCAGTGTGTGGGGAAGGGGTTTCAGTGTGTGGGGAAGGGTTTCCAGTGTCTGGGGAAGGAGTTTCAGTGTGTGGGGAAGTGTTACAGTGTGTGGGGAAGGTGTTTCAGTGAGTGGGGAAGGGTTTCAGTGTGTGGGGAAGGAGTTTCAGTGTGTGGGGAAGCTGTTTCAGTGTGTGTGGAAGTTGTTTCAGTGCGTGGGGATGGGTTTCAGTGTGTGGAGATGGGTTTCAGCGTGTGTGGAAGGGGTTTCAGTGTGTGGGGAAGGTGTGTCAGTGTGTGGGGAAGTGTTTCAGTTTGTGCGGAAGGGGTTTCAGTGTGTGGGGAAGCTGTTTCACTGTGTGGGGAAGTTGTTTCAGTGTGTGAGAATGGGTTTCAGTGTGTGGGGATGGGTTTCAGTGTGTGCGGAAGGGGTTTCAGTGTGTGGGGAAGGTGTGGCAGTGTGTGGGGAAGGGTTTCCAGTGTCTGGGGAAGGAGTTTCAGTGTGTGGGGGAGTGTTTCAGTGTGTGGGGAAGGTGTTTCAGTGGGTGGGGAAGGGTTTCAGTGTCTGAGGAAGGTGTTTCAGTTTGTGCGGAAGGGGTTTCAGTGTTTGGGGAAGGTGTTTCTGTGTATGGGGAAGGTGTTTCAGTGTGTGGGGAAAGGTTTCAAAGTGTGGGGAAGTTGCTTCAGTGTGTGGGGAAGGTGTTTCAGGGTGTGGGGAAGGGGTTTCAGTGTGTGGGGAAGGGTTTCAGTGTGTGTGGATGGGGTTTCAGTGTGTGGGGAAGGGTTTCAGTGTGTGGGGAAGGTGTTTCAGTTTGTGCGGAAGGGGTTTCAGTTTGTGGGGAATGTGTTTCAGTGTGTGGGGAAGGTGTTTCAGTGTGTGGGGAAGTTGTTTCAGTGTGTGGGGATGGGGCTTCAGTGTGTGGGGAAGGTGTTTCAGTGTGTGGGGAAGGGGTTTCAGTGTGTGGGGAAGGGTTTCCAGTGTCTGGGGAAGGAGTTTCAGTGTGTGGGGTAGTGTTTCAGTGTGTGGGGAAGGTGTTTCAGTGGGTGGGGAAGGGTTTCAGTGTCTGAGGAAGGTGTTTCAGTTTGTGCGGAAGGGGTTTCAGTGTTTGGGGAAGGTGTTTCTGTGAATGGGGAAGGTGTTTCAGTGTGTGGGGAAAGGTTTCAGTGTGTGGGGAAGTTGTTTCTGTGTGTGGGGAAGGTGTTTCAGGGTGTGCGGAAGGGGCTTCAGTGTGTGGGGAAGGGTTTCAGTGTGTGGGGAAGGGGTTTCAGTGTGTGGGGAAGGGTTTCAGTGTGTGGGGAAGGTGTTTCAGTTTGTGCGGAAGGTGTTTCAGTTTGTGGGGAATGTGTTTCAGTGTGTGGGGAAGGTGTTTCAGTGTGTGGGGAAGTTGTTTCATTGAGTGGGGATGGGGTTTCAGTGTGTGGGGAAGGTGTTTCAGTGTGTGGGGAAGGGGTTTCAGTGTGTGGGGAAGGGTTTCAGTGTCTGGGGAAGGAGTTTCAGTGTGTGGGGAAGTGTTTCAGTGTGTGGGGAAGGTGTTTCAGTGTGTGGGGAAGGATTTCAGTGTGTGGGGAAGGCGTTTCAGTGTGTGGGGAAGCTGTTTCAGTGTGTGCGGAAGGGGTTTCAGTGTATGGGGAAGCTGTTTCAGTCTGTGGGGAAGGGGTTTCAGTGTGTGGGGAAGCTGTTTCAGTGTGTGGGGAAGGGGTTTCAGTGTGTGGGGAAGCTGTTTCAGTCTGTGGGGAAGGTGTGTCAGTGTGTGGGGAGGGTGTTTCAGTGTGTGGGGATGTGTTGCAATGTGTGGGGATGGGGTTTCAGTGTGTGGGGAAGGTGTTTCAGTGTGTGGGGAAGGTGTTTCAGTGTGTGGGGAAGGGTTTCCAGTGTCTGGGGAAGGAGTTTCAGTGTGTGGGGAAGTGTTACAGTGTGTGGGGAAGGTGTTTCAGTGTGTGGGGAAGGGTTTCAGTGTGTGGGGAAGGAGTTTCAGTGTGTGGGGAAGCTGTTTCAGTGTGTGTGGAAGTTGTTTCAGTGCGTGGGGATGGGTTTCAGTGTGTGGAGATGGGTTTCAGCGTGTGTGGAAGGGGTTTCAGTGTCTGGGGAAGGTGTGTCAGTGTGTGGGGAAGTGTTTCAGTTTGTGCGGAAGGGGTTTCAGTGTGTGGGGAAGCTGTTTCACTGTGTGGGGAAGTTGTTTCAGTGTGTGAGAATGGGTTTCAGTGTGTGGGGATGGTTTTCAGTGTGTGCGGAAGGGGTTTCAGTGTGTGGGGAAGGTGTGGCAGTGTGTGGGGAAAGGTTTCCAGTGTCTGGGGAAGGAGTTTCAGTGTGTGGGGGAGTGTTTCAGTGTGTGGGGAAGGTGTTTCAGTGGGTGGGGAAGGGTTTCAGTGTCTGAGGAAGGTGTTTCAGTTTGTGCGGAAGGGGTTTCAGTGTTTGGGGAAGGTGTTTCTGTGTACGGGGAAGGTGTTTCAGTGTGTGGGGAAAGGTTGCAGTGTGTGGGGAAGTTGCTTCAGTGTGTGGGGAAGGTGTTTCAGGGTGTGGGGAAGGGGTTTCAGTATGTGGGGAAGGGTTTCAGTGTGTGGGGAAGGGGTTTCAGTGTGTGGGGAAGGGTTTCAGTGTGTGGGGAAGGTGTTTCAGTTTGTGCGGAAGGTGTTTCAGATTGTGGGGAATGTGTTTCAGTGTGTGGGGAAGGTGTTTCAGTGTGTGGGGAAGTTGTTTCAGGGTGTGGGGATGGGGTTTCAGTGTGTGGGGAAGGTGTTTCAGTGTGTGGGGAAGGGGTTTCAGTGTGTGGGGTAGGGTTTCCAGTGTCTGGGGAAGGAGTTTCAGTGTGTGGGGAAGTGTTTCAGTGTGTGGGGAAGGTGTTTCAGTGGGTGGGGAAGGGTTTCAGTGTCTGAGGAAGGTGTTTCAGTTTGTGCGGAAGGGGTTTCAGTGTTTGGGGAAGGTGTTTCTGTGAATGGGGAAGGTGTTTCAGTGTGTGGGGAAAGGTTTCAGTGTGTGGGGAAGTTGTTTCTGTGTGTGGGGACGGTGTTTCAGGGTGTGCGGAAGGGGCTTCAGTGTGTGGGGAAGGGTTTCAGTGTGTGGGGAAGGGGTTTCAGTGTGTGGGGAAGGGTTTCAGTGTGTGGGGAAGGTGTTTCAGTTTGTGCGGAAGGTGTTGCAGTTTGTGGGGAATGTGTTTCAGTGTGTGGGGAAGGTGTTTCAGAATGTGGGGAAGTTGTTTCAGTGTGTGTGGAAGGTGTTTCAGTGTGTGGGGAAGGTGTTTCACTGTGTGGGGAAGGGGTTTCAGTGTGTGGGGAAGGGTTTCAGTGTCTGGGGAAGGAGTTTCAGTGTGTGGGGAAGTGTTTCAGTGTGTGGGGAAGGTGTTTCAGTGTGTGGGGAAGGATTTCAGTGTGTGGGGAAGGCGTTTCAGTGTGTGGGGAAGCTGTTTCAGTGTGTGCGGAAGGGGTTTCAGTGTATGGGGAAGCTGTTTCAGTCTGTGGGGAAGGGGTTTCAGTGTGTGGGGAAGCTGTTTCAGTGTGTGGGGAAGGGGTTTCAGTGTGTGGGGAAGCTGTTTCAGTGCGTGGGGAAGGTGTGTCAGTGTGTGGGGAAGGTGTTTCAGTGTGTGGGGATGTGTTGCAGTGAGTGGGGATGGGGTTTCAGTGTGTGGGGAAGGTGTTTCAGTGTGTGGGGAAGGGGTTTCAGTGTGTGGGGAAGGGTTTCCAGTGTCTGGGGAAGGAGTTTCAGTGTGTGGGGAAGTGTTTCAGAGTGTGAGGAAGGTGTTTCAGTGTGTGGGGAAGGGTTTCAGTGTGTGGGGAAGGAGTTTCAGTGTGTGGGGAAGCTGTTTCACTGTGTGTGGAAGTTGTTTCAGTGTGTGGGGATGGGTTTCAGTGTGTGGGGATGGGTTTCAGTGTGTGCGGAAGGGGTTTCAGTGTGTGGGGAAGGTGTGTCAGTGTGTGGGGAAGTGTTTCCAGTGTCTGGGGAAGGAGTTTCAGTGTGTGGGGGAGTGTTTCAGTGTGTGGGGAGGGTGTTTCAGTGGGTGGGGAAGGGTTTCAGTGTCTGAGGAAGGTGTTTGAGTTTGTGCGGAAGGGGTTTCAGTGTTTGGGGAAGGTGTTTCGGTGTATGGGGAAGGTGTTTCAGTGTGTGGGGAAAGGTTTCAGTGTGTGGGGAAGTTGTTACAGTGTGTGGGGAAGGTGTTTCAGTGTGTGGGGAAGGGGTTTTAGTGTGTGGGGAAGGGTTTCAGTGTGTGGGGAAGGGGTTTTCAGTGTGTGGAGAAGGGTTTCAGTGTGTGGGGAAGGTGTTTCAGTTTGTGCGGAAGGTGTTTCAGTTTGTGGGGAAGATGTTTCAGTGTGTGGGGAAGGTGTTTCAGTGTGTGGGGAAGTTGTTTCACTGTGTGTGGGGATGGGGTTTCAGTGTGTGGGAAAGGTGTTTCAGTGCGTGGGGAAGTGGTTTCAGTGTGTGGGGAAGGGTTTCCAGTGTCTGGGGAAGGAGTTTCCGTCTGTGGGGAAGTGCTTCAGTGTGTGGGGAAGGTGTTTCAGTGTGTGGGGAAGGATTTCAGTGTGTGGGGAAGGCGTTTCAATGTGTGGGGAAGCTGTTTCAGTGTGTGGGGAAGGGGTTTCAGTGTGTGGGGAAGCAGTTTCCGTGTGTGGGATAGGGTTCCAGTGTGTGGGGAAGGGGTTTCATTGTGTGGGGAAGGTGTTTCAGTGTGTGGGGATGGGTTTCAGTGGGTGTGGAAGGGGTTTCAGTGTGTGGGGAAGGTGTGTCAGTGTGCGGGGAAGTGTGTCAGTGTGTGGGGAAGGGGTTCCATATGTTGGGAAGGTGTTTCAGTGTGTGGGGATGGTTTTCAGTTTGTGGGGATGGGTTTCATTGTGTGTGGAAGTGGTATCAATGTGTGGGGAAGGTGTTTCAGTGTGTGGGGAAGGGGTTTCAGTGTGTGGGGAAGTTGTTTCCGTGTGTGGGGAAGGTGTTTCAGTGTGTGGGGAAGGGGTTTCAGTGTGTGGGGAAGGCTTTCAGTGTGTGGGGAAGGTGCTTCAGTGTGTGCGAAAAGGGTTTCAGTGTGTGGGGAAGGTGTTTCGGTGTGTGGGGAAGGTATTTTAGTGTGTGGGGATGGGATTCAGTGTATGGAGATGGGTTTAAGCATGTGCGGAAGGGGTTTCAGTGTGTGGGGAAGGTGTGTCAGTGTGTGGGGAAGTGTTTCAGTTTGTGCGGAAGGGGTTTCAGTGTGTGGGGCAGGTGTTTCAGTGTGTGGGGAAGGCTTTTCAGTGTGTGGGGAAGCTGTTTCACTGTGTGGGGAAGTTGTTTCAGTGTGTGAGAATGGTTTTCAGTGTGTGGGGATGGGTTTCAGTGTGTGCGGAAGGGGTTTCAGTGTGTGGGGAAGGTCTGTCAGTGTGTGGGGAAGGGTTTCCAGTGTCTGGGGAAGGAGTTTCAGTGTGTGGGGGAGTGTTTCAGTGTGTGGGGAAGGTGTTTCAGTGGGTGGGGAAGGGTTTCAGTGTCTGAGGAAGGTGATTCAGTTTGTGCGGAAGGGGTTTCGGTGTTTGGGGAAGGTGTTTCTGTGTATGGGGAAGGTGTTTCAGTGTGTGGGGAAAGGTTTCAGTGTGTGGGGAAGTTGTTTCAGTGTGTGGGGAAGGTGTTGCAGGGTGTGGGGAAGGGGTTTCAGTGTGCGGGGAAGGGTTTCAGTGTGTGTGGAAGGGGTTTCAGTGTGAGGCAAAGGGTTTCAGTGTGTGGGGAAGGTGTTTCAGTTTGTGCGGAAGGTGTTTCAGTTTGTGGGGAATGTATTTCAGTGAGTGGGGAAGGTGTTTCAGTGTGTGGGGAAGTTGTTTCAGTTTGTGAGGATGGGGTTTCAGTGTGTGGGGAAGGTGTTTCAGTGTGTGGGGAAGGGGTTTCAGTGTGTGGGGAAGGGTTTCCAGTGTCTGGGGAAGGAGTTTCAGTGTGTGGGGAAGTGTTTCAGTGTTTGGGGAAGGTGTTTCAGTGTGTGGGGAAGGATTTCAGTGTGTGGGGAAGGCGTTTCAGTGTGTGGGGAAGCTGTTTCAGTGTGTGGGGAAGGGGTTTCAGTGTGTGGGGAAGCTGTTTCAGTCTGTGGGGATGGGGTTTCAGTGTTTGGGGAAGGTGTTTCAGTGTGTGGGGATGGGTTTCAGTGGGTGTGGAAGGGGTTTCCGTGTGTGGGGAAGGTGTGTCAGTGTGCGGGGAAGTGTTTCAGTGTGTGGGGAAGGGGTTCCATGTGTGGGGAAGGTGTTTCAGTGTGTGGGGAAGGGTTTCAGTGTGTGGGGAAGATGTTTCAGTGTGTGGGGATGGGTTTCAGTGGGTGTGGAAGGGGTTTCAGTGTGTGGGAAAGGTGTTTCAGTGTGTGGGGAAGGGGTTTCAGAGTTTGGGGAAGCGTTTCCAGTGTCTGGGGAAGGAGTTTCAGTCTGTGGGGAAGCGTTTCAGTGTGTGGGGAAAGTGTTTCAGTGTGTGGGGAAGGGTTTCAGTGTGTGGGGAAGGTGTGTCAGTGTGTGGGGAAGGTGTTTCAGTGTGTGGGGATGTGTTGCAGTGTGTGGGGATGGGGTTTCAGTGTGTGGGGAAGGTGTTTCAGTGTGTGGGGAAGGGGTTTCAGTGTGTGGGGAAGGGTTTCCAGTGTCTGGGGAAGGAGTTTCAGTGTGTGGGGAAGTGTTACAGTGTGTGGGGAAGGTGTTTCAGTGTGTTGGGAAGGGTTTCAGTGTGTGGGGAAGGAGTTTCAGTGTGTGGGGAAGCTGTTTCACTGTGTGTGGAAGTTGTTTCAGTGTGTGGGGATGGGTTTCAGTGTGTGGAGATGGGTTTCAGCGTGTGCGGAAGGGGTTTCAGTGTGTGGGGAAGGAGTGTCAGTGTGTGGGGAAGTGTTTCAGTTTGTGCGGAAGGGGTTTCAGTGTGTGGGGCAGGTGTTTCAGTGTGTGGGGAAGGCTTTTCAGTTTGTGGGGAAGCTGTTTCACTGTGTGGGGAAGTTGTTTCAGTGTGTGAGAATGGGTTTAAGTGTGTGGGGATGGGTTTCAGTGTGTGCGGAAGGGGTTTCAGTGTGTGGGGAAGGTGTGCAAGTGTGTGGGGAAGGTGTTTCAGTGGGTGGGGAAGGGTTTCAGTGTCTGAGGAAGGTGTTTCAGTTTGTGCGGAAGGGGTTTCAGTGTTTGTGGAAGGTGTTTCTGTGAATGGGGAAGGTGATTCAGTGTGTGGGGAAAGGTTTCAGTTTGTGGGGAAGTTGTTTCAGTGTGTGGGTGAGGTGTTTCAGGGTGTGGGGAAGGGGTTTCAGTGTGTGGGGAAGTTGTTTCAGTGTGTGGGGAATGTGTTTCAGTGTGTGGGGAAGGTGTTTCAGAGTGTGGGGAAGTTGTTTCAGTTTGTGAGGATGGGGTTTCAGTGTGTGGGGAAGGTGTTTCAGTGTGTGGGGAAGGGGTTTCAGTGTGTGGGGAAGGGTTTCCAGTGTCTGGGGAAGGAGTTTCAGTGTGTGGGGAAGTCTTTCAGTGTGTGGGGAAGGTGTTTCAGTGTGTGGGGAAGGATTTCAGTGTGTGGGGAAGGCGTTTCAGTGTGTGGGGAAGCTGTTTCAGTGAGTGGGGAAGGGGTTTCAGTGTGTGGGGAAGCTGTTTCAGTCTGTGGGGATGGGGTTTCAGTGTTTGGGGAAGATGATTCAGTGTGTGAGAGAGGGTTCCAGTGTGTGGGGAAGGGGTTTCAGTGTGTGGGGATGTATTTCTGTGTGTGGGGATGTGTTTCAGTGTGTGGGGAAGGGTTTCAGTGTGTGGGGAAGGTTTTTCAGTGTGTGGGGATGGGTTTCAGTGGGTGTGGAAGGGGTTTCAGTGTGTGGGGAAGGTGTGTCAGTGTGCGGGGAAGTGTTTCAGTGTGTGGGGAAGGGGTTCCATGTGTGGGGAAGGTGTTTCAGTGTGTGGGGAAGGGTTTCAGTGTGTGGGGAAGGTGTTTCAGTGTGTGGGGATGGGTTTCAGTGGGTGTGGAAGGGGTTTCAGTGTCTGGGGAAGGAGTTTCAGTCTGTGGGGAAGCGTTTCACTGTGTGGGGATGGTGTTTCAGTGTGTGGGGAAGGGTTTCAGTGTGTGGGGAAGGTGTGTCAGTGTGTGGGGAAGGTGTTTCAGTGTGTGGGGATGTGTTGCAGTGTGTGGGGATGGGGTTTCAGTTGTGTGGGGAAGGTGTTTCAGTGTGTGGGGAAGGGGTTTCAGTGTGTGGGGAAGGGTTTCCAGTGTCTGGGGAAGGAATTTCAGTGTGTGGGGAAGTGTTACAGTCTGTGGGGAAGGTGTTTCAGTGTGTTGGGAAGGGTTTCAGTGTGTGGGGAAGGAGTTTCAGTGTGTGGGGAAGCTGTTTCACTGTGTGTGGAAGTTGTTTCAGTGTGTAGGGATGGGTTTCACTGTGTGGAGATGGGTTTCAGCGTGTGCGGAAGGGGTTTCAGTGTTTGGGGAAGGAGTGTCAGTGTGTGGGGAAGTGTTTCAGTTTGTGCGGAAGGGGTTTCAGTGTGTGGGGCAGGTGTTTCAGTGTGTGGGGAAGGCTTTTCAGTTTGTGGGGAAGCTGTTTCACTGTGTGGGGAAGTTGTTTCAGTGTGTGAGAATGGGTTTCAGTGAGTGGGGATGGGTTTCAGTGTGTGTGGAAGGGGTTTCAGTGTGTGGGGAAGGTGTGTCAGTGTGTGGGGAAGGTGTTTCAGTGGGTGGGGAAGGGTTTCAGTGTCTGAGGAAGGTGTTTCAGTTTGTGCGGAAGGGGTTTCAGTGTTTGGGGAAGGTGTTTCTGTGAATGGGGAAGGTGTTTCAGTGTGTGGGGAAAGGTTTCAGTTTGTGGGGAAGTTGTTTCAGTGTGTGGGGAAGGTGTTTCAGGGTGTGGGGAAGGGGTTTCAGTGTGTGGGGAAGGGTTTCAGTGTGTGGGGAAGGGGTTTCAGTGTGTGGGGAAGAGTTTCAGTGTGTGGGGAAGGTGTTTCAGTTTGTGCGGAAGGTGCTTCAGTTTGAGGGGAATGTGTTTCAGTGTGTGGGGAAGGTGTTTCAGTGTGTGGGGAAGTTGTTTCAGTGTGTGGGGATGGGGTTTCAGTGTGTGGGGAAGGTGTTTCAGTGTGTGGGGAAGGGGATTCAGTGTGTGGGGAAGGGATTCAGTGTCTGGGGAAGGAGTTTCAGTGTGTCGGGAAGTGTTTCAGTGTGTGGGGAAGGTGTTTCAGTGTGTGGGGAAGGATTTCAGTGTGTGGGGAAGTCGTTTCAGTGTGTGGGGAAGCTGTTTCAGTGTGTGGGGAAGGGGTTTCAGTGTGTGGGGAAGCTGTTTCAGTCTGTGGGGAAGGGGTTTCAGTGTTTGGGGAAGCTGTTTCAGTGTGTGGGGAAGGGGTTTCAGTGTGTGGGGAAGCTGTTTCAGTCTGTGGGGAAGGTGTGTCAGTGTGTGGGGAAGGTGTTTCAGTGTGTGGGGATGTGTTGCAGTGTGTGGGGATGTGGTTTCAGTGTGTGGGGAAGGTGTTTCAGTGTGTGGGGAAGGGGTTTTAGTGTGTGGGGAAGGGTTTCCAGTGTCTGGGGAAGGTGTTTCAGTGCGTGGAGAAGGTGATTCAGTGTGTGGGGAAGTTGTTTCAGTGTTTGGGCAAGGGGTTTCAGTGTGTGTGAGGAAGGTGTTTCAGTGTGTGTGGAATGTTTTTCAGTGTGTGGGAAAGGTGTTTCAGTGTGTGGGGAAGGTTTTCAGTGTGTGGGGAAGGGGTTTCAGTGTGTGGGGAAATGTTGCATTGTGTGGGGAAGGTGTTTCAGTGTGTGCGGAAGGGGTTTCAGTGTGTGGGGAAGGTGTTTCAGTGGATGGGGATGTGTTTTAGTTTGTGGGGAAATGGTTTCAGTGTGTGGGGATGTGTTTCAGTGAGTGCCAAAGGTATTTCAGTGTGTGGGGAAGGGGTTTCAGTGTGTGGGGAAGGTGATTCAGTGTGTGGGGAAGGTGCTTCACTGTTTGGGGAAGGGGTTTCAGTGTGGGTGAGGAAGGAGTTTCAGTGTGTGGGGAAGGTGTTTCAGTGTGTGGGGAAGGTGTTTCAGTGTGTGGGGAAGGTGTTTCAGTGTGTGGGGAGGGTTTCAGTGTGTGGGGAAGGGATTTCAGTGTGTGGGGAAGGTGTTTCAGTGTGTGCGGAAGTGGTTTCAGTGTGTGGTGAATGTGTTTCAGTGTGTGAGGAAGGGGTTTCAGTGTGTGGGGATGGGTTTCAGTTTGTGGGGATGGGTTTCATTGTGTGGGGAAGGTGTTTCAGTGTGTGGGGAAGGTGTTTCAGTGCAAGGGGATGTGCTTCAGTGTGTGGGGATGGGTTTCAGTGTGTGGGGATGGGTTTCATTGTGGGCGGAAGGGGTTTCAGTGTGTGGGGAAGGTATTTCAGTGCGTGAGGAAGGAGTTTCAGTTTGTGGGGAAGGGGTTTCTGAGTGTTGGGAAGGGTTTCAGTGTGTGGGGAATGGGTTTCATTGTGTGGGGAAGGGGTTTCAGAGTGTGGGGAAGGGTTTCAGTGTGGGGAGAAGTGGTTTCAGTGTGGGGGAAAGGGGTTTCAGTGTGTGGGGAAGGGGTTTCAGTGTGTGGGGATGTGTTTCAGTGTTTGGGGAAGGGGCTTCCGTGTGCGGGGAATGGGTTTCTGTTTGTGGGGAAGTGTTTCACTGTGTGCGGAAGGGGTTTCACTATGTGGGGAAGGTGTTTCAGTGTGTGTGGAAGGTGCTTCAGTGTGTGGGGAAGGTGTTTCAGTGTGTGCGGAAGGGTTTTCAGAGTGCGGGGAACGGGTTGCAGTTTGTGGTGAAGGGGTTTCAGTGTGTGGGGAAGGTGTTTCAGAGTGTGCGCAAGGGGTTTCAGTGTGTGCGGAAGGGGTTTCAGAGTTTGGGGAAGGTGTTTCAGTGTGTGCGGAAGGGGTTTCAGTGTGTGGGGAAGGGTGTTCTGTTTGTGGGGATGTGTTTCAGTTTGTGGGGAAGGGGTTTCAGTTTGTGGGGAAGGGTTTCACTGTGTGCGGAAGGTGTTTCAGAGTGTGGGGAAGGTGTTTCAGTGTGTGGGGCAGGTTTTTCAGTGTGTGGGGATGTGTTTTAGTTTGTGGGGAAGGAGTTTAAGTGTGTGGAGATGTGTTTCAGTGTATGGGGAAGGTGTTACAGTGTGTGGGGAAGGGGTTTCAGTGTGTGGGGAAGGAGTTTCAGTGTGTGGGTAAGGGGTTTCAGTGTGTGGGGAAGGGTTTCAGTGTGTGGGGAAGGGTTTCAGGGTGTGGGGAAGCGTTTCAGTGTGTGGTTAAGGTGTTTCAGTGTGTGGGGAAGGTGTTTCAGTGTGTGTGGAAGGTGTTTCAGTGTGTGGGGAAGGTGTTTCAGGGTGTGGGGAGGGTTTCAGTGTGTGGGTAAGGGGTTTCAGTTTGTGGGGAAGGGGTTTCAGTGTGTGGGGAAGGTGTTTCACTGTTTGGGGAAGGGGTTTCAGTGTGGGTGAGGAAGGAGTTTCAGTGTGTGGGGAAGGTGTTTCAGTGTGTGTGGAAGGTGTTTCCGTGTGTGGGGAAGGTGTTTCAGGGTGTGGGGAGGGTTTCAGTGTGTGGCGAAGGGATTTCAGTGTGTGGGGAAATGTTTCAGTGTGTGGGGAAGGTGTTTCAGTGTGTGCGGAAGTGGTGTCAGTGTGTGGTTAATGTGTTTCAGTGTGTGTGGAAGTGGTTTCAGTGTATGGGGAAGGTGATTCAGTGTGTGGGGAAGGTGTTTCACTGCGTGGGGAAGGGGATTCAGTGTGTGTGAGGAAGATGTTTCAGTGTGTGGGGAATGTGTTTCAGTGTGTGGGGAAGGGGTTTCAGTGTGTGGGGAAGCTGTTTCATTGTGTGGGGATGGTATTTCAGTGAGCGGGGAAGGTGTTTCAGTGTGTGGGGATGTGTTTCAGTGAGTGCGGAAGGTGTTTCAGAGTGTGGGGAAGGGGTTTCAGTGCGTGGAGAAGGTGATTCAGTGTGTGTGGAAGTTGTTTCAGTGTGTGGGGAAGGGGTTTCAGTGTGTGTGAGGAAGGTGTTTCAGTGTGTGTGGAATGTTTTTCAGTGTGTGGGAAAGGTGTTTCAGTGTGTGGGGAAGGTTTTCAGTGTGTGGGGAAGGGGTTTCAGTGTGTGGGGAAATATAGCATTGTGTGGGGAAGGTGTTTCAGTGTGTGCGGAAGGGGTTTCAGTGTGTGGGGAAGGTGTTTCAGTGTATGGGGATGTGTTTTAGTTTGTGGGGAAATGGTTTCAGTGTGTGGGGATGTGTTTCAGTGAGTGCCGAAGGTATTTCAGTGTGTGGGGAAGGGGTTTCAGTGTGTGGGGAAGGTGATTCAGTGTGTGGGGAAGGTGCTTCACTGTTTGGGGAAGGGGTTTCAGTGTGGGTGAGGAAGGAGTTTCAGTGTGTGGGGAAGGTGTTTCAGTGTGTGGGGAAGGTGTTTCAGTGTGTGGGGAAGGTGTTTCAGTGTGTGGGGAGGGTTTCAGTGTGTGGGGAAGGGATTTCAGTGTGTGGGGAAATGTTTAAGTGTGTGGGGAAGGTGTTTCAGTGTGTGTGGAAGTGGTTTCAGTGTGTGGTGAATGTGTTTCAGTGTGTGAGGAAGGGGTTTCAGTGTGTGGGGATGGGTTTCAGTGTGTGGGGATGGGTTTCATTGTGGGCGGAAGGGGTTTCAGTGTGTGGGGAAGGTATTTCAGTGCATGAGGAAGGAGTTTCAGTTTGTGGAGAAGGGGTTTCTGAGTGTGGGGAAGGGTTTCAGTGTGGGGAGAAGTGGTTTCAGTGTGGGGGAAAGGGGTTTCAGTGTGTGGGGAAGGGGTTTCAGTGTGTGGGGATGTGTTTCAGTGTTTGGGGAAGGGGCTTCCGTGTGCGGGGAATGGGTTTCTGTTTGTGGGGAAGTGTTTCACTGTTTGGGGAAGGTGTTTCAGTGTGTGCGGAAGGGTTTTCAGTGTGCGGGGAACGGGTTGCAGTGTGTGGTGAAGGGGTTTCTGTGTGTGGGGAAGGTGTTTCAGAGTGTGCGCAAGGGGTTTCAGTGTGTGCGGAAGGGGTTTCAGAGTTTGGGGAAGGTGTTTCAGTGTGTGCGGAAGGGGTTTCAGTGTGTGGGGAAGGGGTTTCTGTTTGTGGGGATGTGTTTCAGTTTGTGGGGAAGGGGTTTCAGTTTGTGGGGAAGGGTTTCACTGTGTGCGGAAGGTTTTTCAGAGTGTGGGGAAGGTGTTTCAGTGTGTGGGGCAGGTTTTTCAGTGTGTGGGGATGTGTTTTAGTTTGTGGGGAAGGAGTTTAAGTGTGTGGAGATGTGTTTCAGTGTATGGGGAAGGTGTTACAGTGTGTGGGGAAGGGGTTTCAGTGTGTGGGGAAGGAGTTTCAGTGTGTGGGTAAGGGGTTTCAGTGTGTGGGGAAGGGTTTCAGTGTGTGGGGAAGGGTTTCAGTGTGTGGGGAAGCGTTTCAGTGTGTGCTTAAGGTGTTTCAGTGTGTGGGGAAGGTGTTTCAGTGTTTGTGGAAGGTGTTTCAGTGTGTGGGGAAGGTGTTTCAGGATGTGGGGAAAGTTTCAGTGTGTGGCGAAGAAATTTCAGTGTGTGGGGAAATGTTTCAGTGTGTGGGGAAGGTGTTTCAGTGTGTGTGGAAGTGGTATCAGTGTGTGGTTAATGTGTTTCAGTGTGTGGGGAAGTGGTTTCTGTGTATGGGGAAGGTGATTTAGTGTGTGGGGAAGTTGTTCATCTGTGTGGGGAAGGGGATTCAGTGTGTGTGAGGAAGGAGTTTCAGTGTGTGGGGAATGTGTTTCAGTGTGTGGGGAAGGGGTTTCAGTGTGTGGGGAAGCTGTTTCATTGTGTAGGGATGGTATTTCAGTGAGCGGGGAAGGTGTTTCAGTGTGTGGGGATGTGTTTCAGTGAGAGTGGAAGGTGTTTCAGAGTGCAGGGAAGGGGTTTCAGTGCGTGGAGAAGGTGATTCAGTGTGTGGGGAAGTTGTTTCAGTGTGTGGGGAAGGGGTTTCAGTGTGTGTGAGGAAGGTGTTTCAGTGTGTGTGGAATGTTTTTCAGTGTGTGGGGAAGGTGTTTCAGTGTGTGGGGAAGGTTTTCAGTGTGTGGGGAAGGGGTTTCAGTGTGTGGGGATGTGTTTCAGTGTTTGGGTAAGGGGTTTCAGTGTGTGGGGAAGGTGATTCAGTGTGTGGGGAAGGTGCTTCACTGTTTGGGGAAGGGGTTTCAGTGTGGGTGAGGAAGGAGTTTCAGTGTGTGGGGAAGGTGTTTCAGTGTGTGGGGAAGGTGTTTCAGTGTGTGGGGAGGGTTTCAGTGTGTGGGGAAGGGATTTCAGTGTGTGGGGAAATGTTTAAGTGTGTGGGGAAGGTGTTTCAGTGTGTGCGGAAGTGGTTTCAGTGTGTGGCGAATGTGTTTCAGTGTGTGAGGAAGGGGTTTCAGTGTGTGGGGATGGGTTTCAGTTTGTGGGGATGGGTTTCATTGTGTGGGGAAGGTGTTTCAGTGTGTGGGGAATGTGTTTCAGTGCAAGGGGATGTGCTTCAGTGTGTGGGGATGGGTTTCAGTGTGTGGGGATGGGTTTCATTGTGGGCGGAAGGGGTTTCAGTGTGTGGGGAAGGTATTTCAGTGCGTGAGGAAGGAGTTTCAGTTTGTGGGGAAGGGGTTTCTGAGTGTTGGGAAGGGTTTCAGTGTGTGGGGAATGGGTTTCATTGTGTGGGGAAGGGGTTTCAGAGTGTGGGGAAGGGTTTCAGTGTGGGGAGAAGTGCTTTCAGTGTGGGGGAAAGGGGTTTCAGTGTGTGGGGAAGGGGTTTCAGTGTGTGGGGATGTGTTTCAGTGTTTGGGGAAGGGGCTTCCGTGTGCGGGGAATGGGTTTCTGTTTGTGGGGAAGTGTTTCACTGTGTGCGGAATGGGATTCACTATGTGGGGAAGGGGTTTCAGTGTGTGTGGAAGGTGTTTCAGTGTGTGGGGAAGGTGTTTCAGTGTGTGCGGAAGGGTTTTCAGTGTGCGGGGAACGGGTTGCAGTTTGTGGTGAAGGGGTTTCAGTGTGTGGGGAAGGTGTTTCAGTGTGTGCGCAAGGGGTTTCAGTGTGTAGGGAAGGGGTTTCAGTGTGTGGGGATGTGTTTCAGTGTTTGGGGAAGGGGCTTCCGTGTGCGGGGAATGGGTTTCTGTTTGTGGGGAAGTGTTTCACTGTGTGCGGAAGGGGATTCACTATGTGGGTAAGGGGTTTCAGTGTGTGTGGAAGGTGTTTCAGTGTGTGGGGAAGGTGTTTCAGTGTGTGCGGAAGGGTTTTCAGTGTGCGGGGAACGGGTTGCAGTTTGTGGTGAAGGGGTTTCAGTGTGTGGGGAAGGTGTTTCAGAGTGTGCGCAAGGTGTTTCAGTGTGTGCGGAAGGGGTTTCAGAGTTTGGGGAAGGTGTTTCAGTGTGTGCGGAAGGGGTTTCAGTGTGTGGGGAAGGGGTTTCTGTTTGTGGGGATGTGTTTCAGTTTGTGGGGAAGGGGTTTCAGTTTGTGGGGAAGGGTTTCACTGTGTGCGGAAGGTGTTTCAGAGTGTGGGGAAGGTGTTTCAGTGTGTGGGGAAGGTGCTTCACTGTTTGGGTAAGGGGTTTCAGTGTGTGGGGAAGGTGATTCAGTGTGTGGGGAAGGTGCTTCACTGTTTGGGGAAGGGGTTTCAGTGTGGGTGCGGAAGGAGTTTCAGTGTGTGGGGAAGGTGTTTCAGTGTGTGGGGAAGGTGTGTCAGTGTGTGGGGAAGGTGTTTCAGTGTGTGGGGAGGGTTTCAGTGTGTGGGGAAGGGATTTCAGTGTGTGGGGAAGGTGTTTCAGTGTGTGCGGAAGTGGTTTCAGTGTGTGGTGAATGTGTTTCAGTGTGTGAGGAAGGGGTTTCAGTGTGTGGGGATGGGTTTCAGTTTGTGGGGATGGGTTTCATTGTGTGGGGAAGGTGTTTCAGTGTGTGGGGAATGTGTTTCAGTGCAAGGGGATGTGCTTCAGTGTGTGGGGATGGGATTCAGTGTGTGGGGATGGGTTTCATTGTGGGCGGAAGGGGTTTCAGTGTGTGGGGAAGGTATTTCAGTGCGTGAAGAAGGAGTTTCAGTTTGTGGGGAAGGGGTTTCTGAGTGTTGGGAAGGGTTTCAGTGTGTGGGGAATGGGTTTCATTGTGTGGGGAAGGGGTTTCAGAGTGTGGGGAAGGGTTTCAGTGTGGGGAGAAGTGCTTTCAGTGTGGGGGAAAGGGGTTTCAGTGTGTGGGGAAGGGGTTTCAGTGTGTGGGGATGTGTTTCAGTGTTTGGGGAAGGGGCTTCCGTGTGCGGGGAATGGGTTTCTGTTTGTGGGGAAGTGTTTCACTGTGTGCGGAATGGGATTCACTATGTGGGGAAGGGGTTTCAGTGTGTGTGGAAGGTGTTTCAGTGTGTGGGGAAGGTGTTTCAGTGTTTGCGGAAGGGTTTTCAGTGTGCGGGGAACGGGTTGCAGTTCGTGGTGAAGGGGTTTCAGTGTGTGGGGAAGGTGTTTCAGTGTGTGCGCAAGGGGTTTCAGTGTGTAGGGAAGGGGTTTCAGTGTGTGGGGATGTGTTTCAGTGTTTGGGGAAGGGGCTTCCGTGTGCGGGGAATGGGTTTCTGTTTGTGGGGAAGTGTTTCACTGTGTGCGGAAGGGGATTCACTATGTGGGTAAGGGGTTTCAGTGTGTGTGGAAGGTGTTTCAGTGTGTGGGGAAGGTGTTTCAGTGTGTGCGGAAGGGTTTTCAGTGTGCGGGGAACGGGTTGCAGTTTGTGGTGAAGGGGTTTCAGTGTGTGGGGAAGGTGTTTCCGAGTGTGCGCAAGGTGTTTCAGTGTGTGCGGAAGGGGTTTCAGAGTTTGGGGAAGGTGTTTCAGTGTGTGCGGAAGGGGTTTCAGTGTGTGGGGAAGGGGTTTCTGTTTGTGGGGATGTGTTTCAGTTTGTGGGGAAGGGGTTTCAGTTTGTGGGGAAGGGTTTCACTGTGTGCGGAAGGTGTTTCAGAGTGTGGGGAAGGTGTTTCAGTGTGTGGGGCAGGTGTTTCAGTGTGTGGGGATGTGTTTTTGTTTGTGGGGAAGGAGTTTCAGTGAGTGGAGATGTGCTTCAGTGTATGGGGAAGGTGTTACAGTGTGTTGGGAAGGGGTTTCAGTGTGTGGGGAAGGTGTTTCAGTGTGTGGGTAAGGGGTTTCAGTGTGTGGGGAAGGTGTTTCAGTGTGTGGGGAAGGTGTTTCAGGGTGTGGGGAGGGTTTCAGTGTGTGGCGAAGGGATTTCAGTGTGTGGGGAAATGTTTCAGTGTGTGGGGAAGGTGTTTCAGTGTGTGCGGAAGTGGTATCAGTGTGTGGTTAATGTGTTTCAGTGTGTGGGGAAGTGGTTTCAGTGTATGGGGAAGGTGTTTCAGTGTGTGGGGAATGTGTTTCAGTGTGTGGGGAAGGGGTTTCAGTGTGTGGGGAAGCTGTTTCATTGTGTGGGGATGGTATTTCAGTGAGCGGGGAAGGTGTTTCAGTGTGTGGGGATGTGTTTCAGTGAGTGCGGTAGGTGTTTCAGAGTGTGGGGAAGGGGTTTCAGTGCGTGGAGAAGGTGATTCAGTGTGTGGGGAAGTTGTTTCAATGTGTGGGGAAGGGGTTTCAGTGTGTGTGAGGAAGGTGTTTCAGTGTGTGTGGAATGTTTTTCATTGTGTGGGAAAGGTGTTTCAGTGTGTGGGGAAGGTTTTCAGTGTGTGGGGAAGGGGTTTCAGTGTGTGGGGAAATGTTGCATTGTGTGGGGAAGGTGTTTCAGTGTGTGCGGATGGGGTTTCAGTGTGTGGGGAAGGTGTTTCAGTGTATGGGGATGTGTTTTAGTTTGTGGGGAAATGGTTTCAGTGTGTGGGGATGTGTTTCAGTGAGTGCCGACGGTATTTCAGTGTGTGGGGAAGGGGGTTCAGTGTGTGGGGAAGGTGATTCAGTGTGTGGGGAAGGTGCTTCACTGTTTGGGGAAGGGGTTTCAGTGTGTGCGGAAGTGGTTTCAGTGTGTGGTGAATGTGTTTCAGTGTGTGAGGAAGGGGTTTCAGTGTGTGGGGATGGGTTTCAGTTTGTGGGGATGGGTTTCATTGTGTGGGGAAGGTGTTTCAGTGTGTGGGGAATGTGTTTCAGTGCAAGGGGATGTGCTTCAGTGTGTGGGGATGGGATTCAGTGTGTGGGGATGGGTTTCATTGTGGGCGGAAGGGGTTTCAGTGTGTGGGGAAGGTATTTCAGTGCGTGAAGAAGGAGTTTCAGTTTGTGGGGAAGGGGTTTCTGAGTGTTGGGAAGGGTTTCAGTGTGTGGGGAATGGGTTTCATTGTGTGGGGAAGGGGTTTCAGAGTGTGGGGAAGGGTTTCAGTGTGGGGAGAAGTGCTTTCAGTGTGGGGGAAAGGGGTTTCAGTGTGTGGGGAAGGGGTTTCATTGTGTGGGGATGTGTTTCAGTGTTTGGGGAAGGGGCTTCCGTGTGCGGGGAATGGGTTTCTGTTTGTGGGGAAGTGTTTCACTGTGTGCGGAATGGGATTCACTATGTGGGGAAGGGGTTTCAGTGTGTGTGGAAGGTGTTTCAGTGTGTGGGGAAGGTGTTTCAGTGTTTGCGGAAGGGTTTTCAGTGTGCGGGGAACGGGTTGCAGTTCGTGGTGAAGGGGTTTCAGTGTGTGGGGAAGGTGTTTCAGTGTGTGCGCAAGGGGTTTCAGTGTGTAGGGAAGGGGTTTCAGTGTGTGGGGATGTGTTTCAGTGTTTGGGGAAGGGGCTTCCGTGTGCGGGGAATGGGTTTCTGTTTGTGGGGAAGTGTTTCACTGTGTGCGGAAGGGGATTCACTATGTGGGTAAGGGGTTTCAGTGTGTGTGGAAGGTGTTTCAGTGTGTGGGGAAGGTGTTTCAGTGTGTGCGGAAGGGTTTTCAGTGTGCGGGGAACGGGTTGCAGTTTGTGGTGAAGGGGTTTCAGTGTGTGGGGAAGGTGTTTCCGAGTGTGCGCAAGGTGTTTCAGTGTGTGCGGAAGGGGTTTCAGAGTTTGGGGAAGGTGTTTCAGTGTGTGCGGAAGGGGTTTCAGTGTGTGGGGAAGGGGTTTCTGTTTGTGGGGATGTGTTTCAGTTTGTGGGGAAGGGGTTTCAGTTTGTGGGGAAGGGTTTCACTGTGTGCGGAAGGTGTTTCAGAGTGTGGGGAAGGTGTTTCAGTGTGTGGGGCAGGTGTTTCAGTGTGTGGGGATGTGTTTTTGTTTGTGGGGAAGGAGTTTCAGTGAGTGGAGATGTGCTTCAGTGTATGGGGAAGGTGTTACAGTGTGTTGGGAAGGGGTTTCAGTGTGTGGGGAAGGTGTTTCAGTGTGTGGGTAAGGGGTTTCAGTGTGTGGGGAAGGTGTTTCAGTGTGTGGGGAAGGTGTTTCAGGGTGTGGGGAGGGTTTCAGTGTGTGGCGAAGGGATTTCAGTGTGTGGGGAAATGTTTCAGTGTGTGGGGAAGGTGTTTCAGTGTGTGCGGAAGTGGTATCAGTGTGTGGTTAATGTGTTTCAGTGTGTGGGGAAGTGGTTTCAGTGTATGGGGAAGGTGTTTCAGTGTGTGGGGAATGTGTTTCAGTGTGTGGGGAAGGGGTTTCAGTGTGTGGGGAAGCTGTTTCATTGTGTGGGGATGGTATTTCAGTGAGCGGGGAAGGTGTTTCAGTGTGTGGGGATGTGTTTCAGTGAGTGCGGTAGGTGTTTCAGAGTGTGGGGAAGGGGTTTCAGTGCGTGGAGAAGGTGATTCAGTGTGTGGGGAAGTTGTTTCAATGTGTGGGGAAGGGGTTTCAGTGTGTGTGAGGAAGGTGTTTCAGTGTGTGTGGAATGTTTTTCATTGTGTGGGAAAGGTGTTTCAGTGTGTGGGGAAGGTTTTCAGTGTGTGGGGAAGGGGTTTCAGTGTGTGGGGAAATGTTGCATTGTGTGGGGAAGGTGTTTCAGTGTGTGCGGATGGGGTTTCAGTGTGTGGGGAAGGTGTTTCAGTGTATGGGGATGTGTTTTAGTTTGTGGGGAAATGGTTTCAGTGTGTGGGGATGTGTTTCAGTGAGTGCCGACGGTATTTCAGTGTGTGGGGAAGGGGGTTCAGTGTGTGGGGAAGGTGATTCAGTGTGTGGGGAAGGTGCTTCACTGTTTGGGGAAGGGGTTTCAGTGTGGGTGAGGAAGGAGTTTCAGTGTGTGGGGAAGGTGTTTCAGTGTGTGGGGAAGGTGTTTCAGTGTGTGGGGAAGGTGTTTCAGTGTGTGGGGAGGGTTTCAGTGTGTGGGGAAGGGATTTCAGTGTGTGGGGAAATGTTTAAGTGTGTGGGGAAGGTGTTTTAGTGTGTGCGGAAGTGGTTTCAGTGTGTGGTGAATGTGTTTCAGTGTGTGAGGAAGGGGTTTCAGTGTGTGGGGATGGGTTTCAGTGTGTGGGGAT
The DNA here is from genome assembly GCF_036365525.1 of Heterodontus francisci. NCBI lineage: Eukaryota > Metazoa > Chordata > Chondrichthyes > Heterodontiformes > Heterodontidae > Heterodontus > Heterodontus francisci. The sequence continues at coordinate 2,908,494 of NW_027142143.1, read as the reverse complement.
GGGTTTCATTGTGGGCAGAAGGGGTTTCAGTGAGTGGGGAAGGTATTTCAGTGCGTGAGGAAGGAGTTTCAGTTGGTGGAGAAGGGGTTTCTGAGTGTGGGGAAGGGTTTCAGTGTGGGGAGAAGTGGTTTCAGTGTGGGGGAAAGGGGTTTCAGTGTGTGGGGAAGGGGTTTCAGTGTGTGGGGATGTGTTTCAGTGTTTGGGGAAGGGGCTTCCGTGTGCGGGGAAAGGGTTTCTGTTTGTGGGGAAGTGTTTCACTGTGTGGGGAAGGTGTTTCAGTGTGTGCGGAAGGGTTTTCAGTGTGCGGGGAACGGGTTGCAGTGGGTGGTGAAGGGGTTTCAGTGTGTGGGGAAGGTGTTTATGAGTGTGCGCAAGGGGTTTCAGTGTGTGCGGAAGGGGTTTCAGAGTTTGGGGAAGGTGTTTCAGTGTGTGCGGAATGGGTTTCAGTGTGTGGGGAAGGGGTTTCTGTTTGTGGGGATGTGTTTCAGTTTGTGGGGAAGGGGTTTCATTTTGTGGGGAAGGGTTTCACTGTGTGCGGAAGGTTTTTCAGAGTGTGGGGAAGGTGTTTCAGTGTGTGGGGCAGGTTTTTCAGTGTGTGGGGATGTGTTTTAGTTTGTGGGGAAGGAGTTTAAGTGTGTGGAGATGTGTTTCAGTGTATGGGGAAGGTGTTACAGTGTGTGGGGAAGGGGTTTCAGTGTGTGGGGAAGGAGTTTCAGTGTGTGGGTAAGGGGTTTCAGTGTGTGGGGAAGGGTTTCAGTGTGTGGGGAAGGGTTTCAGTGTGTGGGGAAGCGTTTCAGTGTGTGGTGAAGGTGTTTCAGTGTGTGGGGAAGGTGTTTCAGTGTGTGTGGAAGGTGTTTCAGTGTGTGGGGAACGTGTTTCAGGGTGTGCGGAATGTTTCAGTGTGTGGCGAAGGGATTTCAGTGCGTGGGGAAATGTTTCAGTCTGTGGGGAAGGTGTTTCAGTGTGTGCGGAAGTGGTATCAGTGTGTGGTTAATGTGTTTCAGTGTGTGGGGATGTGGTTTCTGTGTATGGGGAAGGTGATTCAGTGTGTGGGGAAGGTGTTTCACTGTGTGGGGAAGGGGATTCAGTGTGTGTGAGGAAGGTGTTTCAGTGTGTGGGGAATGTGTTTCAGTGTGTGGGGAAGGGGTTTCAGTGTGTGGGGAAGCTGTTTCATTGTGTGGGGATGGTATTTCAGTGTGCGGTGAAGGTGTTTCCGTGTGTGGGGATGTGTTTCAGTGAGAGCGGAAGGTGTTTCAGAGTGTAGGGAAGGGGTTTCAGTGCGTGGAGAAGGTGATTCAGTGTGTGGGGAAGTTGTTTCAGTGTGTGGGGAAGGGGTTTCAGTGTGTGTGAGGAAGGTGTTTCAGTGTGTGTGGAATGTTTTTCAGTGTGTGGGGAAGGTGTTTCAGTGTGTGGGGAAGGTTTTCAGTGTGTGGGGAAGGGGTTTCAGTGTGTGGGGAAATGTTGCATTGTGTGGGGAAGGTGTTTCAGTGTGTGCGGAAGGGGTTTCAGTGTGTGGGGAAGGTGTTTCAGTGTATGGGGATGTGTTTAATTTGTGGGGAAATGGTTTCAGTGTGTGGGGATGTGTTTCAGTAAGTGCCGAAGGTATTTCAGTGTGTGGGGAAGGGGTTTCAGTGTGTGGGGAAGGTGATTCAGTGTGTGGGGAAGGTGCTTCACTGTTTGGGGAAGGGGTTTCAGTGTGGGTGAGGAAGGAGTTTCAGTGTGTGGGGAAGGTGTTTCAGTGTGTGGGGAAGGTGTTTCAGTGTGTGGGGAGGGTTTCAGTGTGTGGGGAAGGGATTGCAGTGTGTGGGGAAATGTTTAAGTGTGTGGGGAAGGTGTTTCAGTGTGTGCGGAAGTGGTTTCAGTGTGTGGTGAATGTGTTTCAGTGTGTGAGGAAGGGGTTTCAGTGTGTGGGGATGGGTTTCAGTTTGTGGGGATGGGTTTCATTGTGTGGGGAAGGTGTTTCAGTGTGTGGGGAAGGTGTTTCTGTGCAAGGGGATGTGCTTCAGTGTGTGGGGATGGGTTTCAATGTGTGGGGATGGGTTTCATTGTGGGCGGAAGGGGTTTCAGTGTGTGGGGAAGGTATTTCAGTGCGTGAGGAAGGAGTTTCAGTTTGTGGGGAAGGGGTTTCTGAGTGTTGGGAAGGGTTTCAGTGTGTGGGGAATGGGTTTCATTGTGTGGGGAAGGGGTTTCAGAGTGTGGGGAAGGGTTTCAGAGTGGGGAGAAGAGGTTTCAGTGTGGGGGAAAGGGGTTTCAGTGTGTGGGGAAGGGGTTTCAGTGTGTGGGGATGTGTTTCAGTGTTTGGGGAAGGGGCTTCCGTGTGCGGGGAATGGGTTTCTGTTTGTGGGGAAGTGTTTCACTGTGTGCGGAATGGGATTCACGATGTGGGGAAGGGGTTTCAGTGTGTGTGGAAGGTGTTTCAGTGTGTGGGGAAGGTGTTTCAGTGTGTGCGGTAGGGTTTTCAGTGTGCGGGGAACGGGTTGCAGTTTGTGGTGAAGGGGTTTCAGTGTGTGGGGAAGGTGTTTCAGTGTGTGCGCAAGGGGTTTCAGTGTGTGGGGAAGGGGTTTCAGTGTGTGGGGATGTGTTTCAGTGTTTGGGGAAGGGGCTTCCGTGTGCGGGGAATGGGTTTCTGTTTGTGGGGAAGTGTTTCACTGTGTGCGGAAGGGGATTCACTATGTGGGTAAGGGGTTTCAGTGTGTGTGGAAGGTGTTTCAGTGTGTGGGGAAGGTGTTTCAGTGTGTGCGGAAGGGTTTTCAGTGTGCGGGGAAAGGGTTGCAGTTTGTGGTGCAGGGGTTTCAGTGTGTGGGGAAGGTGTTTCAGAGTGTGCGCAAGGTGTTTCAGTGTGTGCGGAAGGGGTTTCAGAGTTTGGGGAAGGTGTTTCAGTGTGTGCAGAAGGGGTTTCAGTGTGTGGGGAAGGGGTTTCTGTTTGTGGGGATGTGTTTCAGTTTGTGGGGAAGGGGTTTCAGTTTGTGGGGAAGGGTTTCACTGTGTGCGGAAGGTGTTTCAGAGTGTGGGGAAGGTGTTTCAGTGTGTGGGGCAGGTGTTTCAGTGTGTGGGGATGTGTTTTAGTTTGTGGGGAAGGAGTTTCAGTGTGTGGAGATGTGCTTCAGTGTATGGGGAAGGTGTTACAGTGTGTTGGGAAGGGGTTTCAGTGTGTGGGGAAGGAGTTTCAGTGTGTGGGTAAGGGGTTTCAGTGTGTGGGGAAGGGTTTCAGTGTGTGCGGAAGGGTTTCAGTGTGTGAGGAATCGTTTTAGTGTGTGGTTAAGGTGTTTCAGTGTGTGGGGAAGGTGTTTCAGTGTGTGGTTAAGGGGATTCAGTGTGTGGGGAATGGTTTCAATGTGTGGGGAAGGGGTTTCTGTGTGTGGGGAAGCGTTTCAGTGTGTGGTTAAGGTGTTTCAGTGTGTGCAGAAGGGGTTTCAGTGTGTGGCGAAGGTGTTTCAATGTGTGGGGAAGGTGTTTCAATGTGTGGGGTATGTGTCTCAGTGTGTGGGGATGGGGTTACAGTGTGTGGGGAAGCTGTTTCAGTTTGTGGGGAAGGTGTTTCAGTGTGTGGGGAAGGGTTCCAGAGTCTGGGGAAGGGGTTTCAGAGTGTGAGAAAGGTGTTTCAGTGTGTGGGGATGGTATTTCAGTGTGTGGGGGAGGTGTTTCAGTGTGTGGGGGAAGATTTTGTAGAGTGTGGGGAAGGGGTTTCAGTGTGTGGGGAATGTGTTTCAGTGTGTGGGGATGTATTTCAGTGTGTGGCGATGTGTTTCAGTGTGTGCAGAAGGGGTTTCAGTGTGGGGGAAAGTGTTTCAGTGTGTGGGGAAGGGGTTTCAGTGTGTGAGGAAGGGGTTTCAGTGTGTGGGGATGGGTTTCAGTTTGTGGGGATGGGATTCATTGTGTGGGGAAGGTGTTTCAGTGTGTGGGGAAGGTGCTTCAGTGTGTGGGGAATGGGTTTCAGTGTGTGGGGATGGTGCTTCAGTGCATGGGGATGGGCTTCAGTGTGTGGGGATGTGTTTCAGTGTGTGGGGAAGGGTGTCATTGTGTGGGGAAGCTGTTTCAGTGTGTGGGGATGGTTTTCAGTGTGTGGGGATGGGTTTCAGTGTGTGGGGATTGGTGTCACTGTGGGCGGAAGGGGTTTCAGTGTGTGGGGAAGGCATTTCAGTGTGTGGGGATGGAGTTTCAGTGTGTGGGGAAGGGGTTCAGTGTGTGGGGATGGGTTGCAGTGTGTGGGGATTGGTTGCAGTGTGTGGGGATGGGTTTCAGTGTTGGCGGAAGGACTTTTAGTGTGTGGGGAAGGTATTTCAGTTTGTGGGGAAGGAGTTTCAATGTGTGGGGAAGGGGTTTCAGTGTGTGGGGATGGGTTTCAGTGTGTGGGGACGGGTTTTAGTGTGTGGGAAGGGGTTTCAGTGTGTGGGGAAGGGATTTCAGAGTGTGGGGAAGTGTTTCAGTGTGCGGGGAATGTGTTTCAGTGTGGGGGGAAGGGTTTTCAGAGTGTGCGGAAGGGGTTTCAGTGTGTGGGGATGTGTTTCAGTGTTTGGGGAAGGGGTTTCAGTGTGTGGGGAAGGTGTTTCAGTGTGTGTGGAAGGGGTTTCAGTGTGTGGGGAATGGGTTGCTGTCTTTGGGGAAGGGGTTTCAGTGTGTGTGGAAGGTGTTTCAGTGTGTGCGGAAGGGGTTTCAGTGTTTGCGGAAGGGGTTTCAGTGTGTGGGGAAGGGGTTTCAGTGTTTGGGGAAGCTGTTTCAGTGTGTGTGGAAGGGGTTTCAGTATGTGGCGCAGGTGTTTCAGTGCATGGGGATGTGTTTTAGTTGGTGGGGAAGGGGTTTCAGTGTGTGGGGATGTGTTTCAGTGAGTGCAGAAGGTGTTTCAGTGTGTGGGGAAGGGGTCTCAGTGTGTGGGGTAGGTGATTCAGTCTGTGGGGACGGTGTTTCACTGTGTGGGGAAGGGGTTTCTGTTTGCGTGAGGAAGGTGTTTCAGTGTGTGGGGAAGGTATTTCAGTGTGTGGGGAAGGTGTTTCAGTGTGTGGGGAATGGTTTCGGTGTGGGGGGAACGGGTTTCAGTGTGTGGGGAAGGGTTTTCAGAGAGTGCGGAAGGGGTTTCAGTGTGTGGGGATGTATTTTAGTGTGTGCAGAAGGGGTTTCAATGTGTGGGGAAGGAGTTGCAGTGTGTGGGGAAGTGTATCAGTGTGTGGGGAAGGTGTTTCAGTGTGTGAGGAAGGGGTTTCAGTGTGTGGGGATGGGTTTCAGTTTGTGGGGATGGGTTTCATTGTGTGGGGAAGGGGTTTCAGTGTGTGGGGAAGGTGTTTCAGTGCATGGGGATGTGCTTCAGCGTGTGGGGATGTGTTTCAGTGTGTGGGGAAGGGTGTCAGTGTGTGGGGAAGGTGTTTCAATGTGTGGAGATGGGTTTCAGTGTGTGGGGATGGGTTTCAGTGTTTGGGGATGGGTTTAATTGTGGGCGGAAGGGGTTTCAGTGTGTGGGGAAGGTATTTCAGTACGTGGGGAAGGAGTTTCAGTGTGTGGGGAAGGGGTTTCAATGTGTGGGGATGGGTTTCAGTGTGTGGGGTAGGTGTTTCAGTGTGTGGGAAGGGTTTTCAGTGTGTGGGGAAGGGATTTCAGTGTGTGGGGAAGGGTTTCAGTGTGGGGGGAATGGGTTTCAGTGTGGGGGGAAGGTTTTTCAGAGTGTGCGGAAGGGGTTTCAGTGTGTGGGGATGTGTTTCAGTGTTTGGGGAAGGGGTTTCTGTTTGTGGGGAAGGTGTTTCAGTGTGTGTGGAAGGGGTTTCAATGTGTGGGGAAGGGGTTGCAGTCTCTGGGGAAGGGGTTTCAGTGTGTGGGGAAGGTGTTTCAGTGTGTGCGGAAGGGGTTTCAGTGTTTGCGGAAGGGGTTTCAGTGTGTGGGGAAGGGGTTTCAGTGTTTGGGGAAGCTGTTTCAGTGTGTGTGGAAGGGGTTTCAGTAAGTGGGGCAGGTGTTTCAGTGTATGGGGATGTGTTTTAGTTTGTGGGGAAGTGGTTTCAGTGTGTGGGGATGTGTTTCAGTGAGTGCGGAATGTGTTTCAGTGTGTGGGGAAGGGGTTTCAGTGTGTGGGGAAGGTGATTCAGTGTGTGGGGAAGGTGTTTCACTGTTTGGGGAAGGGGTTTCAGTGTGGGTGAGGAAGGAGTTTCAGTGTGTGGGGAAGGTGTTTCAGTATGTGGGGAAGGTGTTTCAGTGTGTGGGGAAGGTGTTTCAGTGTGTGGGGAGGGTTTCAGTGTGTGGGGATGGGATTTCAGTGTGTGGGGAAATGTTTCAGTGTGTGGGGAAGGTGATTCAGTGTGTGCAGAAGTGGTTTCAGTGTGTGGTGAATGTGTTTCAGTGTGTGGGAAGTGGTTTCAGTGTATGGGGAAGGTGATTCAGTGTGTGGGGAAGGTGTTTCACTGTGTGGGGAAGGGGATTCAGTGTGTGTGAGGAAGGTGTTTCAGTGTGTGGGGAATGTGTTTCAGTGTGTGGGGAAGGGGTTTCAGTGTGTGGGGAAGCTGTTTCATTGTGTGGGGATGGTATTTCAGTCAGCGGGGCAGGTGTTTCAGTGTGTGGGGATGTGTTTCAGTGAGTGCGGAAGGTGTTTCAGATTGTGGGGAAGGGGTTTCAGTCCGTGGGGAAGGTGATTCAGTGTGTGGGGAAGTTGTTTCAGTGTGTGGGGAAGGGGTTTCAGTGTGTGTGAGGAAGGTGTTTCAGTTGGGTGGAATGTTTTTCAGTGTGTGGGGAAGGTGTTTCAGTGTGTGTGGAAGGGTTTCAGTGTGTGGGGAAGGGGTTTCAGTGTGTGGGGAAATGATGCATTGTGTGGGGAAGGTGTTTCAGTGTGTGCGGAAGGGGTTTCAGTGTGTGGGGAAGGTGTTTCAGTGTGCGCGGAAGGTGTTTTAGTGTGTGGGGAAGGCGTTTCAGTGTTTGGGGAACGTGTTTCAGTGTGGGGGAAGGTAATTCAGTGCGTGGGGAAGGAGTTTCAGTGTGTGGGGAAGGGGTTTCAATGTGTGGGGATGGGTTTCAGTGTGTGGGGTAGGTGTTTCAGTGTGTGGGGAAGGTGCTTCACTGTTTGGGGAAGGGGTTTCATTGTGGGCGGAAGGGGTTTCAGTGTGTGGGGAAGGTATTTCAGTGCGTGAGGAAGGAGTTTCAGTTTGTGTGGAAGGGGTTTCTGAGTGTTGGGATGGGTTTCAGTGTGTGGGGTAGGTGTTTTAGTGTGTGGGAAGGGTTTTCAGTGTGTGGGGAAGGGATTTCAGTGTGTGGGGATGGGTTTCATTGTGGGCGGAAGGGGTTTCAGTGTGTGGGGAAGGTATTTCAGTGCGTGAGGAAGGAGTTTCAGTGTGTGGGGAAGGGGTTTCAATGTGTGGGGATGGGTTTCAGTGTGTGGGGTAGGTGTTTTAGTGTGTGGGAAGGGTTTTCAGTGTGTGGGGAAGGGATTTCAGTGTGTGGGGAAGGGTTACAGTGTGGGGGGAATGGGTTTCAGTGTGGGGGGAAGTGTGTTCAGAGTGTGCAGAAGGGGTTTCAGTGTGTGGGGATGTGTTTCAGTGTTTGGGGAAGGGGTTTCTGTTTGTGGGGAAGGTGTTTCAGAGTGTGTGAGGAAGGTGTTTCAGTGTGTGTGGAATGTTTTTCAGTGTGTGGGGAAGGAGTTTCAGTGTGTGGGGAAGGTTTTCAGTGTGTGGGGAAGGGGTTTCAGTGTGTGGGGAAATGTTGCATACTGTGGGGAAGGTGTTTCAGTGTGTGCGGAAGGGGTTTCAGTGTGTGGGGAAGGTGTGTCAGTGTATGGGGATGTGTTTTAGTTTGTGGGGAAATGGTTTCAGTGTGTGGGGATGTGTTTCAGTGAGTGCCGAAGGTATTTCAGTGTGTGGGGAAGGGGTTTCAGTGTGTGGGGAAGGTGATTCAGTGTGTGGGGAAGGTGCTTCACTGTTTGGGGAAGGGGTTTCAGTGTGGGTGAGGAAGGAGTTTCAGTGTGTGGGGAAGGTGTTTCACTGTGTGGGGAGAGATTCAGTGTGTGGGGAAGGGATTTCAGTGTGTGGGGAAATGTTTAAGTGTGTGGGGAAGGTGTTTCAGTGTGTGCGGAAGTGGTTTAAGTGTGTGGTGAATGTGTTTCAGTGTGTGAGGAAGGGGTTTCAGTGTGTGGGGAAATGTTGCATACTGTGGGGAAGGTGTTTCAGTGTGTGCGGAAGGGGTTTCAGTGTGTGGGGAAGGTGTGTCAGTGTATGGGGATGTGTTTTAGTTTGTGGGGAAATGGTTTCAGTGTGTGGGGATGTGTTTCAGTGAGTGCCAAAGGTATTTCAGTGTGTGGGGAAGGGGTTTCAGTGTGTGGGGAAGGTGATTCAGTGTGTGGGGAAGGTGCTTCACTGTTTGGGGAAGGGGTTTCAGTGTGGGTGAGGAAGGAGTTTCAGTGTGTGGGGAAGGTGTTTCAGTGTGTGGCGAAGGTGTTTCACTGTGTGGGGAGAGATTCAGTGTGTGGGGAAGGGATTTCAGTGTGTGGGGAAATGTTTAAGTGTGTGGGGAAGGTGTTTCAGTGTGTGCGGAAGTGGTTTCAGTGTGTGGTGAATGTGTTTCAGTGTGTGAGGAAGGGGTTTCAGTGTGTGGGGATGGGTTTCAGTTTGTGGGGATGGGTTTCATTGTGTGGGGAAGGTGTTTCAGTGTGTGGGGAAGGTGTTTCAGTGCAAGGGGATGTGCTTCAGTGTGTGGGGATGGGTTTCAGTGTGTGGGGATGGGTTTCATTGTGGGCGGAAGGGGTTTCAGTGTGTGGGGAAGGTATTTCAGTGCGTGAGGAAGGAGTTTCAGTTTGTGGGGAAGGGGTTTCTGAGTGTTGGGAAGGGTTTCAGTGTGTGGGGAATGGGTTTCATTGTGTGGGGAAGGGGTTTCAGAGTGTGGGGAAGGGTTTCAGTGTGAGGAGAAGTGGTTTCAGTGTGGGGGAAAGGGGTTTCAGTGTGTGGGGAAGGGGTTTCAGTGTGTGGGGATGTGTTTCAGTGTTTGGGGAAGGGGCTTCCGTGTGCGGGGAATGGGTTTCTGTTTGTGGGGAAGTGTTTCACTGTGTGCGGAAGGGGATTCACTATGTGGGGAAGAGGTTTCAGTGTGTGTGGAAGGTGTTTCAGTGTGTGGGGAAGGTGTTTCAGTGTGTGCGGAAGGGTTTTCAGTGTGCGGGGAACGGGTTGCAGTTTGTGGTGAAGGGGTTTCAGTGTGTGGGGAAGGTGTTTCAGTGTGTGCGTAAGGGGTTTCAGTGTGTGGGGAAGGGGTTTCAGTGTGTGGGGATGTGTTTCAGTGTTTGGGGAAGGGGCTTCCGTGTGCAGGGAATGGGTTTCTGTTTGTGGGGAAGTGTTTCACTGTGTGCGGAAGGGGATTCACTATGTGGGTAAGGGGTTTCAGTGTGTGTGGAAGGAGTTTCAGTGTGTGGGGAAGGTGTTTCAGTGTGTGCGGAAGGGTTTTCAGTGTGCGGGGAACGGGTTGCAGTTTGTGGTGAAGGGGTTTCAGTGTGTGGGGAAGGTGTTTCAGAGTGTGCGCAAGGGGTTTCAGTGTGTGCGGAAGGGGTTACAGAGTTTGGGGAAGGTGTTTCAGTGTGTGTGGAAGGGGTTTCAGTGTGTGGGGAAGGGGTTTCTGTTTGTGGGGATGTGTTTCAGTTTGTGGGGAAGGGGTTTCAGTTTGTGGGGAAGGGTTTCACTGTGTGCGGAAGGTGTTTCAGAGTGTGGGGAAGGTGTTTCAGTGTGTGGGGCAGGTGTTTCAGTGTGTGGGGATGTGTTTTAGTTTGTGGGGAAGGAGTTTCAGTGTGTGGAGATGTGCTTCAGTGTATGGGGAAGGTGTTACAGTGTGTTGGGAAGGGGTTTCAGTGTGTGGGGAAGGAGTTTCAGTGTGTGGGTAAGGGGTTTCAGTGTGTGGGGAAGGGTTTCAGTGTGTGGGGAAGGGTTTCAGTGTGTGGGGAAGCGTTTCAGTGTGTGGTTAAGGTGTTTCAGTGTGTGGGGAAGGTGTTTCAGTGTGTGGGTAAGGGGATTCAGTGTGTGGGGAAGGGTTTCAGTGTGTGGGGAGGGGGTTTCAGTGTGTGGGGAAGCGTTTCAGTGTGTGGTTAAGGTGTTTCAGTGTGTGCAGAAGGGGTTTCAGTGTGTGGTGAAGGTGTTTCAGTGTGTGGGGAAGGTGTTTCAATGTGTGGGGTATGTGTCTCAGTGTGTGGGGATGGGGTTACAGTGTGTGGGGAAGCTGTTTCAGTTTGTGGGGAAGGTTTTTCAGTGTGTGGTGAAGGGTTCCAGTGTCTGGGGAAGGGGTTTCAGTGTGTGAGAAAGGTGTTTCAGTGTGTGGGGATGGTATTTCAGTGTGTGGGGGAGGTGTTTCAGTGTGTGGGGGAAGATGTTTTAGAGTGTGGGGAAGGGGTTTCAGAGTGTGGGGAATGTGTTTAAGAGTGTGGGGATGTATTTCAGTGTGTGGCGATGTGTTTCAGTGTGTGCAGAAGGGGTTTCAGTGTGGGGGAAAGTGTTTCAGTGTGTGGGGAAGGGGTTTCAGTGTGTGAGGAAGGGGTTTCAGTGTGTGGGGATGGGTTTCAGTTTGTGGGGATGGGATTCATTGTGTGGGGAAGGTGTTTCAGTGTGTGGGGAAGGTGCTTCAGTGTGTGGGGAAGGGGTTTCAGTGTGTGGGGATGGTGCTTCAGTGCATGGGGATGGGCTTCAGTGTGTGGGGATGTGTTTCAGTGTGTGGGGAAGGGTGTCATTGTGTGGGGAAGCTGTTTCAGTGTGTGGGGATGGGTTTCAGTGTGTGGGGATGGGTTTCAGTGTGTGGGGATTGGTGTCACTGTGGGCGGAAGGGGTTTCAGTGTGTGGGGAAGGTATTTCAGTGTGTGGGGATGGAGTTTCAGTGTGTGGGGAAGGGGTTCAGTGTGTGGGGATGGGTTGCAGTGTGTGGGGATGGGTTTCAGTGTGTGGGGATGGGTTTCAGTGTTGGCGGAAGGACTTTTAGTGTGTGGGGAAGGTATTTCAGTTTGTGGGGAAGGAGTTTCAATGTGTGGGGAAGGGGTTTCAGTGTGTGGGGATGGGTTTCAGTGTGTGGTGACGGGTTTTAGTGTGTGGGAAGGGGTTTCAGTGTGTGGGGAAGGGATTTCAGAGTGTGGGGAAGTGTTTCAGTGTGCGGGGAATGTGTTTCAGTGTGAGGGGAAGTGTTTTCAGAGTGTGCGGAAGGGGTTTCAGTGTGTGGGGATGTGTTTCAGTGTTTGGGGAAGGGGTTTCAGTGTGTGTGGAAGGGGTTTCAGTGTGTGGGGAAGGGGTTGCAGTCTTTGGGGAAGGGGTTTCAGTGTGTGGGGAAGGTGTTTCAGTGTGTGCGGAAGGGGTTTCAGTGTTTGCGGAAGGGGTTTCAGTGTGTGGGGAAGGGGTTTCAGTGTTTGGGGAAGCTGTTTCAGTGTGTGTGGAAGGGGTTTCAGTATGTGGCGCAGGTGTTTCAGTGCATGGAGATGTGTTTTAGTTGGTGGGGAAGGGGTTTCAGTGTGTGGGGATGTGTTTCAGTGAGTGCAGAAGGTGTTTCAGTGTGTGGGGAAGGGGTCTCAGTGTGTGGGGTAGGTGATTCAGTCTGTGGGGACGGTGTTTCACTGTGTGGGGAAGGGGTTTCTGTTTGCGTGAGGAAGGTGTTTCAGTGTGTGGGGAAGGTATTTCAGTGTGTGGGGAAGGTGTTTCAGTGTGCGGGGAAGGTGTATCAGTGTGTGGGGAATGGTTTCGGTGTGGGGGGAAGGGGTTTCAGTGTGTGGGGAAGGGTTTTCAGAGAGTGCGGAAGGGGTTTCAGTGTGTGGGGATGTATTTAAGTGTGTGCAGAAAGGGTTTCAGTGTGTGGGGAAGGAGTTGCAGTGTGTGGGGAAGTGTATCAGTGTGTGGGGAAGGTGTTTCAGTGTGTGAGGAAGGGGTTTCAGTGTGTGGGGAAGGTGATTCAGTGTGTGGGGAAGGTGCTTCACTGTTTGGGGAAGGGGTTTCAGTGTGGGTGAGGAAGGAGTTTCAGTGTGTGGGGAAGGTGTTTCACTGTGTGGGGAGAGATTCAGTGTGTGGGGAAGGGATTTCAGTGTGTGGGGAAATGTTTAAGTGTGTGGGGAAGGTGTTTCAGTGTGTGCGGAAGTGGTTTTAGTGTGTGGTGAATGTGTTTCAGTGTGTGAGGAAGGGGTTTCAGTGTGTGGGGAAATGTTGCATACTGTGGGGAAGGTGTTTCAGTGTGTGCGGAAGGGGTTTCAGTGTGTGGGGAAGGTGTGTCAGTGTATGGGGATGTGTTTTAGTTTGTGGGGAAATGGTTTCAGTGTGTGGGGATGTGTTTCAGTGAGTGCCAAAGGTATTTCAGTGTGTGGGGAAGGGGTTTCAGTGTGTGGGGAAGGTGATTCAGTGTGTGGGGAAGGTGCTTCACTGTTTGGGGAAGGGGTTTCAGTGTGGGTGAGGAAGGAGTTTCAGTGTGTGGGGAAGGTGTTTCAGTGTGTGGCGAAGGTGTTTCACTGTGTGGGGAGAGATTCAGTGTGTGGGGAAGGGATTTCAGTGTGTGGGGAAATGTTTAAGTGTGTGGGGAAGGTGTTTCAGTGTGTGCGGAAGTGGTTTCAGTGTGTGGTGAATGTGTTTCAGTGTGTGAGGAAGGGGTTTCAGTGTGTGGGGATGGGTTTCAGTTTGTGGGGATGGGTTTCATTGTGTGGGGAAGGTGTTTCAGTGTGTGGGGAAGGTGTTTCAGTGCAAGGGGATGTGCTTCAGTGTGTGGGGATGGGTTTCAGTGTGTGGGGATGGGTTTCATTGTGGGCGGAAGGGGTTTCAGTGTGTGGGGAAGGTATTTCAGTGCGTGAGGAAGGAGTTTCAGTTTGTGGGGAAGGGGTTTCTGAGTGTTGGGAAGGGTTTCAGTGTGTGGGGAATGGGTTTCATTGTGTGGGGAAGGGGTTTCAGAGTGTGGGGAAGGGTTTCAGTGTGAGGAGAAGTGGTTTCAGTGTGGGGGAAAGGGGTTTCAGTGTGTGGGGAAGGGGTTTCAGTGTGTGGGGATGTGTTTCAGTGTTTGGGGAAGGGGCTTCCGTGTGCGGGGAATGGGTTTCTGTTTGTGGGGAAGTGTTTCACTGTGTGCGGAAGGGGATTCACTATGTGGGGAAGAGGTTTCAGTGTGTGTGGAAGGTGTTTCAGTGTGTGGGGAAGGTGTTTCAGTGTGTGCGGAAGGGTTTTCAGTGTGCGGGGAACGGGTTGCAGTTTGTGGTGAAGGGGTTTCAGTGTGTGGGGAAGGTGTTTCAGTGTGTGCGTAAGGGGTTTCAGTGTGTGGGGAAGGGGTTTCAGTGTGTGGGGATGTGTTTCAGTGTTTGGGGAAGGGGCTTCCGTGTGCAGGGAATGGGTTTCTGTTTGTGGGGAAGTGTTTCACTGTGTGCGGAAGGGGATTCACTATGTGGGTAAGGGGTTTCAGTGTGTGTGGAAGGAGTTTCAGTGTGTGGGGAAGGTGTTTCAGTGTGTGCAGAAGGGTTTTCAGTGTGCGGGGAACGGGTTGCAGTTTGTGGTGAAGGGGTTTCAGTGTGTGGGGAAGGTGTTTCAGAGTGTGCGCAAGGGGTTTCAGTGTGTGCGGAAGGGGTTACAGAGTTTGGGGAAGGTGTTTCAGTGTGTGTGGAAGGGGTTTCAGTGTGTGGGGAAGGGGTTTCTGTTTGTGGGGATGTGTTTCAGTTTGTGGGGAAGGGGTTTCAGTTTGTGGGGAAGGGTTTCACTGTGTGCGGAAGGTGTTTCAGAGTGTGGGGAAGGTGTTTCAGTGTGTGGGGCAGGTGTTTCAGTGTGTGGGGATGTGTTTTAGTTTGTGGGGAAGGAGTTTCAGTGTGTGGAGATGTGCTTCAGTGTATGGGGAAGGTGTTACAGTGTGTTGGGAAGGGGTTTCAGTGTGTGGGGAAGGAGTTTCAGTGTGTGGGTAAGGGGTTTCAGTGTGTGGGGAAGGGTTTCAGTGTGTGGGGAAGGGTTTCAGTGTGTGGGGAAGCGTTTCAGTGTGTGGTTAAGGTGTTTCAGTGTGTGGGGAAGGTGTTTCAGTGTGTGGGTAAGGGGATTCAGTGTGTGGGGAAGGGTTTCAGTGTGTGGGGAGGGGGTTTCAGTGTGTGGGGAAGCGTTTCAGTGTGTGGTTAAGGTGTTTCAGTGTGTGCAGAAGGGGTTTCAGTGTGTGGTGAAGGTGTTTCAGTGTGTGGGGAAGGTGTTTCAATGTGTGGGGTATGTGTCTCAGTGTGTGGGGATGGGGTTACAGTGTGTGGGGAAGCTGTTTCAGTTTGTGGGGAAGGTTTTTCAGTGTGTGGTGAAGGGTTCCAGTGTCTGGGGAAGGGGTTTCAGTGTGTGAGAAAGGTGTTTCAGTGTGTGGGGATGGTATTTCAGTGTGTGGGGGAGGTGTTTCAGTGTGTGGGGGAAGATGTTTTAGAGTGTGGGGAAGGGGTTTCAGAGTGTGGGGAATGTGTTTAAGAGTGTGGGGATGTATTTCAGTGTGTGGCGATGTGTTTCAGTGTGTGCAGAAGGGGTTTCAGTGTGGGGGAAAGTGTTTCAGTGTGTGGGGAAGGGGTTTCAGTGTGTGAGGAAGGGGTTTCAGTGTGTGGGGATGGGTTTCAGTTTGTGGGGATGGGATTCATTGTGTGGGGAAGGTGTTTCAGTGTGTGGGGAAGGTGCTTCAGTGTGTGGGGAAGGGGTTTCAGTGTGTGGGGATGGTGCTTCAGTGCATGGGGATGGGCTTCAGTGTGTGGGGATGTGTTTCAGTGTGTGGGGAAGGGTGTCATTGTGTGGGGAAGCTGTTTCAGTGTGTGGGGATGGGTTTCAGTGTGTGGGGATGGGTTTCAGTGTGTGGGGATTGGTGTCACTGTGGGCGGAAGGGGTTTCAGTGTGTGGGGAAGGTATTTCAGTGTGTGGGGATGGAGTTTCAGTGTGTGGGGAAGGGGTTCAGTGTGTGGGGATGGGTTGCAGTGTGTGGGGATGGGTTTCAGTGTGTGGGGATGGGTTTCAGTGTTGGCGGAAGGACTTTTAGTGTGTGGGGAAGGTATTTCAGTTTGTGGGGAAGGAGTTTCAATGTGTGGGGAAGGGGTTTCAGTGTGTGGGGATGGGTTTCAGTGTGTGGTGACGGGTTTTAGTGTGTGGGAAGGGGTTTCAGTGTGTGGGGAAGGGATTTCAGAGTGTGGGGAAGTGTTTCAGTGTGCGGGGAATGTGTTTCAGTGTGAGGGGAAGTGTTTTCAGAGTGTGCGGAAGGGGTTTCAGTGTGTGGGGATGTGTTTCAGTGTTTGGGGAAGGGGTTTCAGTGTGTGTGGAAGGGGTTTCAGTGTGTGGGGAAGGGGTTGCAGTCTTTGGGGAAGGGGTTTCAGTGTGTGGGGAAGGTGTTTCAGTGTGTGCGGAAGGGGTTTCAGTGTTTGCGGAAGGGGTTTCAGTGTGTGGGGAAGGGGTTTCAGTGTTTGGGGAAGCTGTTTCAGTGTGTGTGGAAGGGGTTTCAGTATGTGGCGCAGGTGTTTCAGTGCATGGAGATGTGTTTTAGTTGGTGGGGAAGGGGTTTCAGTGTGTGGGGATGTGTTTCAGTGAGTGCAGAAGGTGTTTCAGTGTGTGGGGAAGGGGTCTCAGTGTGTGGGGTAGGTGATTCAGTCTGTGGGGACGGTGTTTCACTGTGTGGGGAAGGGGTTTCTGTTTGCGTGAGGAAGGTGTTTCAGTGTGTGGGGAAGGTATTTCAGTGTGTGGGGAAGGTGTTTCAGTGTGCGGGGAAGGTGTATCAGTGTGTGGGGAATGGTTTCGGTGTGGGGGGAAGGGGTTTCAGTGTGTGGGGAAGGGTTTTCAGAGAGTGCGGAAGGGGTTTCAGTGTGTGGGGATGTATTTAAGTGTGTGCAGAAAGGGTTTCAGTGTGTGGGGAAGGAGTTGCAGTGTGTGGGGAAGTGTATCAGTGTGTGGGGAAGGTGTTTCAGTGTGTGAGGAAGGGGTTTCAGTGTGTGGGGATGGGTTTCAGTTTGTGGGGATGGGTTTCATTGTGTGGGGAAGGGGATTCAGTGTGTGGGGAAGGTGTTTAAATGCATGGGGATGTGCTTCAGCGTGTGGGGATGTGTTTCAGTGTGTGGGGAAGGGTGTCAGTGTGTGGGGAAAGTGTTTCAATGTGTGGGGATGGGTTTCAGTGTGTGGGGATGGGTTTCACTGTGTGGGGATGGGTTTCATTGTGGGCGGAATGGGTTTCAGTGTGTGGGGAAGGTATTTCAGTGCGTGGGGAAGGAGTTTCAGTGTGTGGGGAAGGGGTTTCAATGTGTGGGGATGGGTTTCAGTGTGTGGGGTAGGTGTTTCAGTGTGTGGGAAGGGTTTTCAGTGTGTGGGGAAGGGATTTCAGTGTGTGGGGAAGGGTTTCAGTGTGAGGGGAATGGGTTTCAGTGTGGGGGGAAGGGTTTTCAGAGTGTGCGGAAGGGGTTTCAGTATGTGGGGATGTGTTTCAGTGTTTGGGGAAGGGGTTTCACTGTGTGGGGAAGGTGTTTCAGTGTGTGTGGAAGGGGTTTCAATGTGTGGGGAAGGGGTTGCAGTCTCTGGGGAAGGGGTTTCAGTGTGTGGGGAAGGTGTTTCAGTGTGTGCGGAAGGGGTTTCAGTGTTTGCGGAAGGGGTTTCAGTGTGTGGGGAAGGGGTTTCAGTCTTTGGGGAAGCTGTTTCAGTGTGTGTGGAAGGGGTTTCAGTATGTGGGGCAGGTGTTTCAGTGTATGGGGATGTGTTTTAGTTTGTGGGGAAGTGGTTTCAGTGTGTGGGGATGTGTTTCAGTGAGTGCGGAATGTGTTTCAGTGTGTGGGGAAGGGGTTTCAGTGTGTGGGGAAGGTGATTCAGTGTGTGGGGAAGGTGTTTCACTGTTTGGGGAAGGGGTTTCAGTGTGGGTGAGGAAGGAGTTTCAGTGTGTGGGGAAGGTGTTTCACTATGTGGGGAAGGTGTTTCAGTGTGTGGGGAAGGTGTTTCAGAGTGTGGGGAGGGTTTCAGTGTGTGGGGAAGGGATTTCAGTGTGTGGGGAAATGTTTCAGTGTGTGGGGAAGGTGATTCAGTGTGTGCGGAAGTGGTTTCAGTGTGTGGTGAATGTGTTTCAGTGTGTGGGGAAGTGGTTTCAGCGTATGGGGAAGGTGATTCAGTGTGTGGGGAAGGTGTTTCACTGTGTGGGGAAGGGGATTCAGTGTGTGTGAGGAAGGTGTTTCAGTGTGTGGGGAATGTGTTTCAGTGTGTGGGGAAGGGGTTTCAGTGTGTGGGGAAGCTGTTTCATTGTGTGGGGATGGTATTTCAGTGAGCGGGGCAGGTGTTTCAGTGTGTGGGGATGTGTTTCAGTGAGTGCGGAAGGTGTTTCAGATTGTGGGGAAGGGGTTTCAGTGCGTGGGGAAGGTGATTCAGTGTGTTGGGAAGTTGTTTCAGTCTGTGGGGAAGGGGTTTCAGTGTGTGTGAGGAAGGTGTTTCGGTTGGGTGGAATGTTTTTCAGTGTGTGGGGAAGGTGTTTCAGTGTGTGGGGAAGGGTTTCAGTGTGTGGGGAAGGGGTTTCTGTGTGTGGGGAAATGATGCATTGTGTGGGGAAGGTGTTTCAGTGTGTGCGGAAGGGGTTTCAGTGTGTGGGGAAGGTGTTTCAGTGTGTGCGGAAGGTGTTTTAGTGTGTGGGGAAGGCGTTTCAGTGTTTGGGGAACGTGTTTCAGTGTGGGGGGAAGGTATTTCAGTGCGTGGGGAAGGAGTTTCAGTGTGTGGGGAAGGGGTTTCAATGTGTGGGGATGGGTTTCAGTGTTTGGGGAAGCTGTTTCAGTGTGTGTGGAAGGGGTTTCAGTATGTGGGGCAGGTGTTTCAGTGTATGGTGATGTGTTTTAGTTTGTGGGGAAGTGGTTTCAGTGTGTGGGGATGTGTTTCAGTGAGTGCGGAATGTGTTTCAGTGTGTGGGGAAGGGGTTTCAGTGTGTGGGGAAGGTGATTCAGTGTGTGGGGAAGGTGTTTCACTGTTTGGGGAAGGGGTTTCAGTGTGGGTGAGGAAGGAGTTTCAGTGTGTGGGGAAGGTGTTTCACTATGTGGGGAAGGTGTTTCAGTGTGTGGGGAAGGTGTTTCAGAGTGTGGGGAGGGTTTCAGTGTGTGGGGAAGGGATTTCAGTGTGTGGGGAAATGTTTCAGTGTGTGGGGAAGGTGATTCAGTGTGTGCGGAAGTGGTTTCAGTGTGTGGTGAATGTGTTTCAGTGTGTGGGGAAGTGGTTTCAGCGTATGGGGAAGGTGATTCAGTGTGTGGGGAAGGTGTTTCACTGTGTGGGGAAGGGGATTCAGTGTGTGTGAGGAAGGTGTTTCAGTGTGTGGGGAATGTGTTTCAGTGTGTGGGGAAGGGGTTTCAGTGTGTGGGGAAGCTGTTTCATTGTGTGGGGATGGTATTTCAGTGAGCGGGGCAGGTGTTTCAGTGTGTGGGGATGTGTTTCAGTGAGTGCGGAAGGTGTCTCAGATTGTGGGGAAGGGGTTTCAGTGCGTGGGGAAGGTGATTCAGTGTGTTGGCAAGTTGTTTCAGTCTGTGGGGAAGGGGTTTCAGTGTGTGTGAGGAAGGTGTTTCGGTTGGGTGGAATGTTTTTCAGTGTGTGGGGAAGGTGTTTCAGTGTGTGGGGAAGGGTTTCAGTGTGTGGGGAAGGGGTTTCAGTGTGTGGGGAAATGATGCATTGTGTGGGGAAGGTGTTTCAGTGTGTGCGGAAGGGGTTTCAGTGTGTGGGGAAGGTGTTTCAGTGTGTGCGGAAGGTGTTTTAGTGTGTGGGGAAGGCGTTTCAGTGTTTGGGGAACGTGTTTCAGTGTGGGGGGAAGGTATTTCAGTGCGTGGGGAAGGAGTTTCAGTGTGTGGGGAAGGGGTTTCAATGTGTGGGGATGGGTTTCAGTGTGTGGGGTAGGTGTTTCAGTGTGTGGGAAGGGTTTTCAGTGTGTGGGGAAGGGATTTCAGTGTGTGGGGAAGGGTTACAGTGTGGGGGGAATGGGTTTCAGTGTGGGGGGAAGGGTGTTCAGAGTGTGCGGAAGGGGTTTCAGTGTGTGGGGATGTGTTTCAGTGTTTGGGGAAGGGGTTTCTGTTTGTGGGGAAGGTGTTTCAGTGTGTGTGGAAGGGGTTTCAATGTGTGGGGAAGGGGTTGCAGTCTCTGGGGAAGGGGTTTCAGAGTGTGGGGAAGGTGTTTCAGTGTGTGCGGAAGGGGTTTCAGTGTTTGCGGAAGGGGTTTCAATGTGTGGGGATGGGTTTCAGTGTGTGGGGTAGGTGTTTCAGTGTGTGGGAAGGGTTTTCAGTGTGTGGGGAAGGGATTTCAGTGTGTGGGGAAGGGTTTCAGTGTGAGGGGAATGGGTTTCAGTGTGGGGGGAAGGGTTTTCAGAGTGTGCGGAAGGGGTTTCAGTGTGTGGGGATGTGTTTCAGTGTTTGGGGAAGGGGTTTCACTGTGTGGGGAAGGTGTTTCAGTGTGTGTGGAAGGGGTTTCAATGTGTGGGGAAGGGGTTGCCGTCTCTGGGGAAGGGGTTTCTGTGTGTGGGGAAGGTGTTTCAGTGTGTGCGGAAGGGGTTTCAGTGTTTGCGGAAGGGGTTTCAGTGTGTGGGGAAGGGGTTTCAGTGTTTGGGGAAGCTGTTTCAGTGTGTGTGGAAGGGGTTTCAGTCTGTGGGGCAGGTGTTTCAGTGTATGGGGATGTGTTTTAGTTTGTGGGGAAGTGGTTTCAGTGTGTGGGGATGTGTTTCAGTGAGTGCGGAATGTGTTTCAGTGTGTGGGGAAGGGGTTTCAGTGTGTGGGGAAGGTGATTCAGTGTGTGGGGAAGGTGTTTCACTGTTTGGGGAAGGGGTTTCAGTGTGGGTGAGGAAGGAGTTTCAGTGTGTGGGGAAGGTGTTTCACTATGTGGGGAAGGTGTTTCAGTGTGTGGGGAAGGTGTTTCAGAGTGTGGGGAGGGTTTCAGTGTGTGGGGAAGGGATTTCAGTGTGTGGGGAAGTGGTTTCAGCGTATGGGGAAGGTGATTCAGTGTGTGGGGAAGGTGCTTCACTGTGTGGGGAAGGGGATTCAGTGTGTGTGAGGAAGGTGTTTCAGTGAGTGGGGAATGTGTTTCAGTGTGTGGGGAAGGGGTTTCAGTGTGTGGGGAAGCTGTTTCATTGTGTGGGGATGGTATTTCAGTGAGCGGGGCAGGTGTTTCAGTGTGTGGGGATGTGTTTCAGTGAGTGCGGAAGGTGTTTCAGATTGTGGGGAAGGGGTTTCAGTGCGTGGGGAAGGTGATTCAGTGTGTTGGGAAGTTGTTTCAGTCTGTGGGGAAGGGGTTTCAGTGTGTGTGAGGAAGGTGTTTCGGTTGGGTGGAATGTTTTTCAGTGTGTGGGGAAGGTGTTTCAGTGTGTGGGGAAGGGTTTCAGTGTGTGGGGAAGGGGTTTCAGTGTGTGGGGAAATGATGCATTGTGTGGGGAAGGTGTTTCAGTGTGTGCGGAAGGGGTTTCAGTGTGTGGGGAAGGTGTTTCAGTGTGTGCGGAAGGTGTTTTAGTGTGTGGGGAAGGCGTTTCAGTGTTTGGGGAACGTGTTTCAGTGTGGGGGGAAGGTATTTCAGTGCGTGGGGAAGGAGTTTCAGTGTGTGGGGAAGGGGTTTCAATGTGTGGGGATGGGTTTCAGTGTGTGGGGTAGGTGTTTCAGTGTGTGGGAAGGGTTTTCAGTGTGTGGGGAAGGGATTTCAGTGTGTGGGGAAGGGTTACAGTGTGGGGGGAATGGGTTTCAGTGTGGGGGGAAGGGTGTTCAGAGTGTGCGGAAGGGGTTTCAGTGTGTGGGGATGTGTTTCAGTGTTTGGGGAAGGGGTTTCTGTTTGTGGGGAAGGTGTTTCAGTGTGTGTGGAAGGGGTTTCAATGTGTGGGGAAGGGGTTGCAGTCTCTGGGGAAGGGGTTTCAGAGTGTGGGGAAGGTGTTTCAGTGTGTGCGGAAGGGGTTTCAGTGTTTGCGGAAGGGGTTTCAGTGTGTGGGGAAGGGGTTTCAGTGTTTGGGGAAGCAGTT
This sequence comes from Heterodontus francisci, assembly GCF_036365525.1. Lineage (NCBI taxonomy): Eukaryota > Metazoa > Chordata > Chondrichthyes > Heterodontiformes > Heterodontidae > Heterodontus > Heterodontus francisci. The sequence goes on along the minus strand of NW_027142143.1, from coordinate 2,887,641 downwards.
TCAGTGTGTGTGGAAGGGGTTTCAGTATGTGGGGCAGGTGTTTCAGTGTATGGGGATGTGTTTTAGTTTGTGGGGAAGTGGTTTCAGTGTATGGGGATGTGTTTCAGTGAGTGCAGAATGTGTTTCAGTGTGTGGGGAAGGGGTTTCAGTGTGTGGGGAAGGTGATTCAATGTGTGGGGAAGGTGTTTCACTGTTTGGGGAAGGGGTTTCAGTGTGGGTGAGGAAGGAGTTTCAGTGTGTGGCGAAGGTGTTTCAGTATGTGGGGAAGGTGTTTCAGTGTGTGGGGAAGGTGTTTCAGTGTGTGGGGAGGGTTTCAGTGTGTGGGGAAGGGATTTCAGTGTGTGGGGAAATGTTTCAGTGTGTGGGGAAGGTGATTCAGTGTGTGCGGAAGTGGTTTCAGTGTGTGGTGAATGTGTTTCAGTGTGTGGGGAAGTGGTTTCAGTGTATGGGGAAGGTGATTCAGTGTGTGGGGAAGGTGTTTCACTGTGTGGGGAAGGGGATTCAGTGTGTGTGAGGAAGGTGTTTCAGTGTGTGGGGAATGTGCTTCAGTGTGTGAGGAAGGGGTTTCAGTGTGTGGGGAAGCTGTTTCATTGTGTGGGGATGGTATTTCAGTGAGCGGGGCAGGTGTTTCAGTGTGTGGGGATGTGTTTCAGTGAGTGCGGAAGGTGTTTCAGATTGTGAGGAAGGGGTTTCAGTCCGTGGGGAAGGTGATTCAGTGTGTGGGGAAGTTGTTTCAGTGTGTGGGGAAGGGGTTTCAGTGTGTGTGAGGAAGGTGTTTCAGTTGGGTGGAATGTTTTTCAGTGTGTGGGGAAGGTGTTTCAGTGTGTGGGGAAGGGTTTCAGTGTGTGGGGAAGGGGTTTCAGTGTGTGGGGAAATGTTGCATTGTGTGGGGAAGGTGTTTCAGTGTGTGCGGAAGGGGTTTCAGTGTGTGCGGAAGGTGTTTTAGTGTGTGGGGAAGGCGTTTCAGTGTTTGGGGAACGTGTTTCAGTGTGGGGGGAAGGTATTTCAGTGCGTGGGGAAGGAGTTTCAGTGTGTGGGGAAGGGGTTTCAATGTGTGGGGATGGGTTTCAGTGTGTGGGGTAGGTGTTTCAGTGTGTGGGAAGGGTTTTCAGTGTGTGGGGAAGGGATTTCAGTGTGTGGGGAAGGGTTACAGTGTGGGGGGAATGGGTTTCAGTGTGGGGGGAAGGGTGTTCAGAGTGTGCGGAAGGGGTTTCAGTGTGTGGGGATGTGTTTCAGTGTTAGGGGAAGGGGTTTCTGTTTGTGGGGAAGGTGTTTCAGTGTGTGTGGAAGGGGTTTCAATGTGTGGGGAAGGGGTTGCAGTCTCTGGGGAAGGGGTTTCAGAGTGTGGGGAAGGTGTTTCAGTGTGTGCGGAAGGGGTTTCAGTGTTTGCGGAAGGGGTTTCAATGTGTGGGGATGGGTTTCAGTGTGTGGGGTAGGTGTTTCAGTGTGTGGGAAGGGTTTTCAGTGTGTGGGGAAGGGATTTCAGTGTGTGGGGAAGGGTTTCAGTGTGAGGGGAATGGGTTTCAGTGTGGGGGGAAGGGTTTTCAGAGTGTGCGGAAGGGGTTTCAGTGTGTGGGGATGTGTTTCAGTGTTTGGGGAAGGGGTTTCACTGTGTGGGGAAGGGTTTCAGTGTGTGGGGAAGGGGTTTCAGTGTGTGGGGAAATGTTGCATTGTGTGGGGAAGGTGTTTCAGTGTGTGCGGAAGGGGTTTCAGTGTGTGGGGAAGGTGTTTCAGTGTGTGCGGAAGGTGTTTTAGTGTGTGGGGAAGGCGTTTCAGTGTTTGGGGAACGTGTTTCAGTGTGTGGGGATGGTATTTCAGTGTGTGGGGAATGAGTTTTAGTGTGTGGGGAAGGTGCTTCAGTGAATGTGGGGAAGGGGTTTCAGTGTGTGGGGAAGGTGTTTCAGTATGTGGGGCAGGTGTTTCAGTGTATGGGGATGTGTTTTAGTTTGTGGGGAAGTGGTTTCAGTGTGTGGGGATGTGTTTCAGTGAGTGCCGAAGGTATTTCAGTGTGTGGGGAAGGGGTTTCAGTGTGTGGGGAAGGTGATTCAGTGTGTGGGGAAGGTGCTTCACTGTTTGGGGAAGGGGTTTCATTGTGGGTGAGGAAGGAGTTTCAGTGTGTGGGGAAGGTGTTTCAGTGTGTGGGGAAGGTGTTTCAGTGTGTGGGGAGGTTTTCAGTGTGTGGGGAAGGGATTTCAGTGTGTGGGGAAATGTTTCAGTGTGTGGGGAAGTAGTTTCCGTGTGTGTGGGAGGGGTTTCAGTATGTGGGGCAGGTGTTTCAGTGTATGGGGATGTGTTTTCGTTTGTGGGGAAGTGGTTTCAGTGTGTGGGGATGTGTTTCAATGAGTGCAGAAGGTGTTTCAGTGTGAGGGGAAGGGGTTTCAGTGTGTGGGGAAGGTGATTCAGTGTGTGGGGAAGGTGTTTCACTGTTTGGGGAAGGGGTTTCAGTGTGGGTGAGGAAGGAGTTTCAGTGTGTGGGGAAGGTTTTTCTGTGTGTGTGGAAGGTGTTTCAGTGTGTGGGGAAGGTGTTTCAGTGTGTGGGTTGGGTTTCAGTGTGTGGCGAAGGGATTTCAGTGTGTGGGGAAATGTTTCAGTGTGTGGGGAAGGTGTTTCAGTGTGTGCGGAAGTGGTATCAGTGTGTGGTTAATGTGTTTCAGTGTGTGGGGAAGTGGTTTCAGTGTATGGGGAAGGTGATTCAGTGCGTGGGGAAGGTGTTTCACTGTGTGGGGAAGGGGATTCAGTGTGTGTGAAGAAGGTGTTTCAGTGTGTGGGGAATGTGTTTCAGTGTGTGGGGAAGGGGTTTCAGTGTGTGGGGAAGCTGTTTCATTGTGTGGGGATGGTATTTCAGTGAGCGGGGAAGGTGTTTCAGTGTGTGGGGATGTGTTTCAGTGAGTGCGGAAGGTGTTTCAGAGTGTGGGGAAGGGGTTTCAGTGCGTGGAGAAGGTGATTCAGTGTGTGGGGAAGTTGTTTCAGTGTGTGGGGAAGGGGTTTCAGTGTGTGTGAGGAAGGTGTTTCAGTGTGTGTGGAATGTTTTTCAGTGTGTGGGGAAGGTGTTTCAGTGTGTGGGGATGGGTTTCAGTGTGTGGGCAAGGTGTTTCAGTGTGTGGGGATGGTTTTCAGTGTGTGGGGAAGGTGTTTAACTGTGTGGGGAAGGTGTTTCAGTGCGTGGGTATGGGTTACAATGTGTGTGGAATGGGTTTCAGTGTGTGGGGAAGGTATTTCAGTGTGTGGGGATGTGTTTCAGTGTTTGGGTAAGGGGTTTCAGTGTGTGGGGAAGGGGTTTCAGTGTGAGGGTGTGGGGTTTCAGTGTGTGGGGAAGGGTTTGAGTGTGTGTGGAAGGGGTTTCAGTGTGTGGGGAAGGAGTTTCAGTGTGTGTGGAAGGTGTTTCAGCATGTGCGGAAGGTGTTTCAGTATGTGGGGAAGCGGTTTCAGAGTGTGGGGAAGGGTTTCAGTGTGTGGGGAAGGGTTTCAGTGTGTGGGGAAGGTGTTTCAGTGTGTGGGGAAGGGGTTTCAGTGTGTGGTGAAGGGTTTCAGTGTGTGGGGAAGGGGTTTCAGTGTGTGGGGAAGGGGTTTCAGTGTGCAGGGAAGGGGTTTCAGTGTGTGGGGAAGTGTTTCAGTGTGTGGGGAAGGGTTACAGTGTGTGGGGGCGGTGTTTCAGTGAGTGGGGAATGGGTTTCAGTGTGTGGGGAAGGGTTTCAGTGTTTGCGGAAGGGGTTTCACTGTGTGGGGAAGGGTTTCAGTGTGTGGGGATGGTGTTTCAGTGTGTGCGGAAGGGGTTTCAGTGTGTGGGGATGGGTTTCAGTGTGTGGGGATGGACTTCAATGTGTGCGCAAGGGGTTTCAGTGTGTGGGCAATGTGTTTCAGTGTGTGGGGATGGGTTTCAGTGTGTGGGGAAGGTGTTTAAGTGTGTGGGGAAGGGGTTTCAGAGTTAGGGTAATTGTTTCAGTGTGTGGGGAAGGGGTTTCAGTGAGTGGGGAATGTGTTTCAGATTGTGGGGAAGGGTTTCAGTGTTTGGGGAAGGGTTTTGAGTGTGTGGGGAAGGGGTTTCAGTGTGTGGGGAAGGGGTTTCAGTGTGTGGGGATGTGTTTCAGTGTGTGAGGAAGGGGTTTCAGTGTGTGGGGAAGGGTTTCACTGTATGCGGAAGTGGTTTCAGTGTGTGGGGAAGGGGTTTCAGTGTGTGGGGAAGGGGTTTCAGTGTGTGCGGAAGGGGTTTCAGTGTGTGGGGAAGAGGTTTCAGTGTGTGGGGAAGGTGTTTCAGTGTGTGCGGAAGAGGTTTCAGTGTGTGCGATAAGGGGTTCAGTGTGTGGGGAAGGGGTTTCAGTGTGTGGGGAAGGTGTTTCAGCGTGTGCGGAAGCGGTTTCAGTGTGTGGGGAAGGGGTTTCAGTGTGTGGGGAACGTGTTTCAGTGTGTGCGGAAGAGGTTTCAGTGTGTGCGATAAGGGTTTCAGTGTGTGGGGAAGGGGTTTCAGTGTGTGGGGAAGGGGTTTGAGTGTGTGGGGAAGGGGTTTGAGTGTGTGGGGAAGGGTTTCACTGCGTGCAGAATGGGTTTCAGTGTGTGGAGAAGGAGATTCAGTTTGTGGGGAAGGTGTTTCAGTGTGTGGGGAAGGGGTTTCAGTGTGTGGGGATTTGTTTCAGTATGTGCGGAAGGGCTTTCAGTTTGTGGGGATGAGTTTCAGTGTGTGGGGAAGGTGTTTCTGTGTGTGGGGCAGGGCTTCAGTGTGTGCAGAAGGGGTTTCAGTGTGTGGGGAAGGTGTTTCGGTATGTGTGGAAGGGGTTTCAGTGTTGTGGGGAAGGGGTTTCAGTGTGTGGGGAAGGTGTTTCAGTGTGTGCGGAAGGGGTTTCAGTCAGAGCAGAAGGCGTTTCAGTGTGTGGGGAAGGGGTTTCTTTGTGTGGGGAAGGGGTTTCAGTGTGAGGGGAAGGGTTTCAGTTTTTGGTGAAGGGTTTCAGTGTGTGGGGAAGGGGTATCAGTGTGTGAGGAAGGGGATTCAGTGTCTGGGGAAGGGTTTCAGTGTGTGGGGATGGGGTTTCAGTGTGTGGGGAAGGGGTTTCAGTGTGTGGGGAAGGTGTTTCAGTATGTGGGGAAGGGGTTTCAGTGTGTGGGGAAGGGGTTTCAGTGTGTGGGGAAGGTGTTTCAGTGTGTAGGGAAGGGGTTTCAGTGTGTGGGGAAGGTGTTTCTGTGTGTGGGAATGAGTTTCAATGTGTGGGGATGTGTTTCATTTTGTGGGGAAAGATTTCAGTGTGTGGGGAAGGGATTTCAGTGTGTGGGGAAGGTGTTTCAGTGTGTGCGCAAGGAGTTTCAGTGTGTGCGGAAGGTGTTCCAGTGTGTGGGGAAAGGGTTTCAGTGTGTGGGGATTGTGTTTCAGTGTTTGCGGAAGGGGTTTCAGTCTGTGGGGATGGTGTTTCAGTGTGTGTGAATGTGTTTCAGTGTGTGGGGAAAGGGTTTCAGTGTGCGGGGATGATTTTCAGTGTGTGGGGAAGGGGTTTCAGTGTGTGGGGATGTGCTTCAGTGAGTGGGGAAGGGTTTTCAGTGTGTGGGGAAGGGTTTCAGAGTGAGAGGAAGTGATTTCAGTGTGTGGGGTTGGGTTTCAGTGTGTGGGGATGGGTTACAAAGTGTGCAGAAGGGGTTTCAGTGTGTGGGGAAGGCGTTTCAGTGTATGGGGATGTGTTTCAGTGTGTGGGGAAGGGGTTCCAGTGAGTGGGGAAGGGGTTTCAGTGTGTGGGTGTGGGGTTTCAGTGTGTGGGGATGGGTTTCAGTGTGTGCAGAAGGGGTTTCAGTGTGTGGGGAAGGTGTTTCAGTATGTGGGGAAGGGGTTTCAGTGTGTGGGGAAGGGGTTTCAGTGTGTAGGGAAGGGGTTTCAGTGTGTGGGGAAGGTGTTTCTGTGTGTGGGAATGAGTTTCAATGTGTGGGGATGTGTTTCATTTTGTGGGGAAAGATTTCAGTGTGTGGGGAAGGGATTTCAGTGTGTGGGGAAGGTGTTTCAGTGTGTGGGGAAAGGGTTTCAGTGTGTGGGGATTGTGTTTCAGTGTTTGTGGAAGGGGTTTCAGTCTGTGGGGAAGGTGTTTCAGTGTGTGTGGATGTGTTTCAGTGTGTGGGGAAAGGGTTTCAGTCTGCTGGGATGATTTTCAGTGTGTGGGGAAGGGGTTTCAGTGTGTGGGGATGTGCTTCAGTGAGTGGGGAAGGGTTTTCAGTGTGTGGGGAAGGGTTTCAGAGTGAGAGGAAGTGATTTCAGTGTGTTGGGTTGGGTTTCCGTGTGTGGGGATGGGTTTCAAAGTGTGCAGAAGGGGTTTCAGTGTGTGGGGAAGGTGTTTCAGTGTATGGGGATGTGTTTCAGTGTGTGGGGAAGGGGTTCCAGTGTGTGGGGAAGGGGTTTCAGTGTGTGAGTGTGGGGTTTCAGTGTGTGGGGATGGGTTTCAGTGTGTGCAGAAGGGGTTTCAGTGTGTGGGGAAGGTGTTTCAGTATGTGGGGAAGGGGTTTCAGTGTGTGGGGAAGGTGTTTCAGTGTGTGGGGAAGGTGTTTCAGTGTGTAGGGAAGGGGTTTCAGTGTGTGGGGAAGGTGTTTCTGTGTGTGGGGATGAGTTTCAATGTGTGGGGATGTGTTTCATTTTGTGGGGAAAGATTTCAGTGTGTGGGGAAGTTGGTTCAGTGTGTGGGGATGGGTTTCAGTGTGTGGGGATGGGTTTCTGTGTGTGGGGCTGGGTTTCTGTGTGTGCGGAAGGGGTGTTAGTGTGTGGGGAAGGTGTTTCAGGGTGTGGGGATATGTTTCAATGTGTGTGGAAGTGGTTTCAGTGTGTCGGGAAGGGGCTTCAGTGTGTGGGGAGGGGTTTTAGTGTGTGGGGATGGGTTTCAGTGCGTGTGTATGGGTTACAATGTGTGCGGAATGGGTTTCAGTGTGTGGGGAAGGTATTTCAGTGTGTGGGGATGTGTTTCAGTGTTTGGGTAAGGGGTTTCAATGTGTGGGGAAGGTGTTTCACTGTTTGGGGAAGGGGTTTCAGTGTGGGTGAGGAAGGAGTTTCAGTGTGTGGCGAAGGTGTTTCAGTATGTGGGGAACGTGATTCAGTGTGTGGGGAAGGTGTTTCAGTGTGTGGGGAGGGTTTCAGTGTGTGGGGAAATGTTGCATTGTGTGGGGAAGGTGTTTCAGTGTGTGCGGAAGGGGTTTCAGTGTGTGGGGAAGGTGTTTCAGTGTGTGCGGAAGGTGTTTTAGTGTGTGGGGAAGGCGTTTCAGTGTTTGGGGAACGTGTTTCAGTGTGTGGGGATGGTATTTCAGTGTGTGGGGAAGGTGTTTTAGTGTGTGGGGAAGGTGCTTCAGTGAATGTGGGGAATGGGTTTCAGTGTGTGGGGAAGGTGTTTCAGTATGTGGGGCAGGTGTTTCAGTGTATGGGGATGTGTCTTAGTTTGTGGGGAAGTGGTTTCAGTGTGTGGGGATGTGTTTCAGTGATTGCCGAAGGTATTTCAGTGTGCGGGGAAGGGGTTTCAGTGTGTGGGGAAGGTGATTCAGTGTGTGGGGAAGGTGCTTCACTGTTTGGGGAAGGGGTTTCATTGTGGGTGAGGAAGGAGTTTCAGTGTGTGGGGAAGGTGTTTCAGTGTGTGGGGAAGGTGTTTCAGTGTGTGGGGAAGGTGTTTCAGTGTGTGGGGAGGTTTTCAGTGTGTGGGGAAGGGATTTCAGTGTGTGGGGAAATGTTTCAGTGTGTGGGGAAGGTGTTTCAGTGTGTGCGGAAGTGGTTTCAGTCTGTGGTGAATGTGTTTCAGTGTGTGGGGAAGTGGTTTCCGTGTGTGTGGGAGGGGTTTCAGTATGTGGGGCAGGTGTTTCACTGTATGGGGATGTGTTTTCGTTTGTGGGGAAGTGGTTTCAGTGTGTGGGGATGTGTTTCAATCAGTGCAGAAGGTGTTTCAGTGTGTGGGGAAGGGGTGTCAGTGTGTGGGGAAGGTGATTCAGTGTGTGGGGAAGGTGTTTCACTGTTTGGGGAAGGGGTTTCAGTGTGGGTGAGGAAGGAGTTTCAGTGTGTGGGGAAGGTGTTTCAGTGTGTGTGGAAGGTGTTTCAGTGTGTGGGGAAGGTGTTTCAGTGTGTGGGTTGGGTTTCAGTGTGTGGCGAAGGGATTTCAGTGTGTGGGGAAATGTTTCAGTGTGTGGGGAAGGTGTTTCAGTGCTGTGCGGAAGTGGTATCAGTGTGTGGTTAATGTGTTTCAGTGTGTGGGGAAGTGGTTTCAGTGTATGGGGAAGGTGATTCAGTGCGTGGGGAAGGTGTTTCACTGTGTGGGGAAGGGGATTCAGTGTGTGTGAGGAAGGTGTTTCAGTGTGTGGGGAATGTGTTTCAGTGTGTGGGGAAGGGGTTTCAGTGTGTGGGGAAGCTGTTTCATTGTGTGGGGATGGTATTTCAGTGAGCGGGGAAGGTGTTTCAGTGTGTGGGGATGTGTTTCAGTGAGTGCGGAAGGTGTTTCAGAGTGTGGGGAAGGGGTTTCAGTGCGTGGAGAAGGTGATTCAGTGTGTGGGGAAGTTGTTTCAGTGTGTGGGGAAGGGGTTTCAGTGTGTGTGAGGAAGGTGTTTCAGTGTGTGTGGAATGTTTTTCGGTGTGTGGGGAAGGTGTTTCAGTGTGTGGGGAAGGTGTTTCAGTGTGTGGGGATGGGTTTCAGTGTGTGGGCAAGGTGTTTCAGTGTGTGGGGATGGTTTTCAGTGTGTGGGGAAGGTGTTTAACTGTGTGGGGAAGGTGTTTCAGTGCGTGGGTATGGGTTACAATGTGTGTGGAATGGGTTTCAGTGTGTGGGGAAGGTATTTCAGTGTGTGGGGATGTGTTTCAGTGTTTGGGTAAGGGGTTTCAGTGTGTGGGGAAGGGATTTCAGTGTGAGGGTGTGGGGTGTCAGTGTGTGGGGATGGGTTTCAGTGTGTGCGGAAGGGTTTAAGTGTGTGGGGAAGGGTTTGAGTGTGTGTGGAAGGGGTTTCAGTGTGTGGGGAAGGAGTTTCAGTGTGTGTGGATGGTGTTTCAGCATGTGCGGAAGAGGTTTCAGTATGTGGGGAAGCGGTTTCAGAGTGTGGGGAAGGGTTTCAGTGTGTGGGGAAGGGTTTCAGTGTGTGGGGAAGGTGTTTCAGCGTGTGGGGAAGGGGTTTCAGTGTGTGGGGAAGGGGTTTCAGTGTGTGGGGAACGTGTTTCAGTGTGTGCGGAAGAGGTTTCAGTGTGTGCGATAAGGGTTTCAGTGTGTGGGGAAGGGGTTTCAGTGTGTGGGGAAGGGGTTTGAGTGTGTGGGGAAGGGGTTTGAGTGTGTGGGGAAGGGTTTCACTGCGTGCAGAATGGGTTTCAGTGTGTGGAGAAGGAGATTCAGTTTGTGGGGAAGGTGTTTCAGTGTGTGGGGAAGGGGTTTCAGTGTGTGGGGATTTGTTTCAGTATGTGCGGAAGGGCTTTCAGTGTGTGGGGATGAGTTTCAGTGTGTGGGGAAGGTGTTTCTGTGTGTGGGGCAGGGCTTCAGTGTGTGCAGAAGGGGTTTCAGTGTGTGGGGAAGGTGTTTCGGTATGTGCGGAAGGGGTTTCAGTGTTGTGGGGAAGGGGTTTCAGTGTGTGGGGAAGGTGTTTCAGTGTGTGCGGAAGGGGTTTCAGTCAGAGCAGAAGGCGTTTCAGTGTGTGCGGAAGGGGTTTCTTTGTGTGGGGAAGGGGTTCAGTGTGAGGGGAAGGGTTTCAGTTTTTGGTGAAGGGTTTCAGTGTGTGGGGAAGCGGTATCAGTGTGTGAGGAAGGGGATTCAGTGTCTGGGGAAGGGTTTCAGTGTGTGGGGATGGGGTTTCAGTGTGTGGGGAAGGGGTTTCAGTGTGTGGGGATGTGCTTCAGTGAGTGGGGAAGGGTTTTCAGTGTGTGGGGAAGGGTTTCAGAGTGAGAGGAAGTGATTTCAGTGTGTGGGGTTGGGTTTCAGTGTGTGGGGATGGGTTACAAATTGTGCAGAAGGGGTTTCTGTGTGTGGGGAAGGTGTTTCGGTGTATGGGGATGTGTTTCAGTGTGTGGGGAAGGGGTTTCAGTGTGTGGGGAAGTGGTTTCAGTGTGTGAGTGTGGGGTTTCAGTGTGTGGGGATGGGTTTCAGTGTGTGCAGAAGGGGTTTCAGTGTGTGGGGAAGGTGTTTCAGTATGTGGGGAAGGGGTTTCAGTGTGTGGGGAAGGGGTTTCAGTGTGTGGGGAAGGTGTTTCAGTGTGTAGGGAAGGGGTTTCAGTGTGTGGGGAAGGTGTTTCTGTGTGTGGGAATGAGTTTCAATGTGTGGGGATGTGTTTCATTTTGTGGGGAAAGATTTCAGTGTGTGGGGAAGGGATTTCAGTGTGTGGGGAAGGTGTTTCAGTGTGTGCGCAAGGAGTTTCAGTGTGTGCGGAAGGTGTTCCAGTGTGTGGGGAAAGGGTTTCAGTGTGTGGGGATTGTGTTTCAGTGTTTGCGGAAGGGGTTTCAGTCTGTGGGGATGGTGTTTCAGTGTGTGTGAATGTGTTTCAGTGTGTGGGGAAAGGGTTTCAGTGTGCGGGGATGATTTTCAGTGTGTGGGGAAGGGGTTTCAGTGTGTGGGGATGTGCTTCAGTGAGTGGGGAAGGGTTTTCAGTGTGTGGGGAAGGGTTTCAGAGTGAGAGGAAGTGATTTCAGTGTGTGGGGTTGGGTTTCAGTGTGTGGGGATGGGTTACAAAGTGTGCAGAAGGGGTTTCAGTGTGTGGGGAAGGCGTTTCAGTGTATGGGGATGTGTTTCAGTGTGTGGGGAAGGGGTTCCAGTGAGTGGGGAAGGGGTTTCAGTGTGTGAGTGTGGGGTTTCAGTGTGTGGGGATGGGTTTCAGTGTGTGCAGAAGGGGTTTCAGTGTGTGGGGAAGGTGTTTCAGTATGTGGGGAAGGGGTTTCAGTGTGTGGGGAAGGGGTTTCAGTGTGTGCAGAAGGGGTTTCAGTGTGTGGGGAAGGTGTTTCAGTATGTGGGGAAGGGGTTTCAGTGTGTGGGGAAGGTGTTTCAGTGTGTAGGGAAGGGGTTTCAGTGTGTGGGGAAGGTGTTTCTGTGTGTGGGAATGAGTTTCAATGTGTGGGGATGTGTTTCATTTTGTGGGGAAAGATTTCAGTGTGTGGGGAAGGGATTTCAGTGTGTGGGGAAGGTGTTTCAGTGTGTGGGGAAAGGGTTTCAGTGTGTGGGGATTGTGTTTCAGTGTTTGCGGAAGGGGTTTCAGTCTGTGGGGAAGGTGTTTCAGTGTGTGTGGATGTGTTTCAGTGTGTGGGGAAAGGGTTTCAGTCTGCTGGGATGATTTTCAGTGTGTGGGGCAGGGGTTTCAGTGTGTGGGGATGTGCTTCAGTGAGTGCCGAAGGTATTTCAGTGTGTGGGGAAGGGGTTTCAGTGTGTGGGGAAGGTGATTCAGTGTGTGGGGAAGGTGCTTCACTGTTTGGGGAAGGGGTTTCATTGTGGGTGAGGAAGGAGTTTCAGTGTGTGGGGAAGGTGTTTCAGTGTGTGGGGAAGGTGTTTCAGTGTGTGGGGAAGGTGTTTCAGTGTGTGGGGAGGTTTTCAGTGTGTGGGGAAGGGATTTCAGTGTGTGGGGAAATGTTTCAGTGTGTGGGGAAGGTGTTTCAGTGTGTGCGGAAGTGGTTTCAGTCTGTGGTGAATGTGTTTCAGTGTGTGGGGAAGTGGTTTCCGTGTGTGTGGGAGGGGTTTCAGTATGTGGGGCAGGTGTTTCACTGTATGGGGATGTGTTTTCGTTTGTGGGGAAGTGGTTTCAGTGTGTGGGGATGTGTTTCAATCAGTGCAGAAGGTGTTTCAGTGTGTGGGGAAGGGGTGTCAGTGTGTGGGGAAGGTGATTCAGTGTGTGGGAAAGGTGCTTCACTGTTTGGGGAAGGGGTTTCAGTGTGGGTGAGGAAGGAGTTTCAGTGTGTGGGGAAGGTGTTTCAGTGTGTGTGGAAGGTGTTTCAGTGTGTGGGGAAGGTGTTTCAGTGTGTGGGTTGGGTTTCAGTGTGTGGCGAAGGGATTTCAGTGTGTGGGGAAATGTTTCAGTGTGTGGGGAAGGTGTTTCAGTGTGTGCGGAAGTGGTATCAGTGTGTGGTTAATGTGTTTCAGTGTGTGGGGAAGTGGTTTCAGTGTATGGGGAAGGTGATTCAGTGCGTGGGGAAGGTGTTTCACTGTGTGGGGAAGGGGATTCAGTGTGTGTGAGGAAGGTGTTTCAGTGTGTGGGGAATGTGTTTCAGTGTGTGGGGAAGGGGTTTCAGTGTGTGGGGAAGCTGTTTCATTGTGTGGGGATGGTATTTCAGTGAGCGGGGAAGGTGTTTCAGTGTGTGGGGATGTGTTTCAGTGAGTGCGGAAGGTGTTTCAGAGTGTGGGGAAGGGGTTTCAGTGCGTGGAGAAGGTGATTCAGTGTGTGGGGAAGTTGTTTCAGTGTGTGGGGAAGGGGTTTCAGTGTGTGTGAGGAAGGTGTTTCAGTGTGAGTGGAATGTTTTTCGGTGTGTGGGGAAGGTGTTTCAGTGTGTGGGGAAGGTGTTTCAGTGTGTGGGGATGGGTTTCAGTGTGTGGGCAAGGTGTTTCAGTGTGTGGGGATGGTTTTCAGTGTGTGGGGAAGGTGTTTAACTGTGTGGGGAAGGTGTTTCAGTGCGTGGGTATGGGTTACAATGTGTGTGGAATGGGTTTCAGTGTGTGGGGAAGGTATTTCAGTGTGTGGGGATGTGTTTCAGTGTTTGGGTAAGGGGTTTCAGTGTGTGGGGAAGGGATTTCAGTGTGAGGGTGTGGGGTGTCAGTGTGTGGGGATGGGTTTCAGTGTGTGCGGAAGGGTTTAAGTGTGTGGGGAAGGGTTTGAGTGTGTGTGGAAGGGGTTTCAGTGTGTGGGGAAGGAGTTTCAGTGTGTGTGGATGGTGTTTCAGCATGTGCGGAAGAGGTTTCAGTATGTGGGGAAGCGGTTTCAGAGTGTGGGGAAGGGTTTCAGTGTGTGGGGAAGGGTTTCAGTGTGTGGGGAAGGTGTTTCAGCGTGTGGGGAAGGGGTTTCAGTGTGTGGGGAAGGGGTTTCAGTGTGTGGGGAACGTGTTTCAGTGTGTGCGGAAGAGGTTTCAGTGTGTGCGATAAGGGTTTCAGTGTGTGGGGAAGGGGTTTCAGTGTGTGGGGAAGGGGTTTGAGTGTGTGGGGAAGGGGTTTGAGTGTGTGGGGAAGGGTTTCACTGCGTGCAGAATGGGTTTCAGTGTGTGGAGAAGGAGATTCAGTTTGTGGGGAAGGTGTTTCAGTGTGTGGGGAAGGGGTTTCAGTGTGTGGGGATTTGTTTCAGTATGTGCGGAAGGGCTTTCAGTGTGTGGGGATGTGTTTCAGTGTGTGGGGAAGGTGTTTCTGTGTGTGGGGCAGGGCTTCAGTGTGTGCAGAAGGGGTTTCAGTGTGTGGGGAAGGTGTTTCGGTATGTGCGGAAGGGGTTTCAGTGTTGTGGGGAAGGGGTTTCAGTGTGTGGGGAAGGTGTTTCAGTGTGTGCGGAAGGGGTTTCAATCAGAGCAGAAGGCGTTTCAGTGTGTGCGGAAGGGGTTTCTTTGTGTGGGGAAGGGGTTTCAGTGTGAGGGGAAGGGTTTCAGTTTTTGGTGAAGGGTTTCAGTGTGTGGGGAAGCGGTATCAGTGTGTGAGGAAGGGGATTCAGTGTCTGGGGAAGGGTTTCAGTGTGTGGGGATGGGGTTTCAGTGTGTGGGGAAGGGGTTTCAGTGTGTGGGGATGTGCTTCAGTGAGTGGGGAAGGGTTTTCAGTGTGTGGGGAAGGGTTTCAGAGTGAGAGGAAGTGATTTCAGTGTGTGGGGTTGGGTTTCAGTGTGTGGGGATGGGTTACAAATTGTGCAGAAGGGGTTTCTGTGTGTGGGGAAGGTGTTTCGGTGTATGGGGATGTGTTTCAGTGTGTGGGGAAGGGGTTTCAGTGTGTGGGGAAGTGGTTTCAGTGTGTGAGTGTGGGGTTTCAGTGTGTGGGGATGGGTTTCAGTGTGTGCAGAAGGGGTTTCAGTGTGTGGGGAAGGTGTTTCAGTATGTGGGGAAGGGGTTTCAGTGTGTGGGGAAGGGGTTTCAGTGTGTGGGGAAGGTGTTTCAGTGTGTAGGGAAGGGGTTTCAGTGTGTGGGGAAGGTGTTTCTGTGTGTGGGAATGAGTTTCAATGTGTGGGGATGTGTTTCATTTTGTGGGGAAAGATTTCAGTGTGTGGGGAAGTTGGTTCAGTGTGTGGGGATGGGTTTCAGTGTGTGGGGATGGGTTTCTGTGTGTGGGGCTGGGTTTCTGTGTGTGCGGAAGGGGTGTTAGTGTGTGGGGAAGGTGTTTCAGGGTGTGGTGATGTGTTTCAGTGTGTGTGGAAGTGGTTTCAGTGTGTCGGGAAGGGGCTTCAGTGTGTGGGGAGGGGTTTTAGTGTGTGGGGATGGGTTTCAGTGCGTGTGTATGGGTTACAATGTGTGCGGAATGGGTTTCAGTGTGTGGGGAAGGTATTTCAGTGTGTGGGGATGTGTTTCAGTGTTTGGGTAAGGGGTTTCAATGTGTGGGGAAGGTGTTTCACTGTTTGGGGAAGGGGTTTCAGTGTGGGTGAGGAAGGAGTTTCAGTGTGTGGCGAAGGTGTTTCAGTATGTGGGGAAGGTGTTTCAGTGTGTGGGGAAGGTGTTTCAGTGTGTGGGGAGGGTTTCAGTGTGTGGGGAAATGTTGCATTGTGTGGGGAAGGTGTTTCAGTGAGTGTGGAAGGGGTTTCAGTGTGTGGGGAAGGTGTTTCAGTGTGTGCGGAAGGTGTTTTAGTGTGTGGGGAAGGCGTTTCAGTGTTTGGGGAACGTGTTTCAGTGTGTGGGGATGGTATTTCAGTGTGTGGGGAAGGTGTTTTAGTGTGTGGGGAAGGTGCTTCAGTGAATGTGGGGAAGGGGTTTCAGTGTGTGGGGAAGGTGTTTCAGTATGTGGGGCAGGTGTTTCAGTGTATGGGGATGTGTTTTAGTTTGTGGGGAAGTGGTTTCAGTGTGTGGGGATGTGTTTCAGTGAGTGCCGAAGGTATTTCAGTGTGTGGGGAAGGGGTTTCAGTGTGTGGGGAAGGTGATTCAGTGTGTGGGGAAGGTGCTTCACTGTTTGGGGAAGGGGTTTCATTGTGGGTGAGGAAGGAGTTTCAGTGTGTGGGGAAGGTGTTTCAGTGTGTGGGGAAGGTGTTTCAGTGTGTGGGGAGGTTTTCAGTGTGTGGGGAAGGGATTTCAGTGTGTGGGGAAATGTTTCAGTGTGTGGGGAAGGTGTTTCAGTGTGTGCGGAAGTGGTTTCAGTCTGTGGTGAATTTGTTTCAGTGTGTGGGGAAGTGGTTTCCGTGTGTGTGGGAGGGGTTTCAGTATGTGGGGCAGGTGTTTCACTGTATGGGGATGTGTTTTCGTTTGTGGGGAAGTGGTTTCAGTGTGTGGGGATGTGTTTCAATCAGTGCAGAAGGTGTTTCAGTGTGTGGGGAAGGGGTGTCAGTGTGTGGGGAAGGTGATTCAGTGTGTGGGGAAGGTGTTTCACTGTTTGGGGAAGGGGTTTCAGTGTGGGTGAGGAAGGAGTTTCAGTGTGTGGGGAAGGTGTTTCAGTGTGTGTGGAAGGTGTTTCAGTGTGTGGGGAAGGTGTTTCAGTGTGTGGGTTGGGTTTCAGTGTGTGGCGAAGGGATTTCAGTGTGTGGGGAAATGTTTCAGTGTGTGGGGAAGGTGTTTCAGTGTGTGCGGAAGTGGTATCAGTGTGTGGTTAATGTGTTTCAGTGTGTAGGGAAGTGGTTTCAGTGTATGGGGAAGGTGATTCAGTGCGTGGGGAAGGTGTTTCACTGTGTGGGGAACGGGATTCAGTGTGTGTGAGGAAGGTGTTTCAGTGTGTGGGGAATGTGTTTCAGTGTGTGGGGAAGGGGTTTCAGTGTGTGGGGAAGCTGTTTCATTGTGTGGGGATGGTATTTCAGTGAGCGGGGAAGGTGTTTCAGTGTGTGGGGATGTGTTTCAGTGAGTGCGGAAGGTGTTTCAGAGTGTGGGGAAGGGGTTTCAGTGCGTGGAGAAGGTGATTCAGTGTGTGGGGAAGTTGTTTCAGTGTGTGGGGAAGGGGTTTCAGTGTGTGTGAGGAAGGTGTTTCAGTGTGTGTGGAATGTTTTTCAGAGTGTGGGGAAGGTGTTTCAGTGTGTGGGGAAGGTGTTTCAGTGTGTGGGGATGGGTTTCAGTGTGTGGGCAAGGTGTTTCAGTGTGTGGGGATGGTTTTCAGTGTGTGGGGAAGGTGTTTAACTGTGTGGGGAAGGTGTTACAGTGCGTGGGTATGGGTTACAATGTGTGTGGAATGGGTTTCAGTGTGTGGGGAAGGTATTTCAGTGAGTGGGGATGTGTTTCAGTGTTTGGGTAAGGGGTTTCAGTGTGTGGGGAAGGGATTTCAGTGTGAGGGTGCGGGGTTTCAGTGTGTGGGGATGGGTTTCAGTGTGTGCGGAAGGGTTTCAGTGTGTGGGGAAGGGTTTGAGTGTGTGTGGAAGGGGTTTCAGTGTGTGGGGAAGGAGTTTCAGTGTGTGTGGATGGTGTTTCAGCATGTGCGGAAGAGGTTTCAGTATGTGGGGAAGCGGTTTCAGAGTGTGGGGAAGGGTTTCAGTGTGTGGGGAAGGGGTTTCAGTGAGTGGGGATGTGTTTCAGTGTTTGGGTAAGAGGTTTCAGTGTGTGGGGAAGGGATTTCAGTGTGAGGGTGCGGGGTTTCAGTGTGTGGGGATGGGTTTCAGTGTGTGCGGAAGGGTTTCAGTGTGTGGGGAAGGGTTTGAGTGTGTGTGGAAGGGGTTTCAGTGTGTGGGGAAGGAGTTTCAGTGTGTGTGGATGGTGTTTCAGCATGTGCGGAAGAGGTTTCAGTATGTGGGGAAGCGGTTTCAGAGTGTGGGGAAGGGTTTCAGTGTGTGGGGAAGGGTTTCAGTGTGTGGGGAAGGTGTTTCAGTGTGTGGGGAAGGGGTTTCAGTGTGTGGTGAAGGGTTTCGGTGGGTGGGGAAGGGGTTTCAGTGTGTGGGGAAGGGGTTTCAGTGTGCAGGGAAGGGGTTTCAGTGTGTGGGGAAGTGTTTCAGTGTGTGGGGAAGGGTTACAGTGTGTGGGGACGGTGTTTCAGTGAGTGGGGAATGGGTTTAAGTGTGTGGGGAAGGGTTTCAGTGTTTGCGGAAGGGGTTTCACTGTGTGGGGAAGGGTTTCAGTGTGTGGGGATGGTGTTTCAGTGTGTGCGGAAGGGGTTTCAGTGTGTGGGGATGGGTTTCAGTGTGTGGGGATGGACTTCAATGTGTGCGCAAGGGGTTTCAGTGTGTGGGCAATGTGTTTAAGTGTGTGGGGATGGGTTTCAGTGTGTGGGGAAGGTGTTTAAGTGTGTGGGGACGGGGTTTCAGAGTTAGGGTAATTGTTTCAGTGTGTGGGGAAGGGGTTTCAGTGAGTGGGGAATGTGTTTCAGATTGTGGGGAAGGGTTTCAGTGTTTGGGGAAGGGTTTTGAGTGTGTGGGGAAGGGGTTTCAGTGTGTGGGGAAGGGGTTTCAGTGTGTGGGGATGTGTTTCAGTGTGTGAGGAAGGGGTTTCAGTGTGTGGGGAAGGGTTTCACTGTATGCGGAAGTGGTTTCAGTGTGTGGGGAAGGGGTTTCAGTGTGTGGGGAAGGGGTTTCAGTGTGTGCGGAAGGGGTTTCAGTGTGTGGGGAAGAGGTTTCAGTGTGTGGGGAAGGTGTTTCAGTGTGTGCGGAAGAGGTTTCAGTGTGTGCGATAAGGGGTTCAGTGTGTGGGGAAGGGGTTTCAGTGTGTGGGGAAGGTGTTTCAGCGTGTGCGGAAGCGGTTTCAGTGTGTGGGGAAGGGGTTTCAGTGTGTGGGGAACGTGTTTCAGTGTGTGCGGAAGAGGTTTCAGTGTGTGCGATAAGGGTTTCAGTGTGTGGGGAAGGGGTTTCAGTGTGTGGGGAAGGGGTTTGAGTGTGTGGGGAAGGGGTTTGAGTGTGTGGGGAAGGGTTTCACTGCGTGCAGAATGGGTTTCAGTGTGTGGAGAAGGAGATTCAGTTTGTGGGGAAGGTGTTTCAGTGTGTGGGGAAGGGGTTTCAGTGTGTGGGGATTTGTTTCAGTATGTGCGGAAGGGCTTTCAGTGTGTGGGGATGAGTTTCAGTGTGTGGGGAAGGTGTTTCTGTGTGTGGGGCAGGGCTTCACTGTGTGCAGAAGGGGTTTCAGTGTGTGGGGAAGGTGTTTCGGTATGTGCGGAAGGGGTTTCAGTGTTGTGGGGAAGGGGTTTCAGTGTGTGGGGAAGGTGTTTCAGTGTGTGCGGAAGGGGTTTCAGTCAGAGCAGAAGGCGTTTCAGTGTGTGGGGAAGGGGTTTCTTTGTGTGGGGAAGGGGTTTCAGTGTGAGGGGAAGGGTTTCAGTTTTTGGTGAAGGGTTTCAGTGTGTGGGGAAGGGGTATCAGTGTGTGAGGAAGGGGATTCAGTGTCTGGGGAAGGGTTTCAGTGTGTGGGGATGGGGTTTCAGTGTGTGGGGAAGGGGTTTCAGTGTGTGGGGATGTGCTTCAGTGAGTGGGGAAGGGTTTTCAGTGTGTGGGGAAGGGTTTCAGAGTGAGAGGAAGTGATTTCAGTGTGTGGGGTTGGGTTTCAGTGTATGGGGATGGGTTACAAATTGTGCAGAAGGGGTTTCTGTGTGTGGGGAAGGTGTTTCGGTGTATGGGGATGTGTTTCAGTGTGTGGGGAAGGGGTTTCAGTGTGTGGGGAAGTGGTTTCAGTGTGTGAGTGTGGGGTTTCAGTGTGTGGGGATGGGTTTCAGTGTGTGCAGAAGGGGTTTCAGTGTGTGGGGAAGGTGTTTCAGTATGTGGGGAAGGGGTTTCAGTTTGTGGGGAAGGGGTTTCAGTGTGTGGGGAAGGTGTTTCAGTGTGTAGGGAAGGGGTTTCAGTGTGTGGGGAAGGTGTTTCTGTGTGTGGGAATGAGTTTCAATGTGTGGGGATGTGTTTCATTTTGTGGGGAGAGATTTCAGTGTGTGGGGAAGGGATTTCAGTGTGTGGGGAAGGTGTTTCAGTGTGTGCGCAAGGAGTTTCAGTGTGTGCGGAAGGTGTTTCAGTGTGTGGGGAAAGGGTTTCAGTGTGTGTGGATTGTGTTTCAGTGTTTGCGGAAGGGGTTTCAGTCTGTGGGGATGGTGTTTCAGTGTGTGTGAATGTGTTTCAGTGTGTGGGGAAAGGGTTTCAGTGTGCGGGGATGATTTTCAGTGTGTGGGGAAGGGGTTTCAGTGTGTGGGGATGTGCTTCAGTGAGTGGGGAAGGGTTTTCAGTGTGTGGGGAAGGGTTTCAGAGTGAGTGGAAGTGATTTCAGTGTGTGGGGTTGGGTTTCAGTGTGTGGGGATGGGTTACAAAGTGTGCAGAAGGGGTTCCAGTGAGTGGGGAAGGGGTTTCAGTGTGTGGGTGTGGGGTTTCAGTGTGTGGGGATGGGTTTCAGTGTGTGCAGAAGGGGTTTCAGTGTGTGGGGAAGGTGTTTCAGTATGTGGGGAAGGGGTTTCAGTGTGTGTGGAAGGGGTTTCAGTGTGTGCAGAAGGGGTTTCAGTGTGTGGGGAAGGTGTTTCAGTATGTGGGGAAGGGGTTTCAGTGTGTGGGGAAGGGGTTTCAGTGTGTGGGGAAGGTGTTTCAGCTGTGTAGGGAAGGGGTTTCAGTGTGTGGGGAAGGTGTTTCTGTGTGTGGGAATGAGTTTCAATGTGTGGGGATGTGTTTCATTTTGTGCGGAAAGATTTCAGTGTGTGGGGAAGGGATTTCAGTGTGTGGGGAAGGTGTTTCAGTGTGTGGGGAAAGGGTTTCAGTGTGTGGGGATTGT
The DNA here is from genome assembly GCF_036365525.1 of Heterodontus francisci. NCBI lineage: Eukaryota > Metazoa > Chordata > Chondrichthyes > Heterodontiformes > Heterodontidae > Heterodontus > Heterodontus francisci. The sequence continues at coordinate 2,867,954 of NW_027142143.1, read as the reverse complement.
GTTTCAGTGTTTGCGGAAGGGGTTTCAGTCTGTGGGGAAGGTGTTTCAGTGTGTGTGGATGTGTTTCAGTGTGTGGGGAAAGGGTTTCAGTGTGCGGGGATGATTTTCAGTGTGTGGGGATGTGCTTCAGTGAGTGGGGAAGGGTTTTCAGTGTGTGGGGAAGGGTTTCAGAGTGAGAGGAAGTGATTTCAGTGTGTGGGGTTGGGTTTCAGTGTGTGGGGATGGGTTACAAAGTGTGCAGAAGGGGTTTCAGTGTGTGGGGAAGGTGTTTCAGTGTATGGGGATGTGTTTCAGTGTGTGGGGAAGGGGTTCCAGTGTGTGGGGAAGGGGTTTCAGTGTGTGGGTGTGGGGTTTCAGTGTGTGGGGATGGGTTTCAGTGTGTGCAGAAGGGGTTTCAGTGTGTGGGGAAGGTGTTTCAGTATGTGGGGAAGGGGTTTCAGTGTGTGGGGAAGGGCTTTCAGTGTGTGGGGAAGGTGTTTCAGTGTGTAGGGAAGGGGTTTCAGTGTGTGGGGAAGGTGTTTCTGTGTGTGGGGATGAGTTTCAATGTGTGGGGATGTGTTTCATTTTGTGGGGAAAGATTTCAGTGTGTGGGGAAGTTGGTTCAGTGTGTGGGGATGGATTTCAGTGTGTGGGGATGGGTTTCTGTGTGTGGGGCTGGGTTTCTGTGTGTGCGGAAGGAGTTTTAGTGTGTGGGGAAGGTGTTTCAGTGTGTGGGGATGTGTTTCAGTGTGTGTGGAAGAGGTTTCAGTGTGTCGGGAAGGGGCTTCAGCGTGTGGGGAGGGGTTTTAGTGTGTGGGGATGGGTTTCAGTGCGTGGGTATGGGTTACAATGTGTGCGGAATGGGTTTCAGTGTGTGGGGAAGGTATTTCAGTGTGTGGGGATGTGTTTCAGTGTTTGGGTAAGGGGTTTCAGTGTGTGGGGAAGGGGTTTCAGTGTGAGGGTGTGGGGTTTCAGTGTGTGGGGATGGGTTTCAGTGTGTGCGGAAGGGGTATCAGTGTGTGGGGAAGGGTTTGAGTGTGTGTGGAAGGGGTTTCAGTGTGTGGGGAAGGAGTTTCAGTGTGCAGGGAAGGGGTTTCAGTGTGTGGGGAAGTGTTTCAGTGTGTGGGGAAGGGTTACAGTGTGTGAGGACGGTGTTTCAGTGAGTGGGGAATGGGTGTCAGTGTGTGGGGAAGGGTTTCAGTGTGTGGGGATGGTGTTTCAGTGTGTGCGGAAGGGGTTTCAGTGTGTGGGGAAGGTGTTTCAGTGTATGGGGAAGGTGTTTCAGTGTGTGGGGAAGGGGTTTCAGTGTGTGGAGAACGTGTTTCAGTGTGTGGGGAAAGGTTTCAGTGTGTGGGGAAGGGGTTTCAGTGTGTGGAGAACGTGTTTCAGTGTGTGGGGAAAGGTTTCAGTGTGTGGGGAAGGGATTTCAGTGTGTGGGGAAGGTGTTTCAGTGTGTGCAGGAGGTGTTTCAGTGTGTGGGGAAGGGGTTTCAGTGTGTGGGGAAGATGTTTCAGTGTGTGGGGAAGGTGTTTCAGTGTGTGGGGAAGGGGTTTCAGTGTGTGGGGATGGGTTTCAGTGTGTGGGGATGGATTTCAGTGTGTGGGGATGGGTGTCAGTGTGTGAGGAAGGGGTATCAGTATGTGGGGAAGGTGTTTCTGTGTGTGGGGTGGAGTTTCAGTGTGTGGGGAAGGGGGTTCATTGTGTGGTGAAGGGGTTTCAGTGTGTGGGGATGGGTTTCAGTGTGTGGGCATGGACTTCAAAGTGTGCGGAAGGGGTTTCAGTGTGTGGGCAAGGTGTTTCAGTGTGTGGGGATGGGTTTCAGTGTGTGGGGAAGGTGTTTAAGTGTGTGGGGAAGGTGTTTCAGTGCGTGGGGAAGGTATTTCAGTGTGTGGGGATGTGTTTCAGTGTTTGGGTAAGGGGTTTCAGTGTGTGGGGAAGGGGTTTCAGTGTGAGGCTGTGGGGTTTCAGTGTGTGGGGATGGGTTTCAGTGTGTGCGGAAGGGTTTTCAGTGTGTGGGGAAGGGTTTGAGTGTGTGTGGAAGGGGTTTCAGTGTGTGGGGAAGGAGTTTCAGTGTGTGAGGAAGATGTTTCAGCATGTGCGGAAGGGGTTTCAGTATGTGGGGAAGCGGTTTCTGAGTGTGGGGAAGGGTTTCAGTGTGTGGGGAAGGGTTTCAGTGTGTGGGGAAGGTGTTTCAGTGTGTGGGGAAGGGGTTTCAGTGTGTGGTGAAGGCTTTCAGTGTGTGGGGAAGGGGTTTCAGTGTGTGGGGAAGGGGTTTCAGTGTGCAGGGAACGGGTTTCAGTTTGTGGGGAAGTGTTTCAGTGTGTGGGGAAGGGTTACAGTGTGTGGGGACGGTGTTTCAGTGAGTGGGGAATGGGTTTCAGTGTGTGGGGAAGGGATTCAGTGTTTGCGGAATGGGTTTCACTGTGTGGGGAAGGGTTTCAGTGTGTGGGGATGGTGTTTCAGTGTGTGCGGAAGGGGTTTCAGTGTGTGGGGATGGGTTTCAGTGTGTGGGGATGGGTTTCTGTGTGTGGGGCTGGGTTTCTGTGTGTGCAGAAGGGGTTTTAGTGTGTGGGGAAGGTGTTTCAGTGTGTGGGGATGTGTTTCAGTGTGTGTGGAAGTGGTTTCAGTGTGTCGGGAAGGGGCTTCAGTGTGTGGGGAGGGGTTTTAGTGTGTGGGGATGGGTTTCAGTGCGTGGGTATGGGTTACAATGTGTGCGGAATGGGTTTCAGTGTGTGGGGAAGGTATTTCAGTGTGTGGGGATGTGTTTCAGTGTTTGGGTAAGGGGTTTCAGTGTGTGGGGAAGGGGTTTCAGTGTGAGGGTGTGGGGTTTCAGTGTGTGGGGATGGGTTTCAGTGTGTGCGGAAGGGGTTTCAGTGTGTGGGGAAGGGTTTGAGTGTGTGTGGAAGGGGTTTCAGTGTGTGGGGAATGAGTTTCAGTGTGCAGGGAAGGGGTTTCAGTGTGTGGGGAAGTGTTTCAGTGTGTGGGGAAGGTTTACAGTGTGTGGGGACGGTGTTTCAGTGAGTGGGGAATGGGTTTCAGTGTGTGGGGAAGGGTTTCAGTGTTTGCGGAAGGGGTTTCACTGTGTGGGGAAGGGTTTCAGTGTGTGGGGATGGTGTTTCAGTGTGTGCGGAAGGGGTTTCAGTGTGTGGGGAAGGTGTTTCAGTGTATGGGGAAGGTGTTTCAGTGTGTGGGGAAGGGGTTTCAGTGTGTGGAGAACGTGTTTCAGTGTGTGGGGAAAGGTTTCAGTGTGTGGGGAAGGGGTTTCAGTGTGTGAAGAACGTGTTTCAGTGTGTGGGGAAAGGTTTCAGTGTGTGGGGAAGGGATTTCAGTGTATGGGGAAGGTGTTTCAGTGTGTGCAGGAGGTGTTTCAGTGTGTGGAGAAGGGGTTTCAGTGTGTGGGGAAGATGTTTCAGTGTGTGGGGAAGGTGTTTCAGTGTGTGGGGAAGGGTTTTCAGTGTGTGGGGATGGGTTTCAGTGTGTGGGGATGGATTTCAGTGTGTGGGGATGGGTGTCAGTGTGTGAGGAAGGGGTATCAGTATGTGGGGAAGGTGTTTCTGTGTGTGGGGTGGAGTCTCAGTGTGTGGGAAGGGGGTTCATTGTGTGATGAAGGGGTTTCAGTGTGTGGGAATGGGTTTCAGTGTGTGGGCATGGACTTCAAAGTGTGCGGAAGGGGTTTCAGTGTGTGGGCAAGGTGTTTCAGTGTGTGGGGATGGGTTTCCGTGTGTGGGGAAGGTGTTTAAGTGTGTGGGGAAGGTGTTTCAGTGCGTGGGTATGGGTTACAATGTGTGCGGAATGGGTTTCAGTGTTTGGGGAAGGTATTTCAGTGTGTGGGGATGTGTTTCAGTGTTTGGGTAAGGGGTTTCAGTGGGTGGGGAAGGGGTTTCAGTGTGAGGGTGTGGGGTTTCAGTGTGTGGGGATGGGTTTCAGTGTGTGCGGAAGGGGTTTCAGTGTGTGGGGAAGGGTTTGAGTGTGTGTGGAAGGGGTTTCAGTGTGTGGGGAAGGAGTTTCAGTGTGTGTGGAAGATGTTTCAGCATGTGCGGAAGGGGTTTCAGTATGTGGGGAAGCGGTGTCAGAGTGTGGGGAAGGGTTTCAGTGTGTGGGGAAGGGTTTCAGTGTGTGGGGAAGGTGTTTCAGTGTGTGGGGAAGGGGTTTCAGTGTGTGGTGAAGGGTTTCAGTGTGTGGGGAAGGGGTTTCAGTGTATGGGGAAGGGGTTTCAGGGTGCAGGGAACGGGTTTCAGTGTGTGGGGAAGTGTTTCAGTGTGTGGGGAAGGGTTACAGTGTGTGGGGACGGTGTTTCAGTGAGTGGGGAATGGGTTTCAGTGTGTGGGGAAGGGATTCAGTGTTTGCGGAATGGGTTTCACTGTGTGGGGAAGGGTTTCAGTGTGTGGGGATGGTGTTTCAGTGTGTGCGGAAGGGGTTTCAGTGTGTGGGGATGGGTTTCAGTGTGTGGGGATGGACTTCAATGTGTGCGGAAGGGGTTTCAGTGTGTGGGCAAGGTGTTTCAGTGTGTGGGGATGGGTTTCAGTGTGTGGGGAAGGTGTTTAAGTGTGTGGGGAAGGTGTTTCAGTGTGTGGGGAAGGGGTTTCAGAGTTTGGGTAATTGTTTCAGTGTGTGGGGAAGGGGTTTCAGTGTGTGGGGAAGGGGTTTCAGTGTGTGGGGATGTGTTTCAGTGTGTGAGGAAGGGGTTTCAGTGTGAGGGGAAGGGTTTCACTGTGTGCGGAAGTGGTTTCAGTGTGTGGGGAAGGGGTTTCAGTGTGTGGGGAAGGTGTTTCAGTGTGTGCGGAAGGTGTTTCAGTGTGTGGGGAAGAGGTTTCAGTGTGTGGGGAAGGTGTTTCAGTGTGTGCGGAAGAGGTTTCAGTGTGTGCGATAAGGGGTTCAGTGTGTGGGGAAGGGGTTTCAGTGTGTGGGGAAGGTGTTTCAGTTTGTGCGGAAGGGGTTTCAGTGTGTGGGGAAGGGGTTTCAGTGTGTGGGGAAGGTGTTTCAGTGTGTGCGGAAGAGGTTTCAGTGTTTGCGATAAGGGTTTCAGTGTGTGGGGAAGGGGTTTCAGTGTGTGGGGAAGGTGTTACAGTATGTGCGGAAGGGTTTTCAGTGTGTGGGGAAGGGGTTTGAGTGTGTGGGGAAGGGTTTCACTGCGTGCAGAATGGGTTTCAGTGTGTGGGGAAGGAGTTTCAGTGTGTGGGGAAGGTGTTTCAGTGTGTGGGGAAGGGGTTTCAGTGTTTGGGGATTTGTTTCAGTGTGTGCGGGAGGGCTTTCAGTGTGTGGGGACGAGTTTCAGTGTGTGGGGAAGGTGTTTCTGTGTGTGGGGTAGGGCTTCAGTGTGTGCGGAAGTGGTTTCAGTGTGTGGGGAAGGTGTTTCGGTGTGTGCGGAAGGGGTTTCAGTGTTGTGGGGAAGGGGTTTCAGTGTGTGGGGAAGGTGTTTCAGTGTGTGCGGAAGGGGTTTCAGTCAGAGCGGAAGGCGTTTCAGTGTGTGGGGAAGTGGTTTCTTTGTGTGGGGAAGGGGTTGCAGTGTGTGGGGAATGTGTTTCAGTGTCTTTGGAAGGTTTTCAGTGTGTGGGCAATGTGTTTCAGTGTGCGGTGAATGGGTATCAGTGTTTGGGGAACGGTTTCAGTGTGTGGGGAAGGGGTTTCAGTGTGTGAGAAAGGGGTTTCAGTGTGAGGGGAAGGGTTTCAGTTTTTGGTGAAGGGTTTCAGTGTGTGGGGAAGGGGTATCAGTGTGTGAGGAAGGGGATTCAGTGTCTGGGGAAGGGTTTCAGTGTGTGGGGATGGGGTTTCAGTGTGTGGGGAAGGGGTTTCAGTGTGTGGGGAAGTGTTTCAGTGTGTGGGGAAGGATTACAGTGTCTGGGGACGGGGTTTCAGTGTGTGGGGAAGGGGTTTCAGTGCGTGGGGAACTCTTTCAGTGTGTGCGGAAGTTGTTTCAGTGTGTGGGGAAGGGCTTCAGTGTGTGGGGAAGGTGTTTCAGTGTGTGGGGATGTGTTTCAGTATGTGGGGAAGGGTTTGACTGAGTGCGGAAGGGGTTTCAGTGTGTGGGGAAGGGGTTTCAGTGTGTGGGGAAGGTGTTTCAGTGTGTGGGGATGTGTTTCAGTGTGTGGGGAAGGCGTTTCAGAGTGTGGGGATGTGTTTCAGTGTGTGGGGAAGGGGTTTCAGTTTTTGGGTAGGTGTTTCAGTGTTTGCGGAAAGGGTTTCAGTCAGAGCGGAAGGCGTTTCAGTGTGTGGGGAAGTGGTTTCTTTGTGTGGGGATGGGGTTTCAGTGTGTGGGGAATGTGTTTCAGTGTCTTTGGAAGGTTTTCAGTGTGTGGGCAATGTGTTTCAGTGTGTGGTGAATGGGTATCAGTGTTTGGGGAACGGTTTCAGTGTGTGGGGCAGGGGTTTCAGTGTGTGGGAAAGGGGTTTCAGTGTGAGGGGAAGGGTTTCAGTTTTTGGTGAAGGGTTTCAGTGTGTGGGGAAGGGGTATCAGTGTGTGAGGAAGGGGATTCAGTGTCTGGGGAAGGGTTTCAGTGTGTGGGGATGGGGTATCAGTGTGTGAGGAAGGGGATTCAGTGTCTGGGGAAGGGTTTCAGTGTGTGGGGATGGGGTTTCAGTGTGTGGGAAGGGGTTTCAGTGTGTGGGGAAGTGTTTCAGTGTGTGGGGAAGGATTACAGTGTCTGGGGACGGGGTTTCAGTGTGTGGGGAAGGGGTTTAAGTGTGTGGGGAACTCTTTCATTGTTTGCGGAAGTTGTTTCAGTGTGTGAGGAAGGGTTTCAGTGTGTGGGGAAGGTGTTTCAGTGTATGGGGATGTGTTTCAGTATGTGGGGAAGGGTTTGACTGAGTGCGGAAGGGGTTTCAGTGTTTGGGGAAGGGGTTTCAGTGTGTGGGGAAGGTGTTTCAGTGTGTGGGGATGTGTTTCAGTGTGTGGGGAAGGCGTTTCAGTGTGTGGGGATGTGTTTCAGTGTGTGGGGAAGGGGTTTCAGTGTGTGGGGAAGGTGTTTCAGTGTGTGGGGAAGGGGTTTCAGTGTGTGGGGAAGAGTTTCACTGTGTTTGGAAGGGGTTTCAGTGTGTGCGGAAGGTGTTTCAGTGTGTGGGGAAGGTGTTTCAGTGTGTGTGGAAGGTGTTTCAGTGTGTGGGGAAGGAGTTTCAGTGTGTGGGGAAGGGGTTTCAGTTTGAGCGGAAGGTGTCTCAGTGTGTGGGGAAGGGGTTTCAATGTGTTGGGAAGGTGTTTCATTGTGTGCAGAAGGTGTTTCAGTGTGTGGGGCAGGGGCTTCTGTGTGTGGGGAAGGTGTTTCATTGTGTGGGGAAGGTGTTTCAGTGTATGGGGAAGGTGTTTCAGTGAGTGGGGAAGGGGTTTCAGTGTGTGGTGAACGTGTTTCTGTGTGTGGGGAACGGTTTCAGTGTGTGGGGAAGGGGTATCAGTGTGTGAGGAAGGTGTTTCAGTGTCTGGAGAAGGTATTTCAGTGTGTGGGGAAGGGATTTCAGTGTGTGGGGAAGGTGTTTCAGTGTGTGCGGGAGGTATTTCAGTGTGTGGGGAAAGGGTTTCAGTCAGAGCGGAAGGCGTTTCAGTGTGTGGGGAAGTGGTTTCTTTGTGTGGGGAAGGGGTTGCAGTGTGTGGGGAATGTGTTTCAGTGTCTTTGGAAGGTTTTCAGTGTGTGGGCAATGTGTTTCAGTGTGCGGTGAATGGGTATCAGTGTTTGGGGAACGGTTTCAGTGTGTGGGGAAGGGGTTTCAGTGTGTGAGAAAGGGGTTTCAGTGTGAGGGGAAGGGTTTCAGTTTTTGGTGAAGGGTTTCAGTGTGTGGGGAAGGGGTATCAGTGTGTGAGGAAGGGGATTCAGTGTCTGGGGAAGGGTTTCAGTGTGTGGGGATGGGGTTTCAGTGTGTGGGGAAGGGGATTCAGTGTGTGGGGAAGTGTTTCAGTGTGTGGGGAAGGATTACAGTGTCTGGGGACGGGGTTTCAGTGTGTGGGGAAGGGGTTTCAGTGCGTGGGGAACTCTTTCAGTGTGTGCGGAAGTTGTTTCAGTGTGTGGGGAAGGGCTTCAGTGTGTGGGGAAGGTGTTTCAGTGTGTGGGGATGTGTTTCAGTATGTGGGGAAGGGTTTGACTGAGTGCGGAAGGGGTTTCAGTGTGTGGGGAAGGGGTTTCAGTGTGTGGGGAAGGTGTTTCAGTGTGTGGGGATGTGTTTCAGTGTGTGGGGAAGGCGTTTCAGAGTGTGGGGATGTGTTTCAGTGTGTGGGGAAGGGGTTTCAGTTTTTGGGTAGGTGTTTCAGTGTTTGCGGAAAGGGTTTCAGTCAGAGCGGAAGGCGTTTCAGTGTGTGGGGAAGTGGTTTCTTTGTGTGGGGATGGGGTTTCAGTGTGTGGGGAATGTGTTTCAGTGTCTTTGGAAGGTTTTCAGTGTGTGGGCAATGTGTTTCAGTGTGTGGTGAATGGGTATCAGTGTTTGGGGAACGGTTTCAGTGTGTGGGGCAGGGGTTTCAGTGTGTGGGAAAGGGGTTTCAGTGTGAGGGGAAGGGTTTCAGTTTTTGGTGAAGGGTTTCAGTGTGTGGGGAAGGGGTATCAGTGTGTGAGGAAGGGGATTCAGTGTCTGGGGAAGGGTTTCAGTGTGTGGGGATGGGGTATCAGTGTGTGAGGAAGGGGATTCAGTGTCTGGGGAAGGGTTTCAGTGTGTGGGGATGGGGTTTCAGTGTGTGGGGAAGGGGTTTCAGTGTGTGGGGAAGTGTTTCAGTGTGTGGGGAAGGATTACAGTGTCTGGGGACGGGGTTTCAGTGTGTGGGGAAGGGGTTTCAGTGTGTGGGGAACTCTTTCATTGTTTGCGGAAGTTGTTTCAGTGTGTGAGGAAGGGTTTCAGTGTGTGGGGAAGGTGTTTCAGTGTATGGGGATGTGTTTCAGTATGTGGGGAAGGGTTTGACTGAGTGCGGAAGGGGTTTCAGTGTTTGGGGAAGGGGTTTCAGTGTGTGGGGAAGGTGTTTCAGTGTGTGGGGATGTGTTTCAGTGTGTGGGGAAGGCGTTTCAGTGTGTGGGGATGTGTTTCAGTGTGTGGGGAAGGGGTTTCAGTGTGTGGGGAAGGTGTTTCAGTGTGTGGGGAAGGGGTTTCAGTGTGTGGGGAAGAGTTTCACTGTGTTTGGAAGGGGTTTCAGTGTGTGCGGAAGGTGTTTCAGTGTGTGGGGAAGGTGTTTCAGAGTGTGTGGAAGGTGTTTCAGTGTGTGGGGAAGGAGTTTCAGTGTGTGGGGAAGGGGTTTCAGTTTGAGCGGAAGGTGTCTCAGTGTGTGGGGAAGGGGTTTCAATGTGTTGGGAAGGTGTTTCATTGTGTGCAGAAGGTGTTTCAGTGTGTGGGGCAGGGGCTTCTGTGTGTGGGGAAGGTGTTTCATTGTGTGGGGACGGTGTTTCAGTGTATGGGGAAGGTGTTTCAGTGAGTGGGGAAGGGGTTTCAGTGTGTGGTGAACGTGTTTCTGTGTGTGGGGAACGGTTTCAGTGTGTGGGGAAGGGGTATCAGTGTGTGAGGAAGGTGTTTCAGTGTCTGGAGAAGGTATTTCAGTGTGTGGGGAAGGGATTTCAGTGTGTGGGGAAGGTGTTTCAGTGTGTGCGGGAGGTATTTCAGTGTGTGGGGAAAGGGTTTCAGTGTGTGGGGAAGATGTTTCAGTGTGTGGGTATGGGTTTCAATGTGTGGGGATGGGTTTCAGTGTGTGGGGATGGGTGTCAGTTTGTGCGGAAGTGGTATCAGTATGTGGGACATGTGTTTCTGTGTGTGGGGTGGTGTTTCAGTGTGTGGGGAAGGTGTTTCAGTGTGTGGGGAAGGGGTTTCAGTTTGTGGGGATGGGTTTCAGTGTGTGGGGATGGACTTCTGTGTGTGAAAATGTGTTTCAGTGTGTGGGCAAGGTGTTTCAGTGTGTGGGGAAGGGTTTCAATGTGTGGGGAAGGAGGTTAAGTGTGTGGGGAAGGTGTTTCAGTGTGTGGGGAAGGGGTTTCAGAGTTTGGGTAATTGTTTCAGTGTGTGGGGAAGTGGTTTCAGTGAGTGGGGAAGGTGTATCAGAGTGTGGGGAAGGGTTTCAGTGTGTGGGGAAGGGTTTTGAGTTTGTGGGGAAGGGGTTTCAGTGTGTGGGGAAGGGGTTTCAGTGTGTGGGATGTGTTTCAGTGTGTGAGAAAGGGGTTTCAGTGTGTGGGGAAGGGTTTCACTGTGTGGGGAAGGGGTTTCAGTGTGTGCGGAAGGGGTTTCAGTGTGAGGGAAAGGGGTTTCAGTGTGTGGGGAAGGTGTTACAGTGTGTGTGGAAGGGTTTTCAGTGTGTGGGGACGGGGTTTCAGTGTGTGGGGAATGGGTTTCAGTGTGTGGGGAACTGTTTCATTGTGTGGGGAAGGGTTTCAGTTTGTGGGGAAGGTGTTTCAGTGTGTGGGGATGTGTTTCAGTGTGTGCGGAAGGCGTTTCAGTGTGTGGGGATGTGTTTCAGTGTGTGGGGAATGTGTTTCAGTGTGTGGGGAAGGGGTTTAGGAGTTTGGGTAATTGTTTCAGTGTGTGGGGAAGGGGTTTCAGTGAGTGGGGAAGGTGTTTCAGAGTGTGGGGAAGGGTTTCAGTGTGTGGGGAAGGGTTTTGAGTGTGTGGGGAAGGGGTTTCAGTGTGTGGGGAAGGGGTTTCAGTGTGTGGGGATGTGTTTCAGTGTGTGAGGAAGGGGTTTCAGTGTGTGGGGAAGGGTTTCACTGTGTGCGGATTGGGTTTCAGTGTGTGGGGAAGGGGTTTCAGTGTGTGGGGAAGGTGTTTCAGTGTGTGCAGAAGGGGTTTCAGTGTGTGGGGAAGGGGTTTCAGTGTGTGGGGAAGGTGTTTCAGCGTGTGCGGAAGAGGTTTATGTGTGTGCGATAAGGGGTTCAGTGTGTGGGGAAGGGGTTTCAGTGTGTGGGGAAGGTGTTTCAGTGTGTGCGGAAGGGTTTTCAGTGTGTGGGGAAGGGGTTTCAGTGTGTGGAAGGTGTTTCAGTGTGTGCAGAAGAGGTTTCAGTGTGTGCGATAAGGGTTTCAGTGTGTGGGGAAGGGGTTTCAGTGTGTGGGGAAGGTGTTACAGTGTGTGCGGAAGGGCTTCAGTGTGTGCAGAAGGGGTTTCAGTGTGTGGGGAAGGTGTTTTGTTATGTGCGGAAGGGGTTTCAGTCTTGTGGGGAAGGTGTTTCAGTGTGTGGGGAAGGTGTTTCAGTGTGTGCGGAAGGGGTTTCAGTCAGAGCGGAAGGCGTTTCAGTGTGTGGGGAAGGGGTTTCAGTGTGTGGGGAAGGTGTTTCGGTATGTGCGGAAGGGGTTTCAGTGTGTTTGGAAGGTTTTCAGTGTGTGGGCAATGTGTTTCAGTGTGTGGTGAATGGGTATCAGTGTGTGGGGAAGGGTTTTCAGTGTGTGAGGAAGGGGCTTCATTGTGTGTGGAAGGGTTTCACTGTGTGCGGAAGGGGTTTCAGTGTGTGGGGAAGGGGTTTCAGTGTGTGAGGAAGGTGTTTCTGTGTGTGGGGAAGGGGTTTCAGTGTGTGGGGAAGGTGTTTCAGTGTGTGCGGAAGGGGTTTCAGTGTGTGGGGAAGAGGTTTCAGTGTGTGGGGAAGGTGTTTCAGTGTGTGCGGAAGAGGTTTCAGTGTGTGCGATAAGGGGTTCAGTGTGTGGGGAAGGGGTTTCAGTGTGTGGGGAAGGTGTTTCAGTTTGTGCGGAAGGGGTTTCAGTGTGTGGGGAAGTGGTTTCAGTGTGTGGGGAAGGTGTTTCAGTGTGTGCGGAAGAGGTTTCAGTGTTTGCGATAAGGTTTTCAGTGTGTGGGGAAGGGGTTTCAGTGTGTGGGGAAGGTGTTACAGTGTGTGCGGAAGGGTTTTCAGTGTGTGGGGAAGGGGTTTGACTGTGTGGGGAAGTGTTTCACTGCGTGCAGAATGGGTTTCAGTGTGTGGGGAAGGAGTTTCAGTGTGTGGGGAAGGTGTTTCAGTGTGTGGGGAAGGGGTTTCAGTGTTTGGGGAAGGTGTTTCGGTATGTGCGGAAGGGGTTTCAGTGTGTTTGGAAGGTTTTCAGTGTGTGGGCAATTTGTTTCAGTGTGTGGTGAATGGGTATCAGTGTGTGGGGAAGGGTTTTCAGTGTGTGAGGAAGGGGTTTCATTGTGTGTGGAAGGGTTTCACTGTGTGCGGAAGGGGTTTCAGTGTGTGGGGAAGGGGTTTCAGTGTGTGAGGAAGGTGTTTCAGTGTGTGGGGAAGGGGTTTCAGTGTTTGGGGAAGGTGTTTCAGTGTGTGCGGAAGGGGTTTCAGTGTGTGAGGAAGAGGTTTCAGTGTGTGGGGAAGGTGTTTCAGTGTGTGCGGAAGAGGTTTCAGTGTGTGCGATAAGGGGGTCAGTGTGTGGGGAAGGGGTTTCAGTGTGTGGGGAAGGTGTTTCAGTTTGTGCAGAAGGGGTTTCAGTGTGTGGGGAAGGGGTTTCAGTGTGTGGGGAAGGTGTTTCATTGTGTGCGGAAGAGGTTTCAGTGTTTGCGATAAGGGTTTCAGTGTGTGGGGAAGGGGTTTCAGTGTGTGGGGAAGGTGTTACAGTGTGTGCGGAAGGGTTTTCAGTGTGTGGGGAAGGGGTTTGAGTGTGTGGGGAAGTGTTTCACTGCGTGCAGAATGGGTTTCAGTGCGTGGGGAAGGAGTTTCAGTGTGTGGGGAAGGTGTTTCAGTGTGTGGGGAAGGGGTTTCAGTGTTTGGGGATTTGTTTCAGTGTGTGCGGAAGGGCTTTCAGTGTGTGGGGATGAGTTTCAGTGTGTGGGGAAGGTATTTCTGTGCGTGGGGCCGGGCTTCAGTGTGTGCGGAAGGGGTTTCAGTGTGTGGGTAAGGTGTTTCGGTATGTGCGGAAGGGGTTTCAGTGTTGTGGGGAAGGGGTTTCAGTGTGTGGGGAAGGTGTTTCAGTGTGTGGGGATGTGTTTCAGTGTGTGGGGAAGGGGTTTGACTGAGTGCGGAAGGGGTTTCAGTTTTTGCGGAAGGGGTTTTAGTATGTGGGGAAGGTGTTTCAGTGTGTGGGGATGTGTTTCAGTGTGTGGGGAAGGCGTTTCAGTGTGTGGGGATGTGTTTCAGTGTGTGGGGAATGTGTTTCAGTGTGTGGGGAAGGGGTTTAGGAGTTTGGGTAATTGTTTCAGTGTGTGGGGAAGGGGTTTCAGTGAGTGGGGAAGGTGTTTCAGAGTGTGGGGAAGGGTTTCAGTGTGTGGGGAAGGGTTTGGAGTGTGTGAGGAAGGGGTTTCAGTGTGTGGGGAAGTGGTTTCAGTGTGTGGGGATGTGTTTCAGTGTGTGAGGAAGGGGTTTCAGTGTTTGGGGAAGGGTTTCACTGTGTGCGGATGGGGTTTCAGTGTGTGGGGAAGTGGTTTCAGTGTGTGGGGAAGGTGTTTCAGTGTGTGCAGAAGGGGTTTCAGTGTGTGGGGAAGGGGTTTCAGTGTGTGGGGAAGGTGTTTCAGCGTGTGCGGAAGAGGTTTATGTGTGTGCGATAAGGGGTTCAGTGTGTGGGGAAGGGGTTTCAGTGTGTGGGGAAGGTGTTTCAGTGTGTGCGGAATGGGTTTCAGTGTGTGGGGAAGGGGTTTCAGTGTGTGGGGAAGGTGTTTCAGTGTGTGCGGAAGAGGTTTCAGTGTGTGCGATAAGGGTTTCAGTGTGTGGGGAAGGGGTTTCAGTGTGTGGGGAAGGTGTTACAGTGTGTGCGGAAGGGTTTTCAGTGTGTGGGGAAGGGGTTTGAGTGTGTGGGGAAGGGTTTCACTGCGTGCAGAATGGGTTTCAGTGTTTGGGGAAGGAGTTTCAGTGTGTGGGGAAGGTGTTTCAGTGTGCGGGGAAGGGGTTTCAGTGTGTGGGGATTTGTTTCAGTGTGTGCGGAAGGGCTTTCAGTGTGTGGGGATGAGTTTCAGTGTGTGGGGAAGGTGTTTCTGTGTGTGGGGCAGGGCTTCAGTGTGTGCGGAAGGGGTTTCAGTGTGTGGGGAAGGTGTTTCAGTGTGTGCGGAAGGGGTTTCAGTCAGAGCGGAAGGCGTTTCAGTGTGTGGGGAAGGGGTTTCAGTGTGTGGGGAAGGTGTTTCGGTATGTGCGGAAGGGGTTTCAGTGTGTTTGGAAGGTTTTCAGTGTGTGGGCATTGTGTTTCAGTGTGTGGTGAATGGGTATCAGTGTGTGGGGAAGGGTTTTCAGTGTGTGAGGAAGGGGTTTCATTGTGTGTGGAAGGGTTTCACTGTGTGCGGAAGGGGTTTCAGTGTGTGGGGAAGGGGTTTCAGTGTGTGAGGAAGGTGTTTCAGTGTGTGGGGAAGGGGTTTCAGTGTGTGGGGAAGGTGTTTCAGTGTGTGCGGAAGGGGTTTCAGTGTGTGGGGAAGAGGTTTCAGTGTGTGGGGAAGGTGTTTCAGTGTGTGGGGAAGAGGTTTCAGTGTGTGCGATAAGGGGTTCAGTGTGTGGGGAAGGGGTTTCAGTGTGTGGGGAAGGTGTTTCAGTTTGTGCGGAAGGGGTTTCAGTGTGTGGGGAAGGGGTTTCAGTGTGTGGGGAAGGTGTTTCAGTGTGTGCGGAAGAGGTTTCAGTGTTTGCGATAAGGGTTTCAGTGTGTGGGGAAGGGGTTTCAGTGTGTGGGGAAGGTGTTACAGTGTGTGCGGAAGGGTTTTCAGTGTGTGGGGAAGGGGTTTGAGTGTGTGGGGAAGGGTTTCACTGCGTGCAGAATGGGTTTCAGTGTGTGGGGAAGGAGTTTCAGTGTGTGGGGAAGGTGTTTCAGTGCGTGGGGAAAGTGTTTCAGTGTGTGCGGAAGGGCATTCAGTGTGTGGGGATGAGTTTCAGTGTGTGGGGAAGGTGTTTCTGTGCGTGGGGCCGGGCTACAGTGTGTGCGGAAGGGGTTTCAGTGTGTGGGGAAGGTGTTTCGGTATGTGCGGAAGGGGTTTCAGTGTTGTGGGGAAGGGGTTTCAGTGTGTGGGGAAGGTGTTTCAGTGTGTGCGGAAGGGGTTTCAGTCAGAGCGGAAGGCGTTTCAGTGTGTGGGGACGTGGTTTCTTTGTGTGGGGAAGGGGTTTCAGTGTGTGGGGAATGTGTTTCAGTGTCCTTGGAAGGTTTTCAGTGAGTGGGCAATGTGTTTCAGTGTGTGGTGAATGGGTATCAGTGTTTGGGGAACGGTTTCAGTGTGTGGGGAAGGGGTTTCAGTGTGTGGGAAAGGGGTTTCAGTGTGAGGGGAAGGGTTTCAGTTTTTGGTGAAGGGTTTCAGTGTGTGGGGAAGGGGTATCAGTGTGTGAGGAAGGGGATTCAGTGTCTGGGGAAGGGTTTCAGTGTGTGGGGATGGGTTTTCAGTGTGTGGGGTAGGGGTTTCAGTGTGTGGGGAAGTGTTTCAGTGTGTGGGGAAGGATTACAGTGTCTGGGGACGGGGTTTCAGTGTGTGGGGAAGGGGTTTCAGTGTGTGGGGAACTTTTTCAGTGTGTGCGGAAGTGGTTTCAGTGTGTGGGGATGGGTTTCAGTGTGTGGGGAAGGCGTTTCAGTGTGTTGGGATGTGTTTCAGTATGTGGGGAAGGGTTTGACTGAGTGCGGAAGGGGTTTCAGTGTGTGGGGAAGGGGTTTCAGTGTGTGGGGAACTCTTTCAGTGCGTGCGGAAGTGGTTTCAGTGTGTGGGGATGGGTTTCAGTGTGTGGGGAAGGCGTTTCAGTGTGTGGGGATGTGTTTCAGTGTGTGGGGAAGGCGTTTCAGTGTGTGGGGATGTGTTTCAGTGATTGGGGAAGGGTTTTCAGTGTGTGGGGAAGGTGTTTCAGTGTGTGGGGAAGGGGTTTCAGTGTGTTGGGAAGAGTTTCACTGTGTTTGGAAGGGTTTCAGTGTGTGCGGAAGGTGTTTCAGTGTGTGGGGAAGGTTTTTCAGTGTGTGTGGAAGGTGTTTCAGTGTGTCGGGAAGGAGTTTCAGTGTTTGGGGAAGGGGTTTCAGTTTGAGCGGAAGGTGTTTCAGTGTGTGGGGAAGGGGTTTCAATGTGTTGGGAAGGTGTTTCATTGTGTGCAGAAGGTGTTTCAGTGTGTGGGGCAGGGGATTCTGTGTGTGGGGAAGGTGTTTCAGCGTGTGCAGAAGAGGTTTCAGTGTGTGCGATAAGGGGTTCAGTGTGTGGGGAAGGGGTTTCAGTGTGTGGGGAAGGTGTTTCAGTGTGTGCGGAAGGGGTTTCAGTGTGTGGGGAAGGGGTTTCAGTGTGTGGGGAAGGTGTTTCAGTGTGTGCGGAAGAGATTTCAGTGTGTGCGATAAGGGTTTCAGTGTGTGGGGAAGGGGTTTCAGTGTGTGGGGAAGGTGTTACAGTGTGTGCGGAAGGGTTTTCTGTGTGTGGGGAAGGGGTTTGAGTGTGTGGGGAAGGGTTTCACTGCGTGCAGAATGGGTTTCAGTGTGTGGGGAAGGAGTTTCAGTGCGTGGGGAAGGTGTTTCAGTGTGTGGGGAAGGGGTTTCAGTGTGTGGGGATTTGTTTCAGTGTGTGCGGAAGGGCTTTCAGTGTGTGGGGATGAGTTTCAGTGTGTGGGGAAGGTGTTTCTGTGTGTGGGGCAGGGTTTCAGTGTGTGCGGAAGGGGTTTCAGTCAGAGCGGAAGGCGTTTCAGTGTGTGGGGAAGGGGTTTCAGTGTGTGGGGAAGGTGTTTCAGTATGTGCGGAAGGGGTTTCCGTGTGTTTGGAAGGTTTTCAGTGTGTGGGCAATGTGTTTCAGTGTGTGGTGAATGGGTATCAGTGTGTGGGGAAGGGTTTTCAGTGTGTGAGGAAGGGGTTTCAGTGTGTGGGGAAGGTGTTTCAGTGTATGGGGAAGGTGTTTCAGTGAGCGGGGAAGGGGTTTCAGTGTGTTGTGAACGTGTTTCTGTGTGTGGGGAACGGTTTCAGTGTGTGGGGAAGGGGTATCAGTGTGTGAGGAAGGTGTTTCAGTGTCTGGAGAAGGTATTTCAGAGTGTGGGGAAGGGATTTCAGTGTGTGGGGAATGTGTTTCAGTGTGTGCGGGTGGTGTTTCAGTGTGTGGGGAAAGGGTTTCAGTGTGTGGGGAAGGTGTTTCAGTGTGTGGGTATGGGTTTCAATGTGTGGGGATGGGTTTCAGTGTGTGGGGATGGGTGTCAGTTTGTGCGGAAGTGGTATCAGTATGTGGGGAATGTGTTTCTGTGTGTGGGGTGGTGTTTCAGTGTGTGGGGAAGGGGGTTCAGTGTGTGGGGAAGGGGTTTCAGTGTGTGGGGATGGGTTTCAATGTGTGGGGATGGACTTCTGTGTGTGAAAAAGTGTTTCAGTGTGTGGGCAAGGTGTTTCAGTGTGTGGGGAAGGGTTTCAATGTGTGGGGAAGGAGGTTAAGTGTGTGGGGAAGGTGTTTCAGTGTGTGGGGAAGGGGTTTCAGAGTTTGGGTAATTGTTTCAGTGTGTGGGGAAGGAGTTTCAGTGAGTGGGGAAGGTGTTTCAGAGTGTGGGGAAGGGTTTCAGTGTGTGGGGAAGGGTTTTGAGTGTGTGGGGAAGGGGTTTCAGTGTGTGGGGAAGGGGTTTCAGTGTGTGGGATGTGTTTCAGTGTGTGAGAAAGGGGTTTCAGTGTGTGGGGAAGGGTTTCACTGTGTGCGGAAGTGGTTTCAGTGTGTGGGGAAGGGGTTTCAGTGTGTGGGGAAGGTGTTTCAGTGTGTGCGGAAGGGGTTTCAGTGTGAGGGGAAGGGGTTTCAGTGTATGGGGAAGGTGTTTCAGTGTGTGCGGAAGAGGTTTCAGTGCGTGTGATAAGGGTATCAGTGTGTGGGGAAGGGTTTCAGTGTGTGGGGAAGGTGTTTCAGTGTGTGCGGAAGGGTTTTCAGTGTGTGGGGACGGGGTTTTCAGTGTGTGGGGAAGGGGTTTCAGTGTGTGGGGAACTGTTTCAGTGTGTGCGGAAGTGGTTTCAGTGTGTGGGGAAGGGTTTCAGTGTGTGGGGAATGTGTTTCAGTGTGTGGGGATGTGTTTCAGTATGTGGGGAAGGGTTTGACTGAGTGCGGAAGGGGTTTCAGTTTTTGGGGAAGGGGTTTCAGTATGTGGGGAAGGTGTTTCAGTGTGTGGGGATGTGTTTCAGTGTGTGGGGAATGTGTTTCAGTGTGTGGGGAAGGGGTTTCAGAGTTTGGGTAATTGTTTCAGTGTGTGGGGAAGGGGTTTCAGTGAGTGGGGAAGGTGTTTCAGAGTGTGGGGAAGGGTTTCAGTGTGTGGGGAAGGGTTTTGAGTGTGTGGGGAAGGGGTTTCAGTGTGTGGGGAAGGGGTTTCAGTGTGTGGGGATGTGTTTCAGTGTGTGAGGAAGGGGTTTCAGTGTGTTGGGAAGGGTTTCACTGTGTGCGGAAGGGGTTTCAGTGTGTGGGGAAGGGGTTTCAGTGTGTGGGGAAGGTGTTTCAGTGTGTGCAGAAGGGGTTTCAGTGTGTAGAGAAGGGGTTTCAGTGTGTGGGGAAGGTGTTTCAGAGTGTGCGGAAGAGGTTTCAGTGTGTGCGATAAGGGGCTCAGTGTGTGGGGAAGGGGTTTCAGTGTGTGGGGAAGGTGTTTCAGTGTGTGCGGAAGGGGTTTCAGTGTGTGGGGAAGGGGTTTCAGTGTGTGGGGAAGGTGTTTCAGTGTGTGCGGAAGAGGTTTCAGTGTGTGGGGAAGGGGTTTCAGTGTGTGGGGAAGGTGTTACAGTGTGTGCGGAAAGGTTTTCAGTGTGTGGGGAAGGGGTTTGAGTGTGTGGGGAAGGGTTTCACTGCGTGCAGAATGGGTTTCAGTGTGTGGGGAAGGAGTTTCAGTGTGTGGGGAAGGTGTTTCAGTGCGTGGGGAAGGGGTTTCAGTGTGTGGGGATTTGTTTCAGTGTGTGCGGAAGGGCTTTCAGTGTGTGGGGATGAGTTTCAGTGTGTGGGGAAGGTGTTTCTGTGTGTGGGGCAGGGCTTCAGTGTGTGCGGAAGGGGTTTCAGTGTGTGGGGAAGGTGTTTTGGTATGTGCGGAAGGGGTTTCAGTGTTGTGGGGAAGGTGTTTCAGTGTGTGGGGAAGGTGTTTCAGTGTGTGCGGAAGGGGTTTCAGTCAGAGCGGAAGGGGTTTCAGTGTTGTGGGGAAGGTGTTTCAGTGTGTGGGGTGGTGTTTCAGTGTGTGGAGAAGGGGGTTCAGTGTTTGGGGAAGGGGTTTCAGTGTGTTGGGATGGGTTTCAGTGTGTGGGGATGGACTTCTGTGTGTGAAAAAGTGTTTCAGTGTGTGGGCAAGGTGTTTCAGTGTGTGGGGAAGGGTTTCAGTGTGTGGGGAAGGAGTTTCAGTGTTTGGGTAATTGTTTCAGTGTGTGGGGAAGGGGTTTCAGTGAGTGGGGAAGGTGTTTCAGAGTGTGGGGAAGGGATTCAGTGTGTGGGGAAGGTGTTTCAGTGTGTGCGGAAGGGGTTTCAGTGTGTGGGGAAGGGGTTTCAGTGTGTGCGGAAGGTGTTACAGTGTGTGCGGAAGGGTTTTCAGTGTGTGGGGACGGGGTTTCAGTGTGTGCGGAAGGGGTTTCAGTGTGTGGGGAACTGTTTCAGTGTATGCGGAAGTGGTTTCAGTGTGTGGGGAAGG
The DNA here is from genome assembly GCF_036365525.1 of Heterodontus francisci. Lineage (NCBI taxonomy): Eukaryota > Metazoa > Chordata > Chondrichthyes > Heterodontiformes > Heterodontidae > Heterodontus > Heterodontus francisci. Next base: position 2,848,590 of record NW_027142143.1, on the reverse strand, counting down.
GTTTCAGTGTGTGGGGAAGGTGTTTCAGTGTGTGGGGATGTGTTTCAGTATGTGGGGAAGGGTTTGACTGAGTGTGGAAGGGGTTTCAGTGTTTGGGGAAGGGGCTTCAGTATGTGGGGAAGGTGTTTCAGTGTGTGGGGATATGTTTCAGTGTGTGGGGAAGGCGTTTCAGTGTGTGGGGATGTGTTTCAGTGTGTGGGGAATGTGTTTCAGTGTGTGGGGAAGTGGTTTCAGAGTTTGGGTAATTGTTTCAGTGTGTGGGGAAGGGGTTTCAGTGAGTGGGGAAGGTGTTTCAGAGTGTGGGAAAGGATTTCAGTGTGTGGGGAAGGGTTTTGAGTGTGTGGGGAAGGGGTTTCAGTGTGTGGGGAAGGGGTTTCAGTGTGTGGGGATGTGTTTCAGTGTGTGAGGAAGGCGTTTCAGTGTGTGGCGAAGGGGTTTCAGTTTGAGCGGAAGGTGTTTCAGTGTGTTGGGAAGGGGTTTCAATGTGTTGGGAAGGTGTTTCATTGTGTGGGGAAGGTGTTTCAGTGGATGGGGAAGGTGTTTCAGTGTGTGGGGAAGGGGTTTCAGTGTGTGGGGAACGTGTTTCTGTGTGTGGGGAACGCTTTCAGTGTGTGGGAAGGGGTATCAGTGTGTGAGGAAGGTGTTTCAGTGTGTGCAGGAGGTGTTTCAGTGTGTGGAGAAAGGGTTTCAGTGTGTGGGGAAGGTGTTTCAGTGTGTGGGGATGGGTTTCAGTGCGTGGGGATGGGTTTCAGTGTGTGGGGATGGGTGTCAGTGTGTGCAGAACATAGAACATAGAACATACAGCACAGAACAGGCCCTTCGGCCCACAATGTTGTGCCGATCCTTTGTCCTCTGTCAAGGACAATTTAATCTATACCCCATCATTCTCCTATAGAACATAGAACAAGGGGTATCAGTATGTGGGGAATGTGTTTCTGTGTGTGGGGTGGTGTTTCAGTGTGTGGGGAAGGGGGTTCAGTGTGTGGGGAAGGGGTTTCAGTGTGTGGGGAGGGGTTTCAGTGTGTGGGGATGGACTTCTGTGTGTGAAAATGTGTTTCAGTGTGTGGGCAAGGTGTTTCCGTGTGTGGGGAAGGGTTTCAGTGTGTGGGGAAGGTGTTTAAGTGTTTGGGGAAGGTGTTTCAGTGTGTGGGGAAGGGGTTTCAGAGTTTGGGTAATTATTTCAGTGTGTGGGGAAGGGGTTTCAGTGAGTGGGGAAGGTGTTTCAGAGTGTGGGGAAGGGTTTCAGTGTGTGGAGAAGGGATTTGAGTGTGTGGGGAAAGGGTTTCAGTGTGTGGCGAAGGGGTTTCAGTGTGTGGGGATGTGTTTCAGTGTGTGAGAAAGGGGTTTCAGTGTGTGGGGAAGGGTTTCACTGTGTGCGGAAGTGGTTTCAGTGTGAGGGGAAGGGGTTTCAGTGAGTGGTGAAGGTGTTTCAGTGTTTGCAGAAGGGGTTTCAGTGTGTGGGGAAGGGGCTTTCAGTGTGTGCGGAAGAGGTTTCAGTGCGTGCGATAAGGGTTTCAGTGTGTGGGGAAGGGGTTTCAGTGTGTGGGGACGGGGTTTCAGTGTGTGGGGAACTGTTTCAGTGTGTGCGGAAGTGGTTTCAGTGTGTGGGGAAGGGTTTCAGTGTGTGGGGAAGGTGTTTCAGTGTGTGTGGATATGTTTCAGTATGTGGGGAAGGGTTTGACTGAGTGCGGAAGGGGTTTCAGTGTTTGCTGAAGGGAATTCAGTGTGTGGGGAAGGTGTTTCAGTGTGTGCAGGAGGTGTTTCAGTGTGTGGGGAAAGGGTTTCAGTGTGTGGGGAAGGTGTTTCAGTGTGTGGGGATGGGTTTCAGTGTGTGGGGATGGGTTTCAGTGTGTGGGGATGGGTGTCAGTGTGTGCGGAAGGGGTATCAGTATGTGGGGAATGTGTTTCTGTGTGTGGGGTGGTGTTTCAGTGTGTGGCGAAGGGGGTTCAGTGTGTGGGGAAGGGATTTCAGTGTGTGGGGATGGGTTTCAGTGTGTGGGGATGGACTTCTATGTGTGTGGAAGGTGTTTCAGTGTGTGGGCAAGGTGTTTCAGTGTGTGGGGAAGGGTTTCAGTGTGTGGGGAAGGTGTTTAAGTGTGTGGGGAAGGTGTTTCAGTGTGTGGGGAAGGGGTTTCAGAGTTTGGGTCATTGTTTCAGTGTGTGGGGAAGGGGTTTCTGTGAGTGGGGAAGGTGTTTCAGAGTGTGGGGAAGTGTTTCAGTGTGTGGAGAAGGGGTTTCAGTGTGTGGGGAAGGGTTTCACTGTGTGTGGAAGGGGTTTCAGTGTGTGGGGAAGGGTTTCACTGTGTGCGGAAGTGGTTTCAGTGTGTGGGGAAGGGGTTTCAGTATGTGGGGAAGGTGTTTCAGTGTGTGGGCAAGGTGTTTCAGTGTGTGGGGAAGGGTTTCAGTGTGTGGGGAAGATGTTTAAGTGTGTGGGGAAGGTGTTTCAGTGTGTGCGGAAGGGGTATCAGTATGTGGGGAATGTGTTTCTGTGTGTGGGGTGGTGTTTCAGTGTGTGGCGAAGGGGGTTCAGTGTGTGGGGAAGGGATTTCAGTGTGTGGGGATGGGTTTCAGTGTGTGGGGATGGACGTCTATGTGTGCGGAAGGTGTTTCAGTGTGTGGGCAAGGTGTTTCAGTGTGTGGGGAAGGGTTTCAGTGTGTGGGGAAGGTGTTTAAGTGTGTGGGGAAGGTGTTTCAGTGTGTGGGGAAGGGGTTTCAGAGTTTGGGTAATTGTTTCAGTGTGTGGGGAAGGGGTTTCTGTGAGTGGGGAAGGTGTTTCAGAGTGTGGGGAAGTGTTTCAGTGTGTGGGGAAGGGGTTTCAGTGTGTGGGGAAGGGTTTCACTGTGTGCGGAAGGGGTTTCAGTGTGTGGGGAAGGGTTTCACTGTGTGCGGAAGTGGTTTCAGTGTGTGGAGAAGGGGTTTCAGTATGTGGGGAAGGTGTTTCAGTGTGTGGGGAAGGTGTTTCAGTGTGTGCGGAAGAGGTTTCAGTGCATGCGATAAGGGTTTCAGTGTGTGGGGAAGGGGTTTCAGTGTGTGGGGAAGGTGTTACAGTGTGTTGGGAAGGGTTTTCAGTGTGTGGGGACGGGGTTTCAGTGTGTGGGGAAGGGGTTTCAGTGTGTGGGGAACTGTTTCAGTGTGTGCGGAAGTGGTTTCAGTGTGTGTGGAAGGTTTTCAGTGTGTGGGGAAGGTGTTTCAGTGTGTGGGGATGTGTTTCATTATGTGTGGAAGGGTTTGACTGAGTGCGGAAGGGGTTTCAGTGTTTGGGGAAGGGGTTTCAGTATGTGGGGAAGGTGTTTCTGATTGTGGGGATGTGTTTCAGTGTGTGGGGAAGGCGTTTCAGTGTGTGGGGATGTGTTTCAGTGTGTGGGGAAGGTGTTTCAGTGTGTGGGGAAGGGGTTTCAGAGTTTGGGTAATTGTTTCAGTGTGTGGGGAAGGGGTTTTAGTGAGTGGGGAAGGTGTTTCAGAGTGTGGGGAAGGGTTTCAGTGTGTGGGGAAAGGTTTTGAGTGTGTGGGGAAGGGGTTTCAGTGTGTGGGGAAGGGGTTTCAGTGTGTGGGGATGTGTTTCAGTGCGTGAGGAAGGGGTTTCAGTGTATGGCGAAGGGTTTCACTGTGTGCGGAAGGGGTTTCAGTGTGTGGGGAAGGGGTTTCAGTGTGTGGGGAAGGTGTTTCAGTTTGTGCAGAAGGGGTTTCAGTGTGTGGGGAAGGGGTTTCAGTGTGTGGGGAAGGTGTTTCAGCGTGTGCGGAAGAGGTTTCAGTGTGTGGGAAAGGGGTTCAGTATGTGGGGAAGGGGTTTCAGTGTGTGGGGAAGGTGTTTCAGTGTGTGCGGAAGGGGTTTCAGTGTGTGGGGAAGGGGTTTCAGTGTGTGGGGAAGGTGTTTCAGTGTGTGCAGAAGAGGTTTCAGTGTGTGTGATAAGGGTTTCAGTGTGTGGGGAAGGGGTTTTTGTGTGTGTGGAAGGTGTTACAGTGTGTGCGGAAGGGTTTTCAGTGTGTGGGGAAGGGGTTTGAGTTTGTGGGGAAGGGTTTCACTGCGTGCAGAATGGGTTTCAGTGTGTGGGGAAGGAGTTTCAGTGTGTGGGGAAGGTGTTTCAGTGTGTGGGGAAAGGGTTTCAGTGTGTGGGGATTTGTTTCAGTGTGTGCGGAAGGGCTTTCAGTGTGTGGGGATGAGTTTCAGTGTGTGGGGAAGGTGTTTCTGTGTGTGGGGCAGGGCTTCAGTGTGTGCGGATGGGGTTTCAGTGTGTGGGGAAGGTGTTTCGGTATGTGCGGAAGGGGTTTCAGTGTTGTGGGGAAGGTGTTTCAGTGTGTGGGGAAGGTGTTTCAGTGTGTGCGGAAGGGGTTTCAGTCAGAGCGGAAGGCGTTTCAGTGTGTGGGGAAGGGGTTTCAGTGTGTGGGGAAGGTGTTTCGGTATGTGCGGAAGGGGTTTCAGTGTGTTTGGAAGGTTTTCAGTGTGTGGGCAATGTGTTTCAGTGTGTGGTGAATGGGTATCAGTGTGTGGGGAGGGGTTTTCAGTGTGTGAGGAAGGGTTTTCAGTGTGTGGGGAAGGGTTTCACTGTGTGCGGAAGGGGCTTCAGCGTGTGGGGAAGGGGTTTTAGTGTGTGTGGAAGGTGTTTCAGTGTGTGGGGAAGGGTTTTCAGTGTGTGGGGAAGGTGTTTCAGTGTGTGGGGAATTGTTTCAGTGTGTGGGGAAGGTGTTTCAGTGTGTGGGGAAGGCTTGCAGTGTGTGGGGAAAGTGTTTCAGTGTGTGCGGAAGGGGTTTCAGTGTGTGGGGAAGGTGTTTCGGTGTGTGGGGAAGGTGTTACAGTGTGTGCGGAAGGGTTTTCAGTGTGTGGGGACGGGGTTTCAGTGTGTGGGGAAGGGGTTTCAGTGTGTGGGGAACTGTTTCAGTGTGTGCGGAAGTGGTTTCAGTGTGTGGGGAAGGGTTTCAGTGTGTGGGGAAGGTGTTTCAGTGTGTGGGGAAGTGTTTCAGTGTGTGGGGAAGGTGTTTCAGTGTGTGGGGAAGGGTTGCAGTGTGTGGGGAAAGTGTTTCAGTGTGTGCAGAAGGGGTTTCAGTGCGTGCGGAAGGTGTTTCAGTGTGTGGGGAAGGGGTTCCAGGTTGTGGGGAAGGTGTTTCATTGTGTGCGGAAGGGGTTTCAGTTTGTGGGGAAGTGGATTCAGTGTGTGAGGAAGGTGTTTCATTGTGTGGGGTAGTTGTTTCATTGTGTGCGGAGGGGTATTCAGTGTGTGGGGAAGGGGTATCAGTGTGTGAGGAAGGGGATTCAGTGTCTGGGGAAGGGTTTCAGTGTGTGGGGATGGGGTTTCAGTGTGTGGGGAAGGGGTTTAAGTGTGTGGGGAAGTGTTTCAGTGTTTGGGGAAGGATTACAGTGTCTGGGGACGGGGTTTCAGTGTGTGGGGAAGGGGTTTCAGTGTGTGGGGAACTGTTTCAGTGTGTGCAGAAGTGGTTTCAGTGTGTGGGGAAGGGTTTCAGTGTGTGGGGAAGGTGTTTCAGTGTGTGGGGATGTGTTTCAGTATGTGGGGAAGGGTTTGACTGAGTGCGGAAGGGGTTTCAGTGATTGGTGAAGGGGTTTCAGTGTGTGGGGATGTGTTTCAGTGTGTGGGGAAGGCGTTTCAGTGTGTGGGGATGTGTTTCAGTGTGTGGGGAAGGCGTTTCAGTGTGTGGGGAAGGTGTTTCAGTGTGTGGGGAAGGGGTTTCAGTGTGTGGGGAAGAGTTTCACTGTGTGTGGAAGGGGTTTCAGTGTGTGCGGAAGGGGTTTCAGTGTGTGGGGAAGGTGTGTCAGTGTGTGTGGAAAGTGTTTCAGTGTGTGGGGAAGGAGATTCAGTTTGAGCGGAAGGTGTTTCAGTGTGTGGGGAAGGGGTTTCAATGTGTTGGGAAGGTGTTTCATTGTGTGGGGAAGGTGTTTCTGTGTTTGGGGAAGGTGTTTCAGTTTGTGGGGAAGGGGTCTCAGTGTGTGGGGAACGTGTTTCTGTGTGTGGGGAACGGTTTCAGTGTGTGGGAAGGGGTATCAGTGTGTGAGGAAGGTGTTTCAGTGTGTGCGGGAGGTGTTTCAGTGTGTGGAGAAAGGGTTTCAGTGTGTGGGGAAGGTGTTTCAGTGTGTGGGGATGGGTTTCAGTGTGTGGGGATGGGTTTCAGTGTGTGGGGAAGGTGTGTCAGTGTGTGCAGAAGGGGTATCAGTATGTGGGGAATGTGTTTCTGTGTGTGGGGTGGTGTTTCAGTGTGTGGGGAAGGGGGTTCAGTGAGTGGGGAAGGGGTTTCAGTGTGTGGGGATGGGTTTCAGTGTGTGGGGATGGACTTCTGTGTGTGAAAAGGTGTTTCAGTGTGTGGGCAAGGTGTTTCAGTGTGTGGGGAAGGGTTTCAGTGTGTGGGGAAGGTGTTTAAGTATGTGGGGAAGGTGTTTCAGTGTGTGGGGAAGGGGTTTCAGAGTTTGGGTAATTATTTCAGTGTGTGGGGAAGGGGTTTCAGTGAGTGGGGAAGGTGTTTCAGAGTGTGGGGAAGGGTTTCAGTGTGTGGGGAAGGGTTTTGAGTGTGTGGGGATGTGTTTCAGTGTGTGAGAAAGGGGTTTCAGTGTGTGGGGAAGGGTTTCACTGTGTGCGGAAGTGTTTTCAGTGTGTGGGGAAGGGGTTTCAGTGAGTGGTGAAGGTGTTTCAGTGTGAGCGGAAGGGGTTTCAGTGTGTGGGGAAGGGGTTTCAGTGTGTGGGGAAGGTGTTACAGTTTGTGCGGATGGGTTTTCAGTGTGTGGGGACGGGGTTTCAGTGTGTGGGGACGGGGTTTCAGTGTGTGGGGAACTGTTTCAGAGTGTGCGGAAGTGGTTTCAGTGTGTGGGGAAGGGTTTCAGTGTGTGGGGAAGGTGTTTCAGTGTGTGGGGATATGTTTCAGTATGTGGGGAAGGGTTTGACTGAGTGCGGAAGGGGTTTCAGTGTTTGGGGAAGTTGTTTCAGTGTGTGGGGAAGGTGTTTCAGTGTGTGCGGATGTGTTTCAGTGTGTGGGGAAGGCGTTTCAGTGTGTGGGGATGTGTTTCAGTGTGTGGGGAAGGGGTTTAATTGTGTGGGGAAGGTGTTTCAGTGTGTGGGGAAGGGGTTTCAGTGTGTGGCGAAGAGTTTCACAGTGTGTGGAAGGGGTTTCAGTGTGTGGGGAAGGGGTTTCAGTGTGTGGGGAAGGAGTTTCAGTGTGTGGGGAAGGGGTTTCAGTTTGTGCGGAAGGTGTTTCAGTGTGTGGGGAAGGGGTTTCAATGTGTTGGGAAGGTGTTTCAGTGTGTGCGGAAGGTCTTTCAGTGTGTGGGGCAGGGGATTCTGTGTGTGGGGATGGTGTTTCATTGTGTGGGGAAGGTGTTTCAGTGTATGGGGAAGGTGTTTCAGTGTGTGGGGAAGGGGTTTCAGTGTGTGGGGAATGGATTTCAGTGTGTGGGGAAGGTGTTCAGTGTGTGCGGAAGGGGTTTCAGTATGTGTGGAAGGTGTTTCAGTTTGTGCGGAAGTGGTTTCAGTGTGTGGGGATGTGTTTCAGTGTGTGGGGAAGGCGTTTCAGTGTGTGGGGATGTGTTTCAGTGTGTGGGGAAGGGGTTTCAATGTGTGTGGAAGGGGTTTCACTGTGTGGGAAAGGGGTTTCAGTGTGTGGGGAAGGAGTTTCAGTGTGTGGGGAAGGGGTCTCAGTTTGAGCGGAAGGTGTTTCAGTGTGTGGGGAAGGGGTTTCAATGTGTTGGGAAGGTGTTTCATTGTGTGCGGAAGGTAATTCAGTGTGTGGGGCAGGGGATTCTGCGTGTGGGGAAGGTGTTTCATTGTGTGGGGAAGGTGTTTCAGTGTATGGGGAAGGTGTTTCAGTGTGTGGGGAAGGGGTTTCAGTGTGTGGGGAACGGTTTCAGTGTGTGAGGAAGGTGTTTCAGTGTCTGGAGAAGGTATTTCAGTGTGTGGGGAAGGGATTTCAGTGTTTGGGGAAGGTGTTTCAGTGTGTGCGGGAGGTGTTTCTGTGTGTGGGGAAAGGGTTTCAGTGTGTGGGGAAGGAGTTTCAGTGTGTGGGGATGGGTTTCAGTTTGTGGGGATGGGTTTCAGTGTGTGGGGATGGGTCTTAGTGTGTGCGGAAGGGGTATCAGTATGTGGGGAATGTGTTTCTGTGTGTGGGGTGGTGTTTCAGTGTGTGGGGAAGGGGGTTCAGTGTGTGGGGAAGGGGTTTCAGTGTGTGGGGATGGGTTTCAGTGTGTGGGGATGGACTTCTGTGTGTGCGGAAAGTGTTTCAGTGTGTGGGCAAGGTGTTTCAGTGTGTGGGGAAGGGTTACAGTGTGTGGGGAAGGGTTTCAGTGTGTAGGGAAGGTGTTTCAATGTGTGGGGAAGGGGTTTCAGAGTTTGGGTAATTGTTTCAGTGTGTGGGGAAGGGGTTTCAGTGAGTGGGGAAGGTGTTTCAGAGTGTGGGGAAGGGTTTCAGTGTGTGGGGAAGGGTTTTGAGTGTGTGGGGAAGGCGTTTCAGTTTGTGGGGAAGGGGTTTCAGTGTGTGGGGATGTGTTTCAGTGTGTTAGAAAGGGGTTTCAGTGTGTGGGGAAGGGTTTCACTGTGTGCGGAAGTGGTTTCAGTGTGTGGGGAAGGGGTTTCAGTGTGTGGTGAAGGTGTTTCAGTGTGTGCGGAAGGGGTTTCAGTGTGTGGGGAAGGGGTTTCAGTGTGTGGGGAAGGTGTTTCAATGTGTGTGGAAGAGGTTTCAGTGCGTGCGATAAGGGTTTCAGTGTGTGGGGAAGGGGTTTCAGTGTGTGGGGATGTGTTTCAGTATGTGGGGAAGGGGTATCAGTATGTGGGGAATGTGTTTCTGTGTGTGGGGTGGTGTTTCAGTGTGTGGGGAAGGTGTTTCAGTGTGTGGGGAAGGGGTTTCAGAGTTTGGGTAATTGTTTCAGAGTGTGGGGAAGGGGTTTCAGTGAGTGGGGAAGGTGTTTCAGAGTGTGGGGAAGGGTTTCAGTGTGTGGGGAAGGGTTTTGAGTGTGTGGGGAAGGGGTTTCAGTTTGTGGGGAAGGGGTTTCAGTGTGTGGGGATGTGTTTCAGTGTGTGAGGAAGGGGTATCACTGTGTGGGGAAGGGTTTCACTGTGTGCGGAAGTGGTTTCAGTGTGTGAGGAAGGGGTTTCAGTGTGTGGGGAAGGTGTTTCAGTGTGTGTGGAAGGGGTTTCAGTGTGTGGGGAAGGGGTTTCAGTGTGTGGGGAAGGTGTTTCAGTGTGTGCAGAAGAGGTTTCAGTGTGTGGGGAAGTTGTTACAGTGTGTGCAGAAGGGTTTTCAGTGTGTGGGGAAGGGGTTTCAGTGTGTGGGGATGTGCTTCAGTGTGTGGGGAAGGGGTTTGAGTGTGTGGGGAAGGGGTTTCAGTGTGTGGGGAAGGTGTTTCAGTGTGTGTGGAAGGGGTTTCAGTGTGTGGGGAAGGGGTTTCAGTGTGTGGGGAAGGTGTTTCAGTGTGTGCAGAAGAGGTTTCAGTGTGTGGGGAAGTTGTTACAGTGTGTGCAGAAGGGTTTTCAGTGTGTGGGGAAGGGGTTTCAGTGTGTGGGGATGTGCTTCAGTGTGTGGGGAAGGGGTTTGAGTGTGTGGGGAAGGGGTTCACTGTGTGCAGAAGGGGTATCAGTGTGTGGGGAAGGAGTTTCAGTGTGTGGGGAAGGTGTTTCAGTGTGTGGGGAAGGGGTTTCAGTGGGTGGGGATTTGTTTCAGTGTGTGCGGAAGGGCTTTCAGTGTGTGGGGATGTGTTTCAGCGTGTGGGGAAGATGTTTCTGTGTGTGGGTATGGGTTTCAGTGTGTGCGGAAGGGGTTTCAGTGTGTGGGGATGGGTGTCAGTGTGTGCAGAAGGGGTATCAGTATGTGGGGAATGTGTTTCTGTGTGTGGGGTGGTGTTTCAGTGTGTGGGGAAGGGGGTTCAGTGTGTGGGGAAGGGGTTTCAGTGCGTGGGGATGGGTTTCAGTGTGTGAGGATGGACTTCTGTGTGTGAAAAGGTGTTTCAGTGTGTGGGCAAGGTGTTTCAGTGTGTGGGGAAGGGTTTCAGTGTGTGGGGAAGGTGTTTAAGTGTGTGGGGAAGTTGTTTCAGTGTGTGGGGAAGGGTTTTCAGAGTTTTGGGTAATTGTTTCAGAGTGTGGGGAAGGGGTTTCAGTGAGTGGGGAAGGTGTTTCAGAGTGTGGGGTAGGGTTCCAGTGTGTGGGGAAGGGGTTTCAGTGTGTGGGATAGGTGTCCCAGTGTGTGGGGATGGTATTTCATGGTGTGGGGAATGTGTTTCTGTATGTGTGGAAGGTGTTTAAGTGTCTGGGGATGGGGTTTCTGTGTCTGGGAAAGGTGTTTCAGTGCATGGCGAAGGTGTTTCAGTGTGTGGGGAAGGTGTTTTAGTTTGTGAGGAAGGGGTTTCAGTATGTGGGGAAGGTGTTTCAGTTTGTGGGGATGTGTTTCAGTGTGTGAAGATTTGTTTCAATGTGTGGGGAAGGGTTTCAGTGTGTGGGGAAGGTGTTTCAGTGTGTTTGGATGGGTTTCAGTGTGTGGTGATGGGTTTCAGTGTGTGGGGATGAGTTGCATTGTATGCGGAAGGGGTTTCAGTGTGTGGGGAAGGTGTTTCAGTGTGTGGGGAAGGCGTTTCAGTGTGTGGGGAAGGGGTTTCATTGTGTGGGAATTGTGATTCTGTGTGTTTGGAAGGGTTTCTGTGCGTGGGGAATGTGTTTCATTGTGTGGTGAATGGGTTTCAGTTTTTGGGGAAGGTGTTTTAGTGTGTGGGGATGTGTTGCTATTTATGGGGATGGGGTTTCAGTGTGTGGGGAATGTGTTTCTGAGAGTCGGGAAGGGGTTTCATCGTGTGGGGAAGGGTTTACAGTGTCCGGGGAAGGAGTTTCAGTGTGTGGGGAAGTGTTTCAGGTTGTGGGGAAGGGGTTTCAGTGTGTGGGGAAGGTGTTTCACTGTATGGGGAAGGTGTTTCAGTTTGTGGGGAAGGGGTCTCAGTGTGTGGGGAAGTTGATTCAGTGTGTGGGGAAGGTGTTTTAGTGTGTGGGGAAGGGATTTCCGTGTGTGGGGAAGGGTTTCAGTTTGTGGGGAATGTGTTTCAGTGTGTGGGTAAGGTTTTCAGTGTGTGGGGAAGATGTTTCAGTGTGTGCGGAAGGGGTTTCAGTGTGTGGGGAAGGGTTTCAGTGGATGGGGAAGGTGTTTCAGTGTGTGCGGAAGCAGTTTCAGTGTGTGGGGAAGGTGTTTCAGTGTGTGGGCAAGGTGTTTCAGTGTGTGGGGAAGGTGTTTCAGTGTGTGGGGAAGCTGTTTCAGTGTGTGGGGAAGGGGTTTCAGTGTTTGGGGAAGGTGTTTCAGTGTGTGGGGTAGGGTTCCAGTGTGTGGGGAAGGGGTTTCAGTGTGTGGGATAGGTGTCCCAGTGTATGGGGATGGTATTTCATGGTGTGGGGTAGGTGTTTCAGTATGTGTGGAAGGTGTTTAAGTGTCTGGGGATGGGGTTTCTGTGTGTGGGAAAGGTGTTTCAGTGTGTGGGGATGGTATTTCAGTGTATGGCGAAGGAGTTTCAGTGAGTGGGGAAGGTGTTTTAGTTTGTGAGGAAGGGGTTTCAGTATGTGGGGATGGGTTTCAGTGTGTGGGGATGTGTTTCAGTGTTTGGAGATGTGTTTCAGTGTGTGGGGAAGGGTTTCAGTGTGTGGGGAAGGTCTTTCAGTGTGTGGGGATGGGTTTCATTGTGTGGTGATGGGTTTCAGTGTATGGGGATGAGTTGCATTGTATGCGGAAGGGGTTTCAGTGTGTGGGGAAGGTGTGTCAGTGTGTGGGGAAGGCGTTTCAGTGCGTGGGGAAGGGGTTTCATTGTGTGGGAATTGTGATTCTGTGTGTTTGGAAGGGTTTCAGTGTGTGGGGAATGTGTTTCATTGTGTGTTGAATGGGTTTCAGTGTTTGGGGAAGGTGTTTTCGTGTGTGGGGATGTGTTGCAGTTTATGGGGATGGGGTTTCAGTGTGTGGGGAATGTGTTTCTGAGAGTCGGGAAGGGGTTTCAGTGTGTGGGGAAGGGTTTCCAGTGTCCGGGGAAGGAGTTTCAGTGTGTGGGGAAGTGTTTCAGGTTGTGGGGAAGGTGCTTCAGTGTGTGGGGAAGGGTTTCGGTGTGTGGGGAAGGTGTTTCAGAGTGTGCGGAAGGGGTTTCAGTGTGTGGGGAAGGTGTTTCAGTGTATGGGGAAGGTGTTTCAGTTTGTGGGGAAGGGGTCTCAGTGTGTGGGGAAGTTGTTTCAGTGTGTGGGGAAGGTGTTTTAGTGTGTGGGGATGTGTTTCAGTGTGTGGAGATGTGTTTCAGTGTGTGGGGAAGGGTTTCAGTGTGTGGGGAAGGTCTTTCAGTGTGTGGGGATGGGTTTCATTGTGTGGTGATGGGTTTCAGTGTGTGGGGATGAGTTGCATTGTATGCGGAAGGGGTTTCAGTGTGTGGGCAAGGTGTTTCAGTGTGTGGGGAAGGCTTTTCAGTGTGTGGGGAAGGGGTTTCATTGTGTGGGAATTGTGATTCTGTGTGTTTGGAAGGGTTTCAGTGTGTTGGGAATGTGTTTCATTGTGTGTTGAATGGGTTTCAGTGTTTGGGGAAGGTGTTTTAGTGTGTGGGGATGTGTTGCAGTTTATGGGGATGGGGTTTCAGTGTGTGGGGGATGTGTTTCTGAGAGTCGGGAAGGGGTTTCAGTGTGTGGGGAAGGGTTTCCAGTGTCCGGGGAAGGAGTTTCAGTGTGTGGGGAAGTGTTTCAGGTTGTGGGGAAGGTGCTTCAGTGTCTGGGGAAGGGTTTCGGTGTGTGGGGAAGGTGTTTCAGAGTGTGCGGAAGGGGTTTCAGTGTGTGGGGAAGGTGTTACAGTGTATGGGGAAGGTGTTTCAGTTTGTGGGGAAGGGGTCTCAGTGTGTGGGGAAGTTGTTTCAGTGTGTGGGGAAGGTGTTTTAGTATGTGGGGAAGGGATTTCCGTGTGTGGGGAAGGGTTTCAGTTTGTGGGGAATGTGTTTCAGTGTGTGGGGAAGGTTTTCAGTGTGTGGGGAAGATGTTTCAGTGTGTGCGGACGGGGTTTCAGTGTGTGCGGAAGGTGTTTCAGTGTTTGGGGAAGGTGTTTCAGTGTTTGGGGAAGGTGTTTCAGTGTGTGGGGAAGGGGTTTCAGTGTGTGGGGATGTGTTTCAGTGTGTGCGTAAGGGGTTTCAGTGTGTGGGGAAGGGTTTCACTGTGTGTGGAAGGGGTTTCAGTTTGTGGGGAAGATGTTTCAGTGTGTGCGGAAGGGGTTTCAGTGTGTGGGCATGTGTTTCAGTGTGTGGGGAAGGTGTTTCAGTGTGTGGGGAAGGTTTTAACTGTGTGCGGAAGGGGTTTCAATGTGTGGGGAAGGGGTTTCAGTGTGTGGGGAAGATTTTTCAGTATGTGCGGAAGGGGTTTCAGTGTGTGGGGAAGGGGTTTCAGTGTGTGGGGAAGGTCTTTCAGTGAGTGCAGAAGGGGTTTCAGTGTGTGGGGAAGGTGTTTCAGTGTGCGGCGATGTGTTGCAGTGTGTGGGGATGGCGTTTCAGTGAGTGGGGAAGGTGTTTCAGTGTGTGCGGAAGGGGTTTCAGTGTGTGGGGAAGATGTTTCAGTGTGTGGGGAAGGTGTTTCAGTGTTTGGGGAAGGTGTTTCAGTGTGTGGGGAAGGGGTTTCAGTGTGTGGGGATGTGTTTCAGTGTGTGCGTAAGGGGTTTCAGTGTGTGGGGAAGGGTTTCACTGTGTGTGGAAGGGGTTTCAGATTGTGGGGAATTGTTTCAGTGTGTGGGGAAGGGGTTTCAGTGTGTGGGGATGTGTTTCAGTGTGTGGGGAAGGTGTTTCAGCGTGTGGGGAAGGTTTTAACTGTGTGCGGAAGGGGTTTCAGTGTGTGGGGAAGGGGTTTCAGTGTGTGGGGAAGATTTTTCAGTATGTGCAGAAGGGGTTTCAGTGTGTGGGGAAGGGGTTTCAGTGTGTGGGGAAGGTCTTTCAGTGAGTGCAGAAGGGGGTTCAGTGTGTGGGAAAGGTGTTTCAGTGTGTGCGGAATGTGTTTCAGTGTGTTTGGAAATGTTTCAGTGTGTGGGGAATGTGTTTCAGTGTGTGGTGAATGGATATCAGTGTTTGGGGAAGGGTTACAATGTTTGGGGAAGGGGTTTCAGCGTGTGGGGAAGGTGTTTTAGTGTGCGGCGATGTGTTGCAGTGTGTGGGGATGGCGTTTCAGTGTGTGGGGAAGGTGTTTCACTGTGTGGGGAAGTTGTTTTAGTTTGTGAGGAAAGGGTTTCAGTATGTGGGGAAGGTGTTTTAGTGTGTGGGGATGTGTTTCAGTGTGTGGAGATGTGTTTCAGTGTGTGGGGAAGGGTTTCAGTGTGTGGGGAAGGTCTTTCAGTGTGTGGGGATGGGTTTCATTGTGTGGTGATGGGTTTCAGTGTGTGGGGATGAGTTGCATTGTATGCGGAAGGGGTTTCAGTGTGTGGGCAAGGTGTTTCAGTGTGTGGGGAAGGCTTTTCAGTGTGTGGGGAAGGGGTTTCATTGTGTGGGAATTGTGATTCTGTGTGTTTGGAAGGGTTTCAGTGTGTTGGGAATGTGTTTCATTGTGTGTTGAATGGGTTTCAGTGTTTGGGGAAGGTGTTTTAGTGTGTGGGGATGTGTTGCAGTTTATGGGGATGGGGTTTCAGTGTGTGGGGGATGTGTTTCTGAGAGTCGGGAAGGGGTTTCAGTGTGTGGGGAAGGGTTTCCAGTGTCCGGGGAAGGAGTTTCAGTGTGTGGGGAAGTGTTTCAGGTTGTGGGGAAGGTGCTTCAGTGTCTGGGGAAGGGTTTCGGTGTGTGGGGAAGGTGTTTCAGAGTGTGCGGAAGGGGTTTCAGTGTGTGGGGAAGGTGTTACAGTGTATGGGGAAGGTGTTTCAGTTTGTGGGGAAGGGGTCTCAGTGTGTGGGGAAGTTGTTTCAGTGTGTGGGGAAGGTGTTTTAGTATGTGGGGAAGGGATTTCCGTGTGTGGGGAAGGGTTTCAGTTTGTGGGGAATGTGTTTCAGTGTGTGGGGAAGGTTTTCAGTGTGTGGGGAAGATGTTTCAGTGTGTGCGGACGGGGTTTCAGTGTGTGCGGAAGGTGTTTCAGTGTTTGGGGAAGGTGTTTCAGTGTTTGGGGAAGGTGTTTCAGTGTGTGGGGAAGGGGTTTCAGTGTGTGGGGATGTGTTTCAGTGTGTGCGTAAGGGGTTTCAGTGTGTGGGGAAGGGTTTCACTGTGTGTGGAAGGGGTTTCAGTTTGTGGGGAAGATGTTTCAGTGTGTGCGGAAGGGGTTTCAGTGTGTGGGCATGTGTTTCAGTGTGTGGGGAAGGTGTTTCAGTGTGTGGGGAAGGTTTTAACTGTGTGCGGAAGGGGTTTCAATGTGTGGGGAAGGGGTTTCAGTGTGTGGGGAAGATTTTTCAGTATGTGCGGAAGGGGTTTCAGTGTGTGGGGAAGGGGTTTCAGTGTGTGGGGAAGGTCTTTCAGTGAGTGCAGAAAGGGTTTCAGTGTGTGGGGAAGGTGTTTCAGTGTGCGGCGATGTGTTGCAGTGTGTGGGGATGGCGTTTCAGTGAGTGGGGAAGGTGTTTCAGTGTGTGCGGAAGGGGTTTCAGTGTGTGGGGAAGATGTTTCAGTGTGTGGGGAAGGTGTTTCAGTGTTTGGGGAAGGTGTTTCAGTGTGTGGGGAAGGGGTTTCAGTGTGTGGGGATGTGTTTCAGTGTGTGCGTAAGGGGTTTCAGTGTGTGGGGAAGGGTTTCACTGTGTGTGGAAGGGGTTTCAGATTGTGGGGAATTGTTTCAGTGTGTGGGGAAGGGGTTTCAGTGTGTGGGGATGTGTTTCAGTGTGTGGGGAAGGTGTTTCAGCGTGTGGGGAAGGTTTTAACTGTGTGCGGAAGGGGTTTCAGTGTGTGGGGAAGGGGTTTCAGTGTGTGGGGAAGATTTTTCAGTATGTGCAGAAGGGGTTTCAGTGTGTGGGGAAGGGGTTTCAGTGTGTGGGGAAGGTCTTTCAGTGAGTGCAGAAGGGGGTTCAGTGTGTGGGAAAGGTGTTTCAGTGTGTGCGGAATGTGTTTCAGTGTGTTTGGAAATGTTTCAGTGTGTGGGGAATGTGTTTCAGTGTGTGGTGAATGGATATCAGTGTTTGGGGAAGGGTTACAATGTTTGGGGAAGGGGTTTCAGCGTGTGGGGAAGGTGTTTTAGTGTGCGGCGATGTGTTGCAGTGTGTGGGGATGGCGTTTCAGTGTGTGGGGAAGGTGTTTCACTGTGTGGGGAAGTTGTTTTAGTTTGTGAGGAAAGGGTTTCAGTATGTGGGGAAGGTGTTTTAGTGTGTGGGGATGTGTTTCAGTGTGTGGAGATGTGTTTCAGTGTGTGGGGAAGGGTTTCAGTGTGTGGGGAAGGTCTTTCAGTGTGTGGGGATGGGTTTCATTGTGTGGTGATGGGTTTCAGTGTGTGGGGATGAGTTGCATTGTATGCGGAAGGGGTTTCAGTGTGTGGGCAAGGTGTTTCAGTGTGTGGGGAAGGCTTTTCAGTGTGTGGGGAAGGGGTTTCATTGTGTGGGAATTGTGATTCTGTGTGTTTGGAAGGGTTTCAGTGTGTGGGGAATGTGTTTCATTGTGTGTTGAATGGGTTTCAGTGTTTGGGGAAGGTGTTTTAGTGTGTGGGGATGTGTTGCAGTTTATGGGGATGGGGTTTCAGTGTGTGGGGGATGTGTTTCTGAGAGTCGGGGAGGGGTTTCAGTGTGTGGGGAAGGGTTTCCAGTGTCCGGGGAAGGAGTTTCAGTGTGTGGGGAAGTGTTTCAGGTTGTGGGGAAGGTGTTTCAGTGTGTGGGGAAGTGTTTCGGTGTGTGGGGAAGGTGTTTCAGAGTGAGCAGAAGGGGTTTCAGTGTGTGGGGAAGGTGTTTCAGTGTATGGGGAAGGTGTTTCAGTTTGTGGGGAAGGGGTCTCAGTGTGTGGGGAATTTGTTTCAGTGTGGGGAAGGTGTTTTAGTGTGTGGGGAAGGGATTTCCGTGTGTGGGGAAGGGTTTCAGTTTTTGGGGAATGTGTTTCAGTGTGTGGGGAAGGTTTTCAGTGTGTGGGGAAGATGTTTCAGTGTGTGCGGAAGGGGTTTCAGTGTGTGGGGAAGGTGTTTCAGTGTGTGGGGAAGTTGTTTCAGTGTTTGGGGAAGGTGTTTCAGTGTGTGGGGAAGGGGTTTCTGTGTGTGGGGATGTGTTACAGTGTGTGCGTAAGGGGTTTCAGTGTGTGGGGAAGGGTTTCACTGTGTGTGGAAGGGGTTTCAGTTTGTGGGGAATTGTTTCAGTGTGTGGGGAAGGGGTTTCAGTGTGTGGGGAAGGTCTTTCAGTGAGTGCAGAAGGGGTTTCAGTGTGTTGGGAAGGGGTTTCAGTGTGTTTGGAAATGTTTCAGTGTGTGGGGAATGTGTTTCAGTGTGTGGTGAATGGGTATCAGTGTTTGGGGAAGGGTTACAGTGTTTGGGGAAGGGGTTTCAGCGTGTGGGGAAGGTGTTTCAGTGTGTGGGGATGTGTTTCAGTGTGTGCGTAAGGGGTTTCAGTGTGTGGGGAAGGGTTTCAGTGTGTGGGGAAGGTGTTTCAGCGTGTGGGGAAGGTTTTAACTGTGTGCGGAAGGGGTTTCAGTGTGTGGGGAAGGGGTTTCAGTGTGTGGGGAAGATTTTTCAGTATGTGCAGAAGGGGTTTCAGTGTGTGGGGAAGGGGTTTCAGTGTGTGGGGAAGGTCTTTCAGTGAGTGCAGAAGGGGTTTCAGTGTGTGGGAAAGGGGTTTCAGTGTGTGCGGAATGTGTTTCAGTGTGTTTGGAAATGTTTCAGTGTGCGGTGAATGGATATCAGTGTTTGGGGAAGGGTTACAATGTTTGGGGAAGGGGTTTCAGCGTGTCAGGAAGGTGTTTTAGTGTGCGGCGATGTGTTGCAGTGTGTGGGGATGGCGTTTCAGTGTGTGGGGAAGGTGTTTCACTGTGTGGGGAAGGTGTTTTAGTTTGTGAGGAAGTGGTTTCAGTATGTGGGGAAGGTGTTTTAGTGTGTGGGGATGTGTTTCAGTGTGTGGAGCTTGGTTTCAGTGTGTGGGGAAGGGTTTCAGTGTGTGGGGAAGGTCTTTCAGTGTGTGGGGATGGGTTTCATTGTGTGGTGATGGGTTTCAGTGTGTGGGGATGAGTTGCATTGTATGCGGAAGGGGTTTCAGTGTGTGGGCAAGGTGTTTCAGTGTGTGGGGAAGGCTTTTCAGTGTGTGGGGAAGGGGTTTCATTGTGTGGGAATTGTGATTCTGTGTGTTTGGAAGGGTTTCAGTGTGTGGGGAATGTGTTTCATTGTGTGTTGAATGGGTTTCAGTGTTTGGGGAAGGTGTTTTAGTGTGTGGGGATGTGTTGCAGTTTATGGGGATGGGGTTTCAGTGTGTGGGGGATGTGTTTCTGAGAGTCGGGAAGGGGTTTCAGTGTGTGGGGAAGGGTTTCCAGTGTCCGGGGAAGGAGTTTCAGTGTGTGGGGAAGTGTTTCAGGTTGTGGGGAAGGTGTTTCAGTGTGTGGTGAAGTGTTTCGGTGTGTGGGGAAGGTGTTTCAGAGTGAGCAGAAGGGGTTTCAGTGTGTGGGGAAGGTGTTTCAGTGTATGGGGAAGGTGTTTCAGTTTGTGGGAAAGGGGTCTCAGTGTGTGGGGAATTTGTTTCAGTGTGGGGAAGGTGTTTTAGTGTGTGGGGAAGGGATTTCCGTGTGTGGGGAAGGGTTTCAGTTTTTGGGGAATGTGTTTCAGTGTGTGGGGAAGGTTTTCAGTGTGTGGGGAAGATGTTTCAGTGTGTGCGGAAGGGGTTTCAGTGTGTGGGGAAGGTGTTTCAGTGTGTGGGGAAGGTGTTTCAGTGTTTGGGGAAGGTGTTTCAGTGTGTGGGGAAGGGGTTTCTGTGTGTGGGGATGTGTTTCAGTGTGTGCATAAGGGGTTTCAGTGTGTGGGGAAGGGGTTTCACTGTGTGTGGAAGGGGTTTCAGTTTGTGGGGAATTGTTTCAGTGTGTGGGGAAGGGGTTTCAGTGTGTGGGGATGTGTTTCAGTGTGTGGGGAACGTGTGTCAGTGTGTGGGGAAGGTTTTAACTGTGTGCGGAAGGGGTTTCAGTGTGTGGGGAAGGGGTTTCAGTGTGTGGGGAAGATTTTTCAGTATGTGCAGAAGGGGTTTCAGTGTGTGGGGAAGGGGTTTCAGTGTGTGGGGAAGGTCTTTCAGTGAGTGCAGAAGGGGTTTCAGTGTGTTGGAAAGGGGTTTCAGTGTGTGCGGAATGTGTTTCAGTGTGTTTGGAAATGTTTCAGTGTGTGGGGAATGTGTTTCAGTGTGTGGTGAATGGGTATCAGTGTTTGGGGAAGGGTTACAGTGTTTGGGGAAGGGGTTTCAGCGTGTGGGGAAGGTGTTTCAGTGTGCGGCGATGTGTTGCAGTGTGTGGTGATGGCGTTTCAGTGTGTGGGGAAGGTGTTTCAGTGTGTGGGGAAGGGGTTTCAGTGTGTGGGGAAGGGTTTCCAGTTTGTGGGGAAGGGGTTTCAGTGTGTGGGGAAGGGTTTCCAGTGTGTGGGGAAGGTGTTTCAGTGTGTGGGGAAGGGTTTCAGTGTGTGTGGAAGGTGTTTCAGTGTGTGCGGAAGCGGTTTCAGTGTGTGAGGAAGGTGTTTTGTTGCGTGGGGAAGGTGTTTCAGAGTGTGTGGAAGGGGTTTCGGTGTGTGGGGAAGGTGTTTCAGTGTGTGGGGAAGGTGTTTCAATGTGTGGGAAGGGGTTTCAGTGTGTGGGGAAGGGTTGCAGTGTGTGGGGAAGGATTTTCAGTGTATGGGGAAGGATTTCAGTGTGTGAGGAAGGTGTTTCAGTGTGTGGGGAAGGAGTTTCAGTGTGTGGGGAAGGGGTTTCAGTCTGTGGGGTAGGTGTTTTCGTGTGTGGGGATGTGTTGCAGTTTATGGGGATGGGGTTTCAGTGTGTGGGGAATGTGTTTCTGAGAGTCGGGAAGGGGTTTCAGTGTGTGGGAAGGGTTTCCAGTGTCCGGGGAAGGAGTTTCAGTGTGTGGGGAAGTGTTTCAGGTTGTGGGGAAGGTGTTTCAGTGTGTGGGGAATGGTTTCGGTGTGTGGGGAAGGTGTTTCAGAGTGTGCGGAAGGGGTTTCAGTGTGTGGGGAAGGTGTTTCAGTGTATGGGGAAGGTGTTTCAGTTTGTGGGGAAGGGGTCTCAGTGTGTGGGGACGTTGTTTCAGTGTGTGGGGAAGGTGTTTTAGTGTGTGGGGAAGGGATTTCCGTGTGTGGGGAAGGGTTTCAGTTTGTGGGGAATGTGTTTCAGTGTGTGGGGAAGGCTTTCAGTGTGTGGGGAAGATGTTTCAGTGTGTGCAGAATGTGTTTTAGTGTGTTTGCAAATGTTTCAGTGTGTGGGGAATGTGTTTCAATGTGTGGTGAATGGGTATCAGTGTTTGGGGAAGGGTTACAGTGTTTGGGGAAGGGGTTTCAGCGTGTGGGGAAGGTGTTTCAGTGTGCGGCGATGTGTTGCAGTGTGTGGGGATGGCGTTTCAGTGAGTGGGGAAGGTGTTTCAGTGTGTGCAGAAGGGGTTTCAGTGTGTGGGGAAGATGTTTCAGTGTGTGGGGAAGGTGTTTCAGTGTTTGGGGAAGGTGTTTCAGTGTGTGGGGAAGGGGTTTCAGTGTGTGGGGATGTGTTTCAGTGTGTGCGTAAGGGGTTTCAGTGTGTGGGGAAGGGTTTCACTGTGTGTGGAAGGGGTTTCAGTTTGTGGGGAATTGTTTCAGTGTGTGAGGAAGGGGTTTCAGTGTGTGGGGATGTGTTTCAGTGTGTGGGGAAGGTGTTTCAGCGTGTGGGGAAGGTTTTAACTGTGTGCGGAAGGGGTTTCAGTGTGTGGGGAATGGTTTTCAGTGTGTGGGGAAGATATTTCAGTATGTGCGGAAGAGGTTTCAGTGTGTGGGGAAGGGGTTTCAGTGTGTGTGGAAGGTCTCTCAGTGAATGCAGAAGGGGTTTCAGTGTGTGGTAAAGGGGTTTCAGTGTGTGCGGAATGTGTTTCAGTGTGTTTGGAAATGTTTCAGTGTGTGGGGAATGTGTTTCAGTGTGTGGTGAATGGATATCAGTGTTTGGGGAAGGGTTACAGTGTTTGGGGAAGGGGTTTCAGCGTGTGGGGAAGGTGTTTCAGTGTGCGGCGATGTGTTGCAGTGTGTGGGGATGGCGTTTCAGTGTGTGGGGAAGGTGTTTCTGTGTGTGGGGAAGGTGTTTTAGTTTGTGAGGAAGGGGTTTCAGTATGTGGGGAAGGTGTTTTAGTGTGTGGGGATGTGTTTCAGTGTGTGGAGATGTGTTTCAGTGTGTGGGGAAGGGTTTCAGTGTGTGGGGAAGGTCTTTCAGTGTGTGGGGATGGGTTTCATTGTGTGGTGATGGGTTTCAGTGTGTGGGGATGAGTTGCATTGTATGCGGAAGGGGTTTCAGTGTGTGGGGAAGGTGTTTCAGTGTGTGGGGAAGGCGTTTCAGTGTGTGGGGAAGGGGTTTCATTGTGTGGGAATTGTGATTCTGTGTGTTTGGAAGGGTTTCAGTGTGTGGGGAATGTGTTTCATTGTGTGTTGAATGGGTTTCAGTGTTTGGGGAAGGTGTTTTAGTGTGTGGGGATGTGTTGCAGTTTATGGGGATGGGGTTTCAGTGTGTGGGGAATGTGTTTCTGAGAGTCGGGAAGGGGTTTCAGTGTGTGGGGAAGGGTTTCCAGTGTCCGGGGAAGGAGTTTCAGTGTGTGGGGAAGTGTTTGAGGTTGTGGGGAAGGTGTTTCAGTGTGTGGGGAAGTGTTTCGGTGTGTGGGGAAGGTGTTTCAGAGTGAGCGGAAGGGGTTTCAGTGTGTGGGGAAGGTGTTTCAGTGCATGGGGAAGGTGTTTCAGTTTGTGGGGAAGGGGTCTCAGTGTGTGGGGAAGTTGTTTCAGTGTGTGGGGAAGGTGTTTTAGTTTGTGGGGAAGGGATTTCCGTGTGTGGGGAAGGGTTTCAGTTTGTGGGGAATGTGTTTCAGTGTGTGGGGAAGGTTTTCAGTGTGTGGGGAAGATGTTTCAGTGTGTGCGGAAGGGGTTTCAGTGTGTGGGGAAGGTGTTTCAGTGTGTGGGGAAGGTGTTTCAGTGTTTGGGGAAGGTGTTTCAGTGTGTGGGGAAGGGGTTTCTGTGTGTGGGGATGTGTTTCAGTGTGTGCGTAAGGGGTTTCAGTGTGTGGGGAAGGGTTTCACTGTGTGTGGAAGGGGTTTCAGTTTGTGGGGAATTGTTTCAGTGTGTGGGGAAGGGGTTTCAGTGTGTGGGGATGTGTTTCAGTGTGTGGGGAAGGTGTGTCAGTGTGTGGGGAAGGTTTTAACTGTGTGCGGAAGGGGTTTCAGTATGTGCGGAAGGGGTTTCAGTGTGTGGGGACGTGGTTTCAGTGTGTGGGGAAGGTCTTTCAGTGAGTGCAGAAGGGGTTTCAGTGTGTGGGGAAGGGGTTTCACTGTGTGTGGAAGGGGTTTCAGTTTGTGGGGAATTGTTTCAGTGTGTGGGGAAGGGGTTTCAGTGTGTGGGGATGTGTTTCAGTGTGTGGGGAACGTGTGTCAGTGTGTGGGGAAGGTTTTAACTGTGTGCGGAAGGGGTTTCAGTGTGTGGGGAAGGGGTTTCAGTGTGTGGGGAAGATTTTTCAGTATGTGCAGAAGGGGTTTCAGTGTGTGGGGAAGGGGTTTCAGTGTGTGGGGAAGGTCTTTCAGTGAGTGCAGAAGGGGTTTCAGTGTGTTGGGAAGGGGTTTCAGTGTGTGCGGAATGCGTTTCAGTGTGTTTGGAAATGTTTCAGTGTGTGGGGAATGTGTTTCAGTGTGTGGTGAATGGGTATCAGTGTTTGGGGAAGGGTTACAGTGTTTGGGGAAGGGGTTTCAGCGTGTGGGGAAGGTGTTTCAGTGTGCGGCGATGTGTTGCAGTGTGTGGTGATGGCGTTTCAGTGTGTGGGGAAGGTGTTTCAGTGTGTGGGGAAGGGGTTTCAGTGTGTGGGGAAGGGTTTCCAGTTTGTGGGGAAGGGGTTTCAGTGTGTGGGGAAGGGTTTCCAGTGTGTGGGGAAGGTGTTTCAGTGTGTGGGGAAGGGTTTCAGTGTGTGTGGAAGGTGTTTCAGTGTGTGCGGAAGCGGTTTCAGTGTGTGAGGAAGGTGTTTTGTTGCGTGGGGAAGGTGTTTCAGAGTGTGTGCAAGGGGTTTCGGTGTGTGGGGAAGGTGTTTCAGTGTGTGGGGAAGGTGTTTCAATGTGTGGGAAGGGGTTTCAGTGTGTGGGGAAGGGTTGCAGTGTGTGGGGAAGGATTTTCAGTGTATGGGGAAGGATTTCAGTGTGTGAGGAAGGTGTTTCAGTGTGTGGGGAAGGAGTTTCAGTGTGTGGGGAAGGGGTTTCAGTCTGTGGGGTAGGTGTTTTCGTGTGTGGGGATGTGTTGCAGTTTATGGGGATGGGGTTTCAGTGTGTGGGGAATGTGTTTCTGAGAGTCGGGAAGGGGTTTCAGTGTGTGGGAAGGGTTTCCAGTGTCCGGGGAAGGAGTTTCAGTGTGTGGGGAAGTGTTTCAGGTTGTGGGGAAGGTGTTTCAGTGTGTGGGGAATGGTTTCGGTGTGTGGGGAAGGTGTTTCAGAGTGTGCGGAAGGGGTTTCAGTGTGTGGGGAAGGTGTTTCAGTGTATGGGGAAGGTGTTTCAGTTTGTGGGGAAGGGGTCTCAGTGTGTGGGGACGTTGTTTCAGTGTGTGGGGAAGGTGTATTAGTGTGTGGGGAAGGGATTTCCGTGTGTGGGGAAGGGTTTCAGTTTGTGGGGAATGTGTTTCAGTGTGTGGGGAAGGCTTTCAGTGTGTGGGGAAGATGTTTCAGTGTGTGCAGAATGTGTTTTAGTGTGTTTGCAAATGTTTCAGTGTGTGGGGAATGTGTTACAGTGTGTGGTGAATGGGTATCAGTGTTTGGGGAAGGGTTACAGTGTTTGGGGAAGGGGTTTCAGCGTGTGGGGAAGGTGTTTCAGTGTGCGGCGATGTGTTGCAGTGTGTGGGGATGGCGTTTCAGTGAGTGGGGAAGGTGTTTCAGTGTGTGCAGAAGGGGTTTCAGTGTGTGGGGAAGATGTTTCAGTGTGTGGGGAAGGTGTTTCAGTGTTTGGGGAAGGTGTTTCAGTGTGTGGGGAAGGGGTTTCAGTGTGTGGGGATGTGTTTCAGTGTGTGCGTAAGGGGTTTCAGTGTGTGGGGAAGGGTTTCACTGTGTGTTGAAGGGGTTTCAGTTTGTGGGGAATTGTTTCAGTGTGTGGGGAAGGGGTTTCAGTGTGTGGGGATGTGTTTCAGTGTGTGGGGAAGGTGTTTCAGCGTGTGGGGAAGGTTTTAACTGTGTGCGGAAGGGGTTTCAGTGTGTGGGGAATGGTTTTCAGTGTGTGGGGAAGATATTTCAGTATGTGCGGAAGAGGTTTCAGTGTGTGGGGAAGGGGTTTCAGTGTGTGTGGAAGGTCTCTCAGTGAATGCAGAAGGGGTTTCAGTGTGTGGTAAAGGGGTTTCAGTGTGTGCGGAATGTGTTTCAGTGTGTTTGGAAATGTTTCAGTGTGTGGGGAATGTGTTTCAGTGTGTGGTGAATGGATATCAGTGTTTGGGGAAGGGTTACAGTGTTTGGGGAAGGGGTTTCAGCGTGTGGGGAAGGTGTTTCAGTGTGCGGCGATGTGTTGCAGTGTGTGGGGATGGCGTTTCAGTGTGTGGGGAAGGTGTTTCTGTGTGTGGGGAAGGTGTTTTAGTTTGTGAGGAAGGGGTTTCAGTATGTGGGGAAGGTGTTTTAGTGTGTGGGGATGTGTTTCAGTGTGTGGAGATGTGTTTCAGTGTGTGGGGAAGGGTTTCAGTGTGTGGGGAAGGTCTTTCAGTGTGTGGGGATGGGTTTCATTGTGTGGTGATGGGTTTCAGTGTGTGGGGATGAGTTGCATTGTATGCGGAAGGGGTTTCAGTGTGTGGGGAAGGTGTTTCAGTGTGTGGGGAAGGCGTTTCAGTGTGTGGGGAAGGGGTTTCATTGTGTGGGAATTGTGATTCTGTGTGTTTGGAAGGGTTTCAGTGTGTGGGGAATGTGTTTCATTGTGTATTGAATGGGTTTCAGTGTTTGGGGAAGGTGTTTTAGTGTGTGGGGATGTGTTGCAGTTTATGGGGATGGGGTTTCAGTGTGTGGGGAATGTGTTTCTGAGAGTCGGGAAGGGGTTTCAGTGTGTGGGGAAGGGTTTCCAGTGTCCGGGGAAGGAGTTTCAGTGTGTGGGGAAGTGTTTGAGGTTGTGGGGAAGGTGTTTCAGTGTGTGGGGAAGTGTTTCGGTGTGTGGGGAAGGTGTTTCAGAGTGAGCGGAAGGGGTTTCAGTGTGTGGGGAAGGTGTTTCAGTGCATGGGGAAGGTGTTTCAGTTTGTGGGGAAGGGGTCTCAGTGTGTGGGGAAGTTGTTTCAGTGTGTGGGGAAGGTGTTTTAGTGTGTGGGGAAGGGATTTCCGTGTGTGGGGAAGGGTTTCAGTTTGTGGGGAATGTGTTTCAGTGTGTGGGGAAGGTTTTCAGTGTGTGGGGAAGATGTTTCAGTGTGTGCGGAAGGGGTTTCAGTGTGTGGGGAAGGTGTTTCAGTGTGTGGGGAAGGTGTTTCAGTGTTTGGGGAAGGTGTTTCAGTGTGTGGGGAAGGGGTTTCTGTGTGTGGGGATGTGTTTCAGTGTGTGCGTAAGGGGTTTCAGTGTGTGGGGAAGGGTTTCACTGTGTGTGGAAGGGGTTTCAGTTTGTGGGGAATTGTTTCAGTGTGTGGGGAAGGGGTTTCAGTGTGTGGGGATGTGTTTCAGTGTGTGGGGAAGGTGTGTCAGTGTGTGGGGAAGGTTTTAACTGTGTGCGGAAGGGGTTTCAGTATGTGCGGAAGGGGTTTCAGTGTGTGGGGACGTGGTTTCAGTGTGTGGGGAAGGTCTTTCAGTGAGTGCAGAAGGGGTTTCAGTGTGTGGGGAAAAGGTTTCAGTGTGTGCAGAATGTGTTTCAGTGTGTTTGGAAATGTTTCAGTGTGTGGGGAATGTGTTTCAGTGTGTGGTGAATGGGTATCAGTGTTTGGGGAAGGGTTACAGTGTTTGGGGAAGGGGTTTCAGCGTGTGGGGAAGGTGTTTCAGTGTGCGGCGATGTGTTGCAGTGTGTGGGGATGGCGTTTCAGTGTGTGGGGAAGGTGTTTCAGTGTTTGGGGAAGGGGTTTCAGCGTGTGGGGAAGGTGTTTCAGTGTGCGGCGATGTGTTGCAGTGTGTGGGGATGGCGTTTCAGTGTGTGGGGAAGGTGTTTCAGTGTGTGGGGAAGGTGTTTCAGTGTATGGGGAAGGTGTTTCAGTTTGTGGGGAAGGGGTCTCAGTGTGTGGGGAAGTTGTTTCAGTGTGTGGGGAAGGTGTTTTAGTGTGTGGGGAAGGGATTTCCGTGTGTGGGGAAGGGTTTCAGTTTGTGGGGAATGTGTTTCAGTGTGTGGGGAAGGTTTTCAGTGTGTGGGGAAGATGTTTCAGTATGTGCGGAAGGGGTTTCAGTGTGTGCGGAAGGTGTTTCAGTGTTTGGGGCAGGTGTTTCAGTGTTTGGGGAAGGTGTTTCAGTGTGTGGGGAAGGGGTTTCAGTGTATGGGGATGTGTTTCAGTGTGTGCGTAAGGGGTTTCAGTGTGTGGGGAAGGGTTTCACTGTGTGTGGAAGGGGTTTCAGTTTGTGGGTAATTGTTTCAGTGTGTGGGGAAGGGGTTTCAGTGTGTGGGCATGTGTTTCAGTGTGTGCGGAAGGTGTTTCAGTGTTTGGGGAAGGTGTTTCAGTGTTTGGGGAAGGTGTTTCAGTGTGTGGGGAAGGGGTTTCAGTGTGTGGGGATGTGTTTCAGTGTGTGCGTAAGGGGTTTCAGTGTGTGGGGAAGGGTTTCACTGTGTGTGGAAGGGGTTTCAGTTTGTGGGGAATTGTTTCAGTGTGTGGGGAAGGGGTTTCAGTGTGTGGGCATGTGTTTCAGTGTGTGGGGAATGTGTTTCAGTGTGTGGGGAAGGTTTTAACTGTGTGCGGAAGGGGTTTCAGTGTGTGGGGAAGGGGTTTCAGTGTGTGGGGAAGATTTTTCAGTATGTGCGGAAGGGGTTTCAGTGTGTGGGGAAGGGGTTTCAGTGTGTAGGGAAGGTCTTTCAGTGAGTGCAGAAGGGGTTTCAGTGTGTGGGGAAGGTGTTTCAGTGTGCGGCGATGTGTTGCAGTGTGTGGGGATGGCGTTTCAGTGAGTGGGGAAGGTGTTTCAGTGTGTGCGGAAGGGGTTTCAGTGTGTGGGGAAGATGTTTCAGTGTGTGGGGAAGGTGTTTCAGTGTTTGGGGAAGGTGTTTCAGTGTGTGGGGAAGGGGTTTCAGTGTGTGGGGATGTGTTTCAGTGTGTGCGTAAGGCGTTTCAGTGTGTGGGGAAGGGTTTCACTGTGTGTGGAAGGTGTTTCAGTTTGTGGGGAATTGTTTCAGTGTGTGGGGAAGGGGTTTCAGTGTGTGGGGATGTGTTTCAGTGTGTGGGGAAGGTGTTTCAGCGTGTGGGGAAGGTTTTAACTGTGTGCGGAAGGGGTTTCAGTGTGTGGGGAAGGGGTTTCAGTGTGTGGGAAGATTTTTCAGTATGTGCAGAAGGGGTTTCAGTGTGTGGGGAAGGGGTTTCAGTGTGTGGGGAAGGTCTTTCAGTGAGTGCAGAAGGGGTTTCAATGTGTGGGAAAGGGGTTTCAGTGTGTGCGGAATGTGTTTCAGTGTGTTTGGAAATGTTTCAGTGTGTGGGGAATGTGTTTCAGTGTGTGGTGAATGGATATCAGTGTTTGGGGAAGGGTTACAATGTTTGGGGAAGGGGTTCCAGCGTGTGGGGAAGGTGTTTCAGTGTGCGGCGATGTGTTGCAGTGTGTGGGGATGGCGTTTCAGTGTGTGGGGAAGGTGTTTCAGTGTGTGGGGAAGGTGTTTTAGTTTGTGAGGAAGGGGTTTCAGTATGTGGGGAAGGTGTTTTAGTGTGTGGGGATGTGTTTCAGTGTGTGGAGATGTGTTTCAGTGTGTGGGGAAGGGTTTCAGTGTGTGGGGAAGGTCTTTCAGTGTGTGGGGATGGGTTTCATTGTGTGGTGATGGGTTTCAGTGTGTGGGGATGAGTTGCATTGTATGCGGAAGGGGTTTCAGTGTGTGGGCAAGGTGTTTCAGTGTGTGGGGAAGGCGTTTCAGTGTGTGGGGAAGGGGTTTCATTGTGTGGGAATTGTGATTCTGTGTGTTTGGAAGGGTTTCAGTGTGTGGGGAATGTGTTTCATTGTGTGTTGAATGGGTTTCAGTGTTTGGGGAAGGTGTTTTAGTGTGTGGGGATGTGTTGCAGTTTATGGGGATGGGGTTTCAGTGTGGGGGGAATGTGTTTCTGAGAGTCGGGAAGGGGTTTCAGTGTGTGGGGAAGGGTTTCCAGTGTCCGGGGAAGGAGTTTCAGTGTGTGGGGAAGTGTTTCAGGTTGTGGGGAAGGTGTTTCAGTGTGTGGGGAAGTGTTTCGGTGTGTGGGGAAGGTGTTTCAGAGTGAGCAGAAGGGGTTTCAGTGTGTGGGGAAGGTGTTTCAGTGTATGGGGAAGGTGTTTCAGTTTGTGGGGAAGGGGTCTCAGTGTGTGGGGAATTTGTTTCAGTGTGGGGAAGGTGTATTAGTGTGTGGGGAAGGGATTTCCGTGTGTGGGGAAGGGTTTCAGTTTTTGGGGAATGTGTTTCAGTGTGTGGGGAAGGTTTTCAGTGTGTGGGGAAGATGTTTCAGTGTGTGCGGAAGGGGTTTCAGTGTGTGGGGAAGATGTTTCAGTGTGTGGGGAAGGTGTTTCAGTGTTTGGGGAAGGTGTTTCAGTGTGTGGGGAAGGGGTTTCTGTGTGTGGGGATGTGTTTCAGTGTGTGCGTAAGGGGTTTCAGTGTGTGGGGAAGGGTTTCACTGTGTGTGGAAGGGGGTTCAGTTTGTGGGGAATTGTTTCAGTGTGTGGGGAAGGGGTTTCAGTGTGTGGGGATGTGTTTCAGTGTGTGGGGAAGGTGTGTCAGTGTGTGGGGAAGGTTTTAACTGTGTGCGGAAGGGGTTTCAGTGTGTGGGGAAGGGGTATCAGTGTGTGGGGAAGATTTTTTAGTATGTGCAGAAGGGGTTTCAGTGTGTGGGGAAGAGGTTTCAGTGTGTGGGGAAGGTCTTTCAGTGAGTGCAGAAGGGGTTTCAGTGTGTGGGGAAGGGGTTTCAGTGTGTGCAGAATGTGTTTCAGTGTGTTTGGAAATGTTTCAGTGTGTGGGGAATGTGTTTCAGTGTGTGGTGAATGGGTATCAGTGTTTGGGGAAGGGTTACAGTGTTTGGGGAAGGGGTTTCAGCGTGTGGGGAAGGTGTTTCAGTGTGCGGCGATGTGTTGCAGTGTGTGGTGATGGCGTTTCAGTGTGTGGCGAAGGTGTTTCAGTGTGTGGGGAAGGGGTTTCAGTGTGTGGGGAAAGGTTTCCAGTGTGTGGGGAAGGGGTTTCAGTGTGTGGGGAAGGGTTTCCAGTGTGTGGGGAAGGTGTTTCAGTGTGTGGGGAAGGGTTTCAGTGTGTGTGGAAGGTGTTTCACTGTGTGCGGAAGCGGTCTCAGTGTGTGAGGAAGGTGTTTTGTTGCGTGGGGAAGGTGTTTCAGTGTGTGTGGAAGGGGTTTCGGTGTGTGGGGAAGGTGTTTCAGTGTGTGGGGAAGGTGTTTCAATGTGTGGGAAGGGGTTTCAGTGTGTGGGGAAGGGTTTCAGTGTGTGGGGAAGGATTTTCAGTGTGTGGGGAAGGAGTTTCAGTGTGTGGGGAAGGGGTTTCAGTCTGTGGGGTAGGTGTTTTCGTGTGTGGGGATGTGTTGCAGTTTATGGGGATGGGGTTTCAGTGTGTGGGGAATGTGTTTCTGAGAGTCGGGAAGGGGTTTCAGTGTGTGGGGAAGGGTTTCCAGTGTCCGTGGAAGGAGTTTCAGTGTGTGGGGAAGTGTTTCAGGTTGTGGGGAAGGTGTTTCAGTGTGTGGGGAAGGGTTTCGGTGTGTGGGGAAGGTGTTTCAGAGTGGGCGGAAGGGGTTTCAGTGTGTGGGGAAGGTGTTTCAGTGTATGGGGAAGGTGTTTCAGTTTGTGGGGAAGGGGTCTCAGTGTGTGGAGAAGTTGTTTCAGTGTGTGGGGAAGGTGTTTTAGTGTGTGGGGAAGGGATTTCCGTGTGTGGGGAAGGGTTTCAGTTTGTGGGCAATGTGTTTCAGTGTGTGGGGAAGGCTTTCAGTGTGTGGGGAAGATGTTTCAGTGTGTGCAGAATGTGTTTTAGTGTGTTTGCAAATGTTTCAGTGTGTGGGGAATGTGTTTCAGTGTGTGGTGAATGGGTATCAGTGTTTGGGGAAGGGTTACAGTGTTTGGGGAAGGGGTTTCAGCGTGTGGGGAAGGTGTTTCAGTGTGCGGCGATGTGTTGCAGTGTGTGGGGATGGCGTTTCAGTGTGTGGGGAAGGTGTTTCAGTGTGTGCAGAAGGGGTTTCAGTGTGTGGGGTAGATGTTTCAGTGTGTGGGGAAGGTGTTTCAGTGTTTGGGGAAGGTGTTTCAGTGTGTGGGGAAGGGGTTTCAGTGTGTGGGGATGTGTTTCAGTGTGTGTGTAAGGGGTTTCAGTGTGTGGGGAAGGGTTTCACTGTGTGTGGAAGGGGTTTCAGTTTGTGGGGAATTGTTTCAGTATGTGGGGAAGGGGTTTCAGTGTGTGGGGATGTGTTTCAGTGTGTGGGGAAGGTGTTTCAGTGTGTGGGGAAGGTTTTAACTGTGTGCGGAAGGGGATTTCAGTGTGTGGGGAAGGGGTTTCAGTGTGTGGGGAAGATTTTTCAGTATGTGCGGAAGGGGTTTCAGTGTGTAGGGAAGGGGTTTCAGTGTGTGGGGTAGGTCTTTCAGTGAGTGCAGAAGGGGTTTCAGTGTGTGGGGAAGGGGTTTCAGTGTGTGCAGAATGTGTTTTAGTGTGTTTGGAAATGTTTCAGTGTGTGGGGAATGTGTTTCAGTGTGTGGTGAATGGGTATCAGTGTTTGGGGTAGGGTTACAGTGTTTGGGGAAGGGGTTTCAGCGTGTGGGGAAGGTGTTTCAGTGTGCGGCGATGTGTTGCAGTGTGTGGGGATGGCGTTTCAATGAGTGGGGAAGGTGTTTCAGTGTGTGCGGAAGGGGTTTCAGTGTGTGGGGAAGATGTTTCAGTGTGTGGGGAAGATGTTTCAGTGTTTGGGGAAGGTGTTTCAGTGTGTGGGGAAGGGGTTTCAGTGTGTGGGGATGTGTTTCAGTGTGTGCGTAAGGGGTTTCAGTGTGTGGGGAAGGGTTTCACTGTGTGTGGAAGGGGTTTCAGTTTGTGGGGAATTGTTTCAGTGTGTGGGGAAGGGGTTTCAGTGTGTGGGGATGTGTTTCAGTGTGTGGGGAAGGTGTTTCAGCATGTGGGGAAGGTTTTAACTGTGTGCGGAAGGCGTTTCAGTGTGTGGGGAATGGGTTTCAGTGTGTGGGGAAGATATTTCAGTATGTGCGGAAGGGGTTTCAGTGTGTGGGGAAGGGGTTTCAGTGTGTGGGGAAGGTCTTTCAGTGAATGCTGAAGGGGTTTCAGTGTGTGGTAAAGGGGTTTCAGTGTGTGCGGAATGTGTTTCAGTGTGTTTGGAAATGTTTCAGTGTGTGGGGAATGTGTTTCAGTGTGTGGTGAATGGATATCAGTGTTTGGGGAAGGGTTACAGTGTTTGGGGAAGGGGTTTCAGCGTGTGGGGAAGGTGTTTCAGTGTGCGGCGATGTGTTGCAGTGTGTGGGGATGGCGTTTCAGTGAGTGGCGAAGGTTTTTCTGTGTGTGGGGAAGGTGTTTTAGTTTGTGAGGAAGGGGTTTCAGTATGTGGGGAAGGTGTTTTAGTGTGTGGGGATGTGTTTCAGTGTGTGGAGATGTGTTTCAGTGTGTGGGGAAGGGTTTCAGTGTGTGGGGAAGGTCTTTCAGTGTGTGGGGATGGGTTTCATTGTGTGGTGATGGGTTTCAGTGTGTGGGGATGAGTTGCATTGTATGCGGAAGGGGTTTCAGTGTGTGGGGAAGGTGTTTCAGTGTGTGGGGAAGGCGTTTCAGTGTGTGGGGAAGGGGTTTCATTGTGTGGGAATTGTGATTCTGTGTGTTTGGAAGGGTTTCAGTGTGTGAGGAATGTGTTTCATTGTGTGTTGAATGGGTTTCAGTGTTTGGGGAAGGTGTTTTTGTGTGTGGGGATGTGTTGCAGTTTATGGGGATGGGGTTTCAGTGTGTGGGGAATGTGTTTCTGAGAGTCGGGAAGGGGTTTCAGTGTGTGGGGAAGGGTTTCCAGTGTCCGGGGAAGGAGCTTCAGTGTGTGGGGAAGTGTTTCAGGTTGTGGGGAAGGTGTTTCAGTGTGTGGGGAAGTGTTTCGGTGTGTGGGGAAGGTGTTTCAGAGTGAGCGGAAGGGGTTTCAGTGTGTGGGGAAGGTGTTTCAGTGCATGGGGAAGGTGTTTCAGTTTGTGGGGAAGGGGTCTCAGTGTGTGGGAAAGTTGTTTCAGTGTGTGGGGAAGGTGTTTTAGTGTGTGGGGAAGGGATTTCCGTGTGTGGGGAAGGGTTTCAGTTTGTGGGGAATGTGTTTCAGTGTGTGGGGAAGGTTTTCAGTGTGTGGGGAAGATGTTTCAGTGTGTGCGGAAGGGGTTTCAGTGTGTGGGGAAGGTGTTTCAGTGTGTGGGGAAGGTGTTTCAGTGTTTGGGGAAGGTGTTTCAGTGTGTGGGGAAGGGGTTTCTGTGTGTGGGGATGTGTTTCAGTGTGTGCGTAAGGGGTTTCAGTGTGTGGGGAAGGGTTTCACTGTTTGTGGAAGGGGTTTCAGTTTGTGGGGAATTGTTTCAGTGTGTGGGGAAGGGGTTTCAGTGTGTGGGGATGTGTTTCAGTGTGTGGGGAAGGTGTGTCAGTGTGTGGGGAAGGTTTTAACTGTGTGCGGAAGGGGTTTCAGTGAGTGGGGAAGGGGTTTCAGTGTGTGGGGAAGATTTTTCAGTATGTGCGGAAGGGGTTTCAGTGTGTGGGGACGGGGTTTCAGTGTGTGGGGAAGGTCTTTCAGTGAGTGCAGAAGGGGATTCAGTGTGTGGGGAAGGGGTTTCAGTGTGTGCGGAATGTGTTTCAGTGTATTTGCAAATGTTTCAGTGTATGGGGAATGTGTTTCAGTGTGTGGTGAATGGGTATCAGTGTTTGGGGAAGGGTTACAGTGTTTGGGGAAGGGGTTTCAGCGTGTGGGGAAGGTGTTTCAGTGTGCGGCGATGTGTTGCAGTGTGTGGGGATGGCGTTTCAGTGTGTGGGGAAGGTGTTTCAGTGTGTGGGGAAGGGGTTTCAGTGTGTGGGGAAGGTGTTTCAGTGTGTGGGGAAGGGTTTCAGTGTGTGTGGAAGGTGTTTCAGTGTGTGCAGAAGCGGTTTCAGTGTGTGAGGAAGGTGTTTTGTTGCGTGGGGAAGGTGTTTCAGTGTGTGTGGAAGGGGTTTCAGTGTGTGGGGAAGGTGTTTCAGTGTGTGGGGAAGGTGTTTCAATGTGTGGGAAGGGGTTTCAGTGTGTGGGGAAGGGTTTCAGTGTGTGGGGAAGGATTTTCAGTGTATGGGGAAGGGTTTCAGTGTGTGGGGAAGGGGTTTCAGTCTATGGGGTAGGTGTTTCAGTGTGTGGGGTTGGTGTTTCAGTGTGTGGGGAAGCGGTTTCAGTGTGTGGGGAAGCTGTTTCAGTGTGTGGGGAAGGGGTTTCAGTTTTATGGGGAAGGTGTTTCAGTGTGTGGGGTAGTGTTCCAGTGTGTGGGGAAGGGGTTTCAGTGTGTGGGGAAGGGTTTCAGTGTGTGGAGAAGGCGTTTCAGTGTGTGGGGATGGTATTTCTGTGTGTGGGGAAGGTGTTTCAGTGTGTGGCGAAGGTGTTTCAGTGTGTGGGGAAGGGGTTTCAGTGTGTGGG
This sequence comes from Heterodontus francisci, assembly GCF_036365525.1. Lineage (NCBI taxonomy): Eukaryota > Metazoa > Chordata > Chondrichthyes > Heterodontiformes > Heterodontidae > Heterodontus > Heterodontus francisci. The sequence continues at coordinate 2,814,883 of NW_027142143.1, read as the reverse complement.
GAAGGTGTTTTAGTGTGTGGGAATGTGTTTCAGTGTGTGGGGATGTGTTTCAGTGTGTGGGGAAGATGTTTCAGTGTGTGGGGAAGGTGTTTCAGTGTTTGGGGAAGGTGTTTCAGTGTGTGGGGAAGGGGTTTCAGTGTGTGGGGATGTGTTTCAGTGTGTGCGTAAGGGGTTTCAGTGTGTGGGGAAGGGTTTCACTGTGTGGGAAGGGGTTTCAGAATGTGTGGAAGGCTTTCAGTGTGTGGGGAAGGGGTTTCAGTGTGTGGGGATGTGTTTCAGTGTGTCGGGAAGGTGTTTCAGCGTGTGGGGAAGGTTTTAACTGTGTGCAGAATGGGTTTCAGTGTGTGGGGAAGGGGTTTCAGTGTGTGGGGAAGATTTTTCAGTATGTGCGGAAAGGGTTTCAGTGTGTGGGGAAGGGGTTTCAGTGTGTGGGGAAGGTCTTTCAGTGTGTGGGGATGGGTTTCATTGTGTGGTGATGGGTTTCAGTGTGTGGGGATGAGTTGCATTGTATGCGGAAGGGGTTTCAGTGTGTGGGGAAGGTGCTTCAGTGTGTGGGGAAGGCGTTTCAGTGTGTGGGGAATGGGTTTCATTGTGTGGGAATTGTGATTCTGTGTGTTTGGAAGGGTTTCAGTGTGTGGGGAATGTGTTTCATTGTGTGTTGAATGGGTTTCAGTGTTTGGGGAAGGTGTTTCAGTGTGTGGGGATGTGTTGCATTTATGGGGATGGGGTTTCAGTGTGTGGGGAATGTGTTTCTGAGAGTCGGGAAGGGGTTTCAGTGTGTGGGGAAGGGTTTCCAGTGTCCGGGGAAGGAGTTTCAGTGTGTGGGGAAGTGTTTCAGGTTGTGGGGAAGGTGTTTCAGTGTGTGGGGAAGTGTTTCGTTGTGTGGGGAAGGTGTCTTAGAGTGAGCGGAAGGGGTTTCAGTGTGTGGGGAAGGTGTTTCAGTGTATGGGGAAGCTGTTTCAGTTTGTGGGGAAGGGGTTTCCGTGTGTGGGGAAGGGTTTCAGTTTGTGGGGAATGTGTTTCAGTGTGTGGGGAAGGTTTTCAGTGTGTGGGGAAGATGTTTCAGTGTGTGCGGAAGGGGTTTCAGTGTGTGGGGAAGGTGTTTCAGTGTGTGGGGAAGGTGTTTCAGTGTTTGGGGAAGGTGTTTCAGTGTGTGGGGAAGGGGTTTCTGTGTGTGGGGACGTGTTTCAGTGTGTGCGTAAGGGGTTTCAGTGTGTGGGGAAGGGTTTCCCTGTTTGTGGAAGGGGTTTCAGTTTGTGGGGAATTGTTTCAGTGTGTGGGGATGGGGTTTCAGTGTGTGGGGAAGTGTTTCAGGTTGTGGGGAAGGTGTTTCAGTGTGTGGGGAAGTGTTTCGTTGTGTGGCGAAGGTGTTTCAGAGTGAGCGGAAGGGGTTTCAGTGTGTGGGGAAGGTGTTTCAGTGTATGGGGAAGGTGTTTCAGTTTGTGGGGAAGGGGTCTCAGTGTGTGGGGAAGTTGTTTCAGTGTGTGGGGAAGGTGTTTTAGTGTGTGGGGAAGGGATTTCCGTGTTTGGGGAAGGGTTTCAGTTTGTGGGGAATGTGTTTCAGTGTGTGGGGAAGGTTTTCAGTGTGTGGGGAAGATGTTTCAGTGTGTGCAGAAGGGGTTTCAGTGTGTGGGGAAGGTGTTTCAGTGTGTGGGGAAGGTGTTTCAGTGTTTTGGGAAGGTGTTTCAGTGTGTGGGGAAGGGGTTTCTGTGTGTGGGGACGTGTTTCGGTGTGTGCGTAAGGGGTTTCAGTGTGTGGGGAAGGGTTTCACTGTGTGTGGAAGGGGTTTCAGTTTGTGGGGAATTGTTTCAGTGTGTGGGGAAGGGGTTTCAGTGAGTGGGGATGTGTTTCAGCGTGTGGGGAAGGTGTGTCAGTGTGTGGGGAAGGTTTTAACTGTGTGCGGAAGGGGTTTCAGTGTGTGGGGAAGGGGTTTCAGTGTGTGGGGAAGATTTTTCAGTATGTGCGGAAGGGGTTTCAGTGTGTGGGGAAGGGGTTTCAGTGTGTGGGGAAGGTCTTTCAGTGAGTGCAGAAGGGGTTTCAGTGTGTGGGGAAGGGGTTTCAGTGTGTGCGGAATGTGTTTCAGTGTGTTTGGAAATGTTTCAGTGTGTGGGGAAAGTGTTTCAGTGTGTGGTGAATGGGTATCAGTGTTTGGGGAAGGGTTACAGTGTTTGGGGAAGGGGTTTCAGCGTGTGGGGAAGGTGTTTCAGTGTGCGGCGATGTGTTGCAGTGTCTGGGGATGGCGTTTCAGTGTGTGGGGAAGGTGTTTCAGTGTGTGGGGAAGGGGTTTCAGTGTGTGGGGAAGGTGTTTCAGTGTGTGGGGAAGGGTTTCAGTTTGTGTGGAAGGTGTTTCAGTGTGTGCGGAAGCGGTTTCAGTGTGTGAGGAAGGTGTTTTGTTGCGTGGGGAAGGTGTTTCAGTGTGTGTGGAAGGGGTTTCAGTGTGTGGGGAAGGTGTTTCAGTGTGTGGGGAAGGTGTTTCAATGTGCGGGAAGCGGTTTCAGTGTGTGGGGAAATGTTTCAGTGTGTGGGGAAGGGGTTTCAGTGTGAGGGGAAGGTTTTAACTGTGTGCGGAAGGGGTTTCAGTGTGTGGGGAAGGAGTTTCAGTGTGTGGGGAAGATTTTTCAGTATGTGCGGAAGGGGTTTCAGTTTGTGGGGAAGGGGTTTCAGTGTGTGGGGAAGGTCTTTCAGTGACTGCAGAAGGGGTTTCAGTGTGTGGGGAAGGGGTTTCAGTGTGTGGGGAATGTGTTTCAGTGTGTTTGGAAGGGTTTCAGTGTTTGGGGAATGTGTTTCAGTGTGTGGTGAATGGGTATCAGTGTTTGGGGAATGGTTACAGTGTTTGGGGAAGGGGTTTCAGCGTGTGGGGAAGGTGTTTCAATGTGCGGCGACGTGTTGCAGTGTGTGGGGATGGCGTTTCAGTGTGTGGGGAAGGTGTTTCAGTGTGTGCGGAAGGGGTTTCAGTGTGTGGGGAAGGGTTTCCAGTGTGTGGGGAAGGTGCTTCAGTGTGTGGGAAGTGTTTCAGTGTGTGGGGAAGGTGTTTCAGTGTGTGGGGAAGGGTTTCAGTGTGTGTGAAATGTGATTCAGTGTGTGCGGAAGGGGTTTCAGTGTGTGAGGAATGTGTTTTATTGCGTGGGAAGGGGTTTCAGAGTGTGGGGAAGGCTTTCAGTGCGTGGGGAAGGGGAGTCAGAGTGTGGGGAAGGGTTTCAGTGTGTGGGGAAGGTGATTCAGTGTGTGCGGAAGGGGTTTCAGTGTGTGGGGAAGGTGTTTCAGTCTGTGGGGAAGGTGTTTCAGTGTGTGGGGTTGGTGTTTCAGTGTGTGGAGAAGCGGTTTGAGTGTGTGGGGAAGCTGTTTCAGTGTGTGGGGAAGGGGTTTCAGTTTTATGGGGAAGGTGTTTCAGTGTGTGGGGTAGGGTTCCACTGTGAGGGGAAGCGGTTCCAGTGTGTGGGAAAGGCGTTTCAGTGTGTGGGGATGGTATTTCTGTGCGTGGGGAAGGTGTTTCAGTGTGTGGGGTGAAGGGGTTTCAGTGTGTGGGGAAGGTGTTTTAGTATGTGGGGATGTGTTTCAGTGTGTGGGGATGTGTTTCAGTGTGTGGGGAAGGTGTCTCAGTGTGTGGGGAAGGTGTCTCAGTTTGTGGGGATGGTTTTCAGTGTGTGTGGATGGGTTTCAGTGTGTGGGGATGGGTTTCATTGTATGCGGAAGTAGTTTCAGTGTGTGGGGAACGTGTTTCAGTGTGTGGGGAAGGGGTTTCAGTGTGTGGGGAAGGGGTTTCAGTGTGTGGGGAATGTGTTTTAGTGTGTTTGGAAGGGTTTCAGTGTGTGGGGAATGTGTTTCAGTGTGTGGTGAATGGGTTTCAGTGTTTGGGGAATGGTTTCATTATGTGGGGTAGGGGTTTCAGTGTTTGTGGTAGGTGTTTCAGTGTGTGGGGATGTGTTGCCGTGTGTGGGGATGGGGTTTCAGTGTGTGGGGAAGCTGTTTCAGTGTGTGGGGAAGGGGTTTCAGTGTGTGGGGAAGGGTCTCCAGTGGCTGGGGTAGGCATTTCAGTGTGTGGGGAAGTGTTTCAGTGTGTGGGGAAGGGGTTTCAGTGTTAGAGGAATGTGTTTCAGTGTTTTTATAAGGGTTTCAGTGTGTGGGGAATGTGTTTCAGTGTGTGGTGAATGGGTATCAGCCTTTGGGGAAGGGTTACAGTGTTTGGGGAAGGGGTTTCAGCGTGTGGGGAAGGTGTTTCAGTGTGCGGCGATGTGTTGCAGTGTGTGGGGATGGCGTTTCAGTGTGTGGGGAAGGTGTTTCAGTGTGTGGGGAAGGGTTTTCAAGTGTGTGGGGAATGGTTTCCAGTGTGTGGGGAAGGTGCTTCAGTGTGTGGAAGTGTTTCCAGAGTGTGGGGAAGGTGTTTCAGTGTGTGGGGAAGGGTTTCAGTGTGTGTGGAAGGTGTTTCAGTGTGTGCGGAAGGTGTTTCAGTGTGTGAGGAAGGTGTTTTGTTGCGTGGGGAAGGTGTTCCAGTGTGTGGGGAAGGGGTTTCAGTGTGTCGGGAAGGTGTTTCAGTGTGTGGGGAAGGTGTTTCAGTGTGTGGGGAAGGGGTTTCAGTGTGTGGGGAAGGGGTTTCAGTGTGTGGGGAATGTGTTTTAATGTGTTTGGAAGGGTTTCAGTGTGTGGGGAATGTGTTTCAGTGTGTGGTGAATGGGTTTCAGTGTTTGGGGAATGGTTTCATTATGTGGGGTAGGGGTTTCAGTGTTTGGGGATGTGTTGCCGTGTGTGGGGATGGGGTTTCAGTGTGTGGGGAAGCTGTTTCAGTGTGTGGGGAAGGGGTTTCAGTGTGTGGGGAAGGGTCTCCAGTAGCTGGGGTAGGCATTTCAGTGTGTGGGGAAGTGTTTCAGTGTGTGGGGAAGGGGTTTCAGTGTGTGAGGAATGTGTTTCAGTGTTTTTATAAGGGTTTCAGTGTGTGGGGAATGTGTTTCAGTGTGTGGTGAATGGGTATCAGCCTTTGGGGAAGGGTTACAGTGTTTGGGGAAGGGGTTTCAGCATGTGGGGAAGGTGTTTCAGTGTGCGGCGATGTGTTGCAGTGTGTGGGGATGGCGTTTCAGTGTGTGGGGAAGGTGTTTCAGTGTGTGGGGAAGGGGTTTCAAGTGTGTGGGGAAGGGTTTCCAGTGTGTGGGGAAGGTGCTTCAGTGTGTGGGAAGTGTTTCCAGTGTGTGGGGAAGGTGTTTCAGTGTGTGGGGAAGGGTTTCAGTGTGTGTGGACGGTGTTTCAGTGTGTGCAGAAGGTGTTTCAGTGTGTGAGGAAGGTGTTTTGTTGCGTGGGGAAGGTGTTCCAGTGTGTGGAGAAGGGGTTTCAGTGTGTGGGGAAGGTGTTTCAGTGTGTGGGGAAGGTGTTGCAATGAGTGGGAAGGGGTTTCAGTGTGTCGGGAAGGGTATCAGTGTGTGGGGAAGGGTTTTCAGTGTGTGGGGAAGGGTTTCAGTGTGTGGGGAAGGTGTTTCAGTGTTTGCGGAAGGGGTTTCAGTGTGTGGGGAAGGGGTTTCAGTGTGTGGGGAAGGTGTTTCCGTGTGTGAGGCTGGTGTTTCAGTGTGTGGGGAAGCGGTTTCAGTGTTTGGGGAAGCTGTTTCAGTGTGTGGGGAAGGGGTTTCAGTTTTATGGGGAAGGTGTTTCAGTGTGTGGGGTAGGGTTCCAGTGTGTGGGGAAGGGGTTCCAGTGTGTGGGAAAGGCTTTTCAGTGTGTGGGGATGGTATTTCTGTGTGTGGGAAAGGTGTTTCAGTGAGTGGCGAAGGTGTTTCAGTCTGTGGGGAAGGGGTTTCAGTGTGTGGGGAATGTGTTTTAGTGTTTGGGATTGTGTTTCAGTGTGTGGGGATGTGTTTCAGTGTGTGGCGATGGGTTTCAGTGTGTGGGGATGAGTTGCATTGTATGCGGAAGGGGTTTCAGTGTGTGGGGAAGGTGTTTCAGTGTGTGGGGAAGGCGTTTCAGTGTGAGGGGAAGGGTTTCAGTGTGTGGTAATTGTGACTCTGTCTGTTTGGAAGGGTTTCAGTGTGTGGGGAATGCGTTTCAGTGTGTGGTGAATGGGTTTCAATGTTTGGGGAAGGGTTTCAGTGTGTGGGGAAGGGGTTTCAGTGTGTGGGGAAGGGTTTCCAGTGTGTGGGGAAGGTGCTTCAGTGTGTGGGGAATTGTTTCAGTGTGCGTGGAATGTGTTTCAGTGTGTGGGGAACGGTTTCAGTGTGTGAGGAAGGTGTTTCAGTGTGTGCGGATGGGGTTTCAGTGTGTGGGGAAGGTGTTTCTGTGTGTGGCGAAGCTGTTTCAGTGTGTGGGGAAGGGGTTTCAGTGTGTGGGAAAGGTGTTTCAGTGTGGGGGGATGGTATTTCTGTGTGTGGGGAAGGTTTTTCAGTGTGTGGGTAAGGTGTTTCAGTGTGTGGTGAATGTGTTGTAGTGTGTAGATAAGGTGTTTCAGTGTGTGGGGATGTGTTTCAGTGTGTCGGGAAGGGTTTCAGTGTGTGGGGAAGGTGTTTCTGTGTGTGGGGATGGTTTTCAGTGTGTGCGGATGGGTTTCTTTGTGTGGGGTTGGGTTTCATTGTATGCGGAAGGGGTTTATGTGTGTGGGAATGGTGTTTCAGTCTGTGTGGAAGGGGTTTCAGTGTGTGGGGAAGGTGTTTCAGTGTGTGGGGAAGGGGTTTCAGTGTGTGGGGAAGGGTTTCCAGTGTGTGGGGAAGGAGTTTCAGTGTGTGGGGAAGTGTTTCAGTGTGTGGGGATGGAGTTTCAGTGTGTGGGGAAGGGTTTTGATGTGTGGGGAAGGTGTTTCAGTGCTTGCGGAAGGGGTTTCAGTGTGTGGGGAAGGTGTTTCAGTGTATGGGGAAGGTGTTTCAGTGTGTGGGGAAGGTGTTTCAGTGTGTGGGGAAGCGGTTTCAGTGTGTGGGGAAGTTGTTTCAGTGTGTGGGGGAGGTGTTTCAGTATGTGTGGAAGGGGTTTCAGTGTGTGAGGAAGGGTTTCAGAGAGTCGGGAAGGTGTTTCAGTGTGTGGGGAAGGTTTTCAGTGAGTGAGGAAGATATTTCAGTGTGTGCGGAAGGGGTTTCAGTGTGTGTGGAAGGTGTTTCAGTGTGTGGGGAAGGTGTTTCAGTGGGTGTAGAAGGTGTTTCAGTGTGTGGGGAAGGGGTTTCAATGTGTGGGGATGTGTTTCAGGGTGTGGGGAAGGTGTTTCAGTGTGTGGGGAAGGGTTTCACTGTGTGCGGAAGGGGTTTCAGTGTGTGGGGAAGGAGTTTCAGTTTGTGAGGATGGTGTTTCAGTGTGTGGGGTAGGTGTTTCAGTGTGTGCGGAAGGTGTTTCTATGTGTGGGAAGGGGTTTCAGTGTGTGGGGAAGGGGTTTCAGTGTGTGGGGTAGGTGTTTCAGTGTGTGCGGAAGGTGTTTCTATGTGTGGGAAGGGGTTTCAGTGTGTCGGGAAGTGTTTCAGTGTGTTGGGAAGGGGTTTCAGTGTGTGGGGAACGGTTTCAGTGTGTGAGGAAGGTGTTTCATTGTGAGCGGAAGGGGTTTCAGTGTGTGGGGAAGGTGTTTCAGTGTGCGGGGAAGCTGTTTCAGTGTGTGGGGAAGGGGTTTCAGTGTGTGGGAAAGGTGTTTCAGTGTGGGGGTTGGTATTTCTGCGTGTGGGGAAGGTGTTTCAGTGTGTGGGGAACGTGTTTCAGTGTGTGGTGAATGTGTTACAGTGTGTAGGGAAGGTGTTTCAGTGTGTGGGGATGTGTTTCAGTGTGTGGGGATGTGTTTCAGTGTGTCGTGAAGGGTTTCAGTGTGTGGGGAAGGTGTTTCTGTGTGTGGGGATGGTTTTAAGTGTGTGGTGATGGGTTTATTTGCGTGGGATTGGGTTTCATTGTATGCGGAAGGGGTTTATGTGTGTGGGGAAGGTGTTTCAGTCTGTGTGGAAGGGGTTTCAGTGTGTGGGGAAGGTGTTTCAGTGTGTGGGGAAGGGGTTTCAGTGTGTGGGGAAGGGTTTCCAGTGTCTGGGGAAGGAGTTTCAGTGTGTGGGGAAGTGTTTCAGTGTGTGGGGATGGTGTTTCAGTGTGTGGGGAAGGGTTTTGGTGTGTGGGGAAGGAGTTTTAGTGCGTGCGGAAGGGGTTTCAGTGTGTGGGGAATGTGTTTCAGTGTATGGGGAAGGTGTTTCAGTGTTTGGGGAAGGTGTTTCAGTGTGTGGGGAAGCGGTTTCAGTGTGTGGGGAAGTTGTTTCAGTGTGTGGGGAAGGTGTTTCAGTGTGTGTGGAAGGGGTTTCAGTGTGTGGGGAAGGGTTTCAGAGAATGGGGAAGGTGTTTCAGTGTGTGGGGAAGGTTTTCAGTGAGTGAGGAAGATATTTCAGTGTGTGCAGAAAGGGTTTCAGTGTGTGGGGAAGGTGTTTCAGTGTGTGGGGAAGGTGTTTCAGTGGGTGGAGAAGGTGTTTCAGTGTGTGGGGAAGGGGTTTCAATGTGTGGGGATGTGTTTCAGGGTGTGGGGAAGGTGTTTCAGTGTGTGGGGAAGGGTTTCACTGTGTGCGGAAGGGGTTTCAGTGTGTGGGGAAGGAGTTTCAGTGTGTGAGGATGGTGTTTCAGTGTGTTTGGGGAAGTGGTTTCAGTGCGTGGGGATTTGTTTCATTGTGTAGGGAAGGGGTTTAAGTGTGTGGTGATGTGTTTCAATATGTTTGGAAGGGGTTTCAGTGTGTGGGGAACAGGTTTCAGTGTGTGGGGAAGGTGTTTCAATATGTGTGGAAGGGTTTTCAGTGTGTGGGGAAGGGTTTCCAGTGTCTGGGGAAGGAGTTTCAGTGTGTGGGGAAGTGTTTCAGTGTGTGGGGATGGTGTTTCAGTCTGTGTGGAAGGGGTTTCAGTGTGTGGGGAAGGTGTTTCAGTGTGTGGGGAAGGGGTTTCAGTGTGTGGGGAAGGGTTTCCAGTGTCTGGGGAAGGAGTTTCAGTCTGTGGGGAAGTGTTTCAGTGTGTGGGGATGGTGTTTCAGTGTGTGGGGAAGGGTTTCGGTGTGTGGGGAAGGAGTTTCAGTGCGTGCGGAAGGGGTTTCAGTGTGTGGGGAATGTGTTTCAGTGTATGGGGAAGGTGTTTCAGTGTTTGGGGAAGGTGTTTCAGTGTGTGGGGAAGCGGTTTCAGTGTGTGGGGAAGTTGTTTCAGTGTGTGGGGAAGGTGTTTCAGTGTGTGTGGAAGGGGTTTCAGTGTGTGGGGAAGGGTTTCAGAGAATGGGGAAGGTGTTTCAGTGTGTGGGGAAGGTTTTCAGTGAGTGAGGAAGATATTTCAGTGTGTGTGGAAGGGGTTTCAGTGTGTGGGGAAGGTGTTTCAGTGTGTGGGGAAGGTGTTTCAGTGGGTGGAGAAGGTGTTTCAGTGTGTGGGGAAGGGGTTTCAATGTGTGGGGATGTGTTTCAGGGTGTGGGGAAGGTGTTTCAGTGTGTGGGGAAGGGTTTCACTGTGTGCGGAAGGGGTTTCAGTGTGTGGGGAAGGAGTTTCAGTGTGTCAGGATGGTGTTTCAGTGTGTTTGGGGAAGTGGTTTCAGTGCGTGGGGATTTGTTTCATTGTGTAGGGAAGGGGTTTAGGTGTGTGGGGATGTGTTTCAATATGTTTGGAAGGGGTTTCAGTGTGTGGGGAAGGGGTTTCAGTGTGTGGGGAAGGTGTTTCAATATGTGTGGAAGGGGTTTCAGTGTGTGGGGAAGCGGTTTCAGTTTGTGGGGAAGGTGTTTCAGTGTGTGCAGAAGGGGTTTCAGTGTGTGGGGATGGGGTTTCTGTGTGTGGGGAATGTACTTCAGTGTGTTTGGAAGGGTTTCAGTGTGTGGGGAATGTGTTTCAGTGTGTGGTAAATGGGTATCAGTGTTTTGGGAAGGGTTACAGTGAGTGGGGAAGGGGTTTCAGCGTGTGGGGAATGTGTTTCAGTCTGTGGCGATGTGTTGCAGTGTGTGGGGAAAGCGTTTCAGTGTGTGGGGAAGGTGTTTCAGTGTGTGGGGAAGGTGCTACTGTGTGTGGGAAGTGTTTCAGTGTGTGGGGAAGGTGTTTCAGTGTGTGGGGATGGGTTTCAGTGTGTGGGGAAGGTGTTTCAGTTTGTGCGGAAGGGGTTTCAGTGTGTGGGGAAGGTGTTTTGTTGCGTGGGGAAGGTGTTTCAGTGTGTGGGAAGGGGTTTCAGTGTGTGGGGTAGGTGTTTCAGTGTGTGGGGAAGGTGTTTCTATGTGTGGGAAGGGGTTTCAGTGTGTGGGGAAGTGTTTCAGTGTTTGGGGAAGGGGTTTCAGTGTGTGGGGAAGGGTTTCAGTGTGTGGGGAAAGTGTTTCAGTGTGTGCGGAAGTGGTTTCAATGTGTGGGGAAGGTGTTTCAGTGTGTGGGGAAGGTGTTTCAGTGTGTGGGGTAGGTGTTTCAGTGTTTGGGGAAGCGGTTTCAGTGTGTGAGGAAGGGGTTTCAGTGTTTGGGGTAGTTGTTTCCGTGTGAGGGGTAGGGTTCCAGTATGTGGGGAATGGGTTTCAGTGTGTGGGAAAGGTGTTTCAGTGTGGGGGGATGGTATTTCTGTGTGTGGGGAAGGTGTTTCAGTGTGTGGGGAACGTGTTTCAGTGTGTGGGGAAGTGGTTACAGTGTGTAGTGAAGGAGTTTTAGTGTGTGGAAAAGGTGTTTCAGTGTGGGGGGATGGTATTTCTGTGTGTGGGGAAGGTGTTTCAGTGTGTGGGGAACGTGTTTCAGTGTGTGGGGAAGGGGTTACAGTGTGTAGGGAAGGTGTTTTAGTGTGTGGGGATGTGTTTCAGTGTGTGGGGATGTGTTTCAGTGTGTTTGGAAGGGTTTCAGTGTGTGGGGAAGGTGTTTCAGTGTGTGGGGATGGTTTTTAGTGTGTGGGGATGGGTTTCATTGTGTGGGGATGGGTTTCATTGCATGCGGAAGGGGTTTCAGTGTGTGGGGAAGGTGTTTCAGTCTGCGTGGAAGGAGTTTCAGTGTGTGGGGAAGGTGTTTCAGTGTGTGGGGAAGGGGTTTCAGTGTGTGGGGAAGGGTTTCCAGTGTCTGGGGAAGGAGTTTCAGTGTGTGGGGAAGTGTTTCAGTGTGTGGGGAAGCTGTATCAGTGTGTGGGGAAGGGTTTCGTTGTGTGGGGAAGGTGTTTCAGGGCGTGTGGAAGTGGTTTCAGTTTGTGGGGAAGGTGTTTCAGTGGATGGGGAAGGTGTTTCAGTGTGTGGGGAAGGGGTTTCAGTGTGTGGGGAAGTTGTTTCAGTGTGTGGGGAAGTTGTTTCAGTGTGTGGGGAAGGGTTTCAGTGTGTGGGGAAGTTGTTTCAGTGTGTGCGGAAGGGTTTTCAGTGTGTGGGGAAGGTGTTTCAGTGTGTGGGGAAGGTGTATCAGTGTGTGGGGAAGGGGTTTCAGTGTGTGGGGAAGCTGTTTCAGTGTGTGGGGAAGGGGTTTCAGTGTTTGGGGAAGGTGTTTCAGTGTGTGGGGTAGGGTTCCAGTGTGTGGGGAAGGGGTTTCAGTGTGTGGGATAGGTGTTCCAGTGTGTGGGGATGGTATTTCGTGGTGTGGGGAACTTGCTTCAGTATGTGTGAAAGGTGTTTAAGTGTCTGGGGATGAGTTTTCAGTGTGTGGGAAAGGTGTTTCAATGTGTGGGGATGGTATTTCAGTGTATGGCGAAGGTGTTTCAGTGTGTGGAGAAGGTGTTTTAGTGTGTGAGGAAGGGGTTTCAGTATGTGGGGAAGGTGTTTCAGTGTGTCGGGATGTGTTTCAGTGTGTGGAGATGTGTTTCAGTGTGTTGGGAAGGGTTTCAGTTTGTGGGGAAGGTGTTTCAGTGTGTGGGGATGGGTTTCAGTTTGTGGCGATGGGTTTCAGTGTGTGGGGATGTGTCTCAGTGTGTGGAGATTTGTTTCAGTGTGTGCGGAAGGGTTTTCAGTGTGTGGGGAAGGTGTTTCAGTGTGTGGGGAAGGTGTATCAGTGTGTGGGGAAGGGGTTTCAGTGTGTGGGGAAGCTGTTTCAGTGTGTGGGGAAGGGGTTTCAGTGTTTGGGGAAGGTGTTTCAGTGTGTGGGGTAGGGTTCCAGTGTGTGGGGAAGGGGTTTCAGTGTGTGGGATAGGTGTTCCAGTGTGTGGGGATGGTATTTCGTGGTGTGGGGAACTTGCTTCAGTATGTGTGAAAGGTGTTTAAGTGTCTGGGGATGAGTTTTCAGTGTGTGGGAAAGGTGTTTCAATGTGTGGGGATGGTATTTCAGTGTATGGCGAAGGTGTTTCAGTGTGTGGAGAAGGTGTTTTAGTGTGTGAGGAAGGGGTTTCAGTATGTGGGGAAGGTGTTTCAGTGTGTCGGGATGTGTTTCAGTGTGTGGAGATGTGTTTCAGTGTGTTGGGAAGGGTTTCAGTTTGTGGGGAAGGTGTTTCAGTGTGTGGGGATGGGTTTCAGTGTGTGGCGATGGGTTTCAGTGTGTGGGGATGTGTCTCAGTGTGTGGAGATTTGTTTCAGTGTGTGGGGAAGGGGTTTCAGTGTGTGGGGAAGGTGTTTCAGTGTGTGGCGAATGCGTTTCAGTGTGTGGGAATTGTGATTCTGTGTGTTTGGAAGGGTTTCAGTGTGTGGGGAATGTGTTTCAGTGTGTGGTGAATGGGTTTCAGTGTTTGGGGAAGGGTTTCAGTGTGTGGGGAAGGGGTTTCAGTGTGTGGGGAAGGTGTTTCAGTGTGTGGGGATGTGTTGCAGTTTATGGGGATGGGGTTTCAGTGAGTGGTGAAGGTGTTTTGGAGAGTGGGGAAGGTGTTTCAGTGTGTGGGGAAGGGTTTCCAGTGTCCGGGGAAGGAGTTTCAGTGTGTGGGGAAGTGTGTCAGTGTGTGGGGAAGGTGTTTCAGTGTGTGGGGAAGGGTTGCGGTGTGTGGGGAGGTTTTTTCAGAGTGCTTGGAAGGGGTTTCAGTGGGTGGGGAAGGTGTTTCAGTGTATGGGGAAGGTGTTTCAGTTTGTGGGGAAGGGGTTTCAGTGTGTGGGGAAGTTGTTTCAGTGTGTGGGGAAGGTGTTTCAGTGTGTGGGAAAGGGGTTTCCGTGTGTGGGGAAGGGTTTCAGTGTGTGGGGAAGGTGTTTCAGTGTGTGGGGAAGGTTTTCAGTGTGTGGGGAAGATGTTTGTGTTTGCGGAAGGGGTTTCAGTGTGTGGGGAAGGTGTTTCAGTGTGTGGGGAAGGGGTTTCAGTGTGTGGGGATGTGTTTCAGTGCGTGGGGAAGGGGTTTCAGTGTGTGGGGAAGGAGTTTCAGTGTGTGGGGAAGGTGTTTCAGTGTGTGTGGGGAAGGGGTTTCAGTGTGTGGGGAAGGAGTTTCAGTGTGTGGGGAAGGGTTTCACTGTGTGTGGAAGGGGTTTCAGTGTGTGGGGAAGGAGTTTCAGTGTGTGGGGAAGGTGTTTCAGTGTGTGTGGGAAGGGGTTTCAATGTGCGGGAAGGGGTTCAGTATGTGGGGAAGGGGTTTCCGTGTGTGGCGATGTGTTTCAGTGTTTGGGGAAGGTGTTTCAGTGTGTGGGGAAGGTTTTAACTGTGTGCGGAAGGGGTTTCAGTGTGTGGGGAAGATTTTTCAGTATGTGCAGAAGGGGTTTCAGTGTATGGGAAGGAGTTTCAGTGTGTGGGGAAGGTCTTTCAGTGAGTGCAGAAGGGGGTTCTGTGTGTGGGGAAGGGATTTCAGTGTGTGGGGAATGTGTTTCAGTGTGTTTGGAAGGGTTTCAGTGTGTGGGGAATGTGTTTCAGTGTGTGGTGTATGTGTATCAGTGTTTGGGGAAGGGTTACAGTGATTGGGGAAGGGGTTTCAGCGTGTGGGGAAGGTGTTTCAGTGTGCAGCGATGTGTTGCAGTGTGTGGGGATGGCGTTTCAGTGTGTGGGGAAGGTGTTTCAGTGTGTGGGGAAGGGGCTTCAGTGTGTGGGGAAGGGTTTCCAGTGTCTGGGAAAGGAGTTTCAGTGTGTGGGGAAGTGTTTCAGTGTGTGGGGAAGGGGTTTCAGTGTGTGGGGAAGGGTTTCAGTGTGTGAGGAAGGTGTTTCAGTGTTTGCGCAAGGGGTTTCAGTGTGTGGGGAAGGTGTTTCAGTGTGTGGGGAAGCTGTTTCAGTGTGTGGGGAAGGGGTTTCAGTGTGTGGGAAAGGTGTTTCAGTGTGGTGGGATGGTATTTCTGTGTGTGGGGAAGGTGTTTCAGTGTGTGGGGAACGTGTTTCAGTGTTTGGGGAAGGTGTTACAGTGTGTAGGGAAGGTGTTTCAGTGTGTGGGGATGTGTTTCAATGTGTGACGATGTGTTTCAGTGTGTCGGGAAGGGTTTCAGTGTGTGGGGAAGGTGTTTCTGTGTGTGGGGATGGTTTTCAGTGTGTGGGGATGGGTTTCTTTGTGTGGGGTTGGGTTTCATGGTATGCGGAAGGGGTTTATGTGTGTGGGGAAGGTGTTTCAGTCTGTGTGGAAGGGGTTTCAGTGTGTGGGGAAGGTGTTTCAGTGTGTGGGGAAGGGGTTTCAGTGTTTGGGGAAGGGTTTCCAGTGTCTGGGGAAGGAGTTTCAGTGTGTGGGGAAGTGTTTCAGTGTGTGGGGATGGTGTTTCAGTGTGTGGGCAAGTGTTTCGGTGTGTGGGGAAGGTTTTTCAGTGCGTGCGGAAGGGGTTTCAGTGTGTGGGAAAGGTGCTACAGTGTGTGGGAAGTGTTTCAGTGTGTGGGGAAGGTGTTTCATTGTGTGGGGTTGGGTTTCAGTGTGTGGGGAAGGTGTTTCAGTGTGTGCGGAAGGGGTTTCAGTGTGTGGGGAAGGTGTTTTGTTTCGTGGGGAAGGTGTTGCAGTGTGTGGGGAATGCGTCTCAGTGTGTGGGGAAGGTGTCTCAGTGTGTGGGAATGGTGCTACAGTGTGTGGGAAGTGTTTCAGTGTGTGGGGAAGGAGTTTCATTGTGTGGGGTTGGGTTTCAGTGTGTGGGGAAGGTGTTTCAGGGTGTGAGGAAGGGGTTTCAGTTTGTGGGGAAGTTGTTTTGTTGCGTGGGGAAGGTGTTTCAGTGTGTGGGGAAGGGGTTTCAGTGTGTGTGGTAGGTGTTTCAGTGTGTGCGGAAGGTGTTTCTATGTGTGGGAGGGGGTTTCAGTGTGTGGGGAAGTGTTTCAGTGTGTGGGGAAGGGGTTTCAGTGTGTGGGGAACGGTTTCAGTGTGTGAGGAAGGTGTTTCAGTGTGTGCGGAAGGGGTTTCAGTGTGTGGGGAAGGTGTTTCAGTGTGTGGGGAAGCTGTTTCAGTGTGTGGGGAAGGGGTTTCAGTGTGTGGGAAAGGTGTTTCAGTGTGGGGGGATGGTATTTCTGTGTGTGGGGAAGGTGTTTCAGTGTGTGGGGAACGTGTTTCAGTGTGTGGGGAAGGTGTTACAGTGTGTAGGGAAGGTGTTTCAGTGTGTGGGGATGTGTTTCAGTGTGTAGGGATGTGTTTCAGTGTGTCGGGAAGGGTTTCAGTGTGTGGGGAAGGTGTTTCTGTGTGTGGGGATGGTTTTCAGTGTGTGGGGATGGGTTTCTTTGTGTGGGGTTGGGTTTCATTGTATGCGGAAGGGGTTTATGTGTGTGGGGAAGGTGTTTCAGTCTGTGTGGAAGGGGTTTCACTGTGTGGGGAAGGTGTTTCAGTGTGTGGGGAAGGTGTTTCAGTGTGTGGGGAAGGGTTTCCAGTGTCTGGGGAAGGAGTTTCAGTGTGTGGGGAAGTGTTTCAGTGTGTGTGGATGGTGTTTCAGTGTGTGGGGAAGGGTTTCGGTGTGTGGGGAAGGTGTTTCAGTGCGTGCGGAAGGGGTTTCAGTGTGTGGGGAAGGTGTTTCAGTGTATGGGGAAGGTATTTCAGTGTGTGGGGAAGGTGTTTCAGTGTGTGGGGAAGGTTTTCAGTGAGTGAGGAAGATATTTCAGTGTGTGCGGAAGGGGTTTCAGTGTATGGGGAAGGTGTTTCAGTGTGTGGGGAAGGTGTTTCAGTGGGTGGAGAAGGTGTTTCAGTGTGTGGGGAAGGGGTTTCAATGTGTGGGGATGTGGTTCAGGGTGTGGGGAAGGTGTTTCAGTGTGTGCGGAAGGGTTTCACTGTGTGCGGAAGGGGTTTCAGTGTGTGGGGAAGGAGTTTCAGTGTGTGAGGATGGTGTTTCTGTGTGTGTGGATGTGTTTCAGTGTGTGCGGAAGGTGTTTCTATGTGTGGGAAGGGGTTTCAGTGTGTGGGGAAGGGGTTTCAGTGTGTGGGGTAGGTGTTTCAGTGTGTGTGGAAGGTGTTTCTATGTGTGGGAAGGGGTTTCAGTGTGTGGGGAAGTGTTTCAGTGTGTGGGGAAGGGGTTTCAGTGTGTGGGGAACGGTTTCAGTGTGTGAGGAAGGTGTTTCAGTGTGTGCGGATGGGGTTTCAGTGTGTGGGGAAGGTGTTTCTGTGTGTGGGGAAGGTGTTTCAGTGTGTGGGGAAGGGGTTCCAGTGTGTGGGAAAGGTGTTTCAGTGTGGGGGGATGGTATTTCTGTGTGTGGGGAAGGTTTTTCAGTGTGTGGGTAAGGTGTTTCAGTGTGTGGTGAATGTGTTATAGTGTGTAGAGAAGGTGTTTCAGTGTGTGGGGATGTGTTTCAGTGTTTGGGGATGTGTTTCAGTGTGTCGGGAAGGGTTTCAGTGCGTGGGGAAGGTGTTTCTGTGTGTGGGGATGGTTTTCAGTGTGTGGGGATGGGTTTCTTTGTGTGGGGTTGGGTTTCATTGTATGCGTAAGGGGTTTATGTGTGTGGGGATGGTGGTTCAGTCTGTGTGGAAGGGGTTTCAGTGTGTGGGGAAGGTGTTTCAGTGTGTGGGGAAGGGGTTTCAGTGTGTGGGGAAGGGTTTCCAGTGTCTGGGGAAGGAGTTTCAGTGTGTGGGGAAGTGTTTCAGAGTGTGGGGATGGTGTTTCAGTGTGTGGGGAAGGGTTTTGGTGTGTGGAGAAGGTGTTTCATTGCGTGCGGAAGGGGTTTCAGTGTGTGGGGAAGTTGTTTCAGTGTATGGGGAAGGTGTTTCAGTGTGTGGGGAAGGTGTCTCAGTGTGTGGGGAAGCGGTTCCAGTGTGTTGGGAAGTTGTTTCAGTGTGTGGGGAAGGTGTTTCAGTGTGTGTGGAAGGGGTTTCAGTGTGTGGGGAAGGTGTTTCAAGGTGTGGGGAAGGGGTTTCAGTGTGTGGGGAAGGGTTTCCAGTGTCTGGGGAAGGAGTTTCAGTGTGTGGGGAAGTGTTTCAGTGTGTGGGGATGGTGTTTCAGTGTGTGGGGAAGGGTTTCGATGTGTGGGGAAGGTGTTTCAGTGCTTGCGGAAGGGGTTTCAGTGTGTGGGGAAGGTGCTTCAGTGTATGGGGAAGGTGTTTCAGTGTGTGGGGAAGGTGTTTCAGTGTGTGGGGAAGCGGTTTCAGTGTGTGGGGAAGTTGTTTCAGTGTGTGGGGGAGGTGTTTCAGTGTGTGTGGAAGGGGTTTCAGTGTCTGAGGAAGGGTTTCAGAGAGTCGGGAAGGTGTTTCAGTGTGTGGGGAAGGTTTCAAGTGAGTGAGGAAGATATTTCAGTGTGTGGGGAAGGTGTTTCAGTGTGTGGGGATGGTGTTTCAGTGTGTGGGGAAGGGTTTCGGTGTGTGGGGAAGGAGTTTCAGTGCGTGCGGAAGGGGTTTCAGTGTGTGGGGAATGTGTTTCAGTGTATGGGGAAGGTGTTTCAGTGTGTGGGGAAGGTGTTTCAGTGTGTGGGGAAGCGGTTTCAGTGTGTGGGGAAGTTGTTTCAGTGTGTGGGGAAGGTGTTTCAGTGTGTGTGGAAGGGGTTTCAGTGTGTGGGGAAGGGTTTCAGAGAATGGGGAAGGTCTTTCAGTGTGTGGGGAAGGTTTTCAGAGAGTGAGGAAGATATTTCAGTGTGTGCGGAAGGGGTTTCAGTGTGTGGGGAAGGTGTTTCAGTGTGTGGGGAAGGTGTTTCAGTGGGTGGAGAACGTGTTTCAGTGTGTGAGGAAGGGGTTTCAATGTGTGGGGATGTGTTTCAGGGTGTGGGGAAGGTGTTTCAGTGTGTGGGGAAGGGTTTCACTGTGTGCGGAAGGGGTTTCAGTGTGTGGGGAAGGAGTTTCAGTGTGTCAGGATGGTGTTTCAGTGTGTTTGGGGAAGTGGTTTCAGTGCGTGGGGATTTGTTTCATTGTGTAGGGAAGGGGTTTAAGTGTGTGGTGATGTGTTTCAATATGTTTGGAAGGGGTTTCAGTGTGTGGGGAAGGGTTTTCAGTGTGTGGGGAAGGTGTTTCAATATGTGTGGAAGGGGTTTCAGTGTGTGGGGAAGCGGTTTCAGTCTGTGGGGAAGGTGTTTCAGTGTGTGCAGAAGGGGTTTCAGTGTGTGCGGATGGGGTTTCTGTGTGTGGGGAATGTACTTCAGTCTGTTTGGAAGGGTTTCAGTGTGTGGGGAATGTGTTTCAGTGTGTGGTAAATGGGTATCAGCGTTTTGCGAAGGGTTACAGTAGGTGGGGAAGGGGTTTCAGCGTGTGGGGAATGTGTTTCAGTGTGTGGCGATGTGTTGCAGTGTGTGGGGAAGGTGCTACTGTGTGTGGGAAGTGTTTCAGTGTGTGGGGAAGGTGTTTCAGTGTGTGGGGATGGGTTTCAGTGTGTGGGGAAGGTGTTTCAGTTTGTGCGGAAGGGGTTTCAGTGTGTGGGGAAGGTGTTTTGTTGCGTGGGGAAGGTGTTTCAGTGTGTGGGAAGGGGTTTCAGTGTGTGGGGTAGGTGTTTCAGTGTGTGGGGAAGGTGTTTCTATGTGTGGGAAGGGGTTTCAGTGTGTGGGGAAGTGTTTCAGTGTTTGGGGAAGGGGTTTCAGTGTGTGGGGAAGGGTTTCAGTGTGTGGGGAAAGTGTTTCAGTGTGTGCGGAAGGGGTTTCAATGTGTGGGGAAGGTGTTTCAGTGTGTGGGGAAGGTGTTTCAGTGTGTGGGGTAGGTGTTTCAGTGTTTGGGGAAGCGGTTTCAGTGTGTGAGGAAGCTGTTTCAGTGTGTGAGGAAGGGGTTTCAGTGTTTGGGGAAGGTGTTTCCGTGTGAGGGGTAGGGTACCAGTATGTGGGGAATGGGTTTCAGTGTGTGGGAAAGGTGTTTCAGTGTGGGGGGATGGTATTTCTGTGTGTGGGGAAGGTGTTTCAGTGTGTGGGGAACGTGTTTCAGTGTGTGGGAAAGGGGTTACAGTGTGTAGGGAAGGAGTTTTAGTGTGTGGGAAAGGTGTTTCAGTGTGGGGGGATGGTATTTCTGTGTGTGGGGAAGGTGTTTCAGTGTGTGGGGAACGTATTTCTGTGTGTGGGGAAGGTTTTTCAGTGTGTGGGTAAGGTGTTTCAGTGTGTGGTGAATGTGTTATAGTGTGTAGAGAAGGTGTTTCAGTGTGTGGGGATGTGTTTCAGTGTTTGGGGATGTGTTTCAGTGTGTCGGGAAGGGTTTCAGTGCGTGGGGAAGGTGTTTCTGTGTGTGGGGATGGTTTTCAGTGTGTGGGGATGGGTTTCTTTGTGTGGGGTTGGGTTTCATTGTATGCGTAAGGGGTTTATGTGTGTGGGGATGGTGGTTCAGTCTGTGTGGAAGGGGTTTCAGTGTGTGGGGAAGGTGTTTCAGTGTGTGGGGAAGGGGTTTCAGTGTGTGGGGAAGGTGTTTCAGTGTGTGGGGTAGGTGTTTCAGTGTTTGGGGAAGCGGTTTCAGTGTGTGAGGAAGCTGTTTCAGTGTGTGAGGAAGGGGTTTCAGTGTTTGGGGAAGGTGTTTCCGTGTGAGGGGTAGGGTACCAGTATGTGGGGAATGGGTTTCAGTGTGTGGGAAAGGTGTTTCAGTGTGGGGGGATGGTATTTCTGTGTGTGGGGAAGGTGTTTCAGTGTGTGGGGAACGTGTTTCAGTGTGTGGGAAAGGGGTTACAGTGTGTAGGGAAGGAGTTTTAGTGTGTGGGAAAGGTGTTTCAGTGTGGGGGGATGGTATTTCTGTGTGTGGGGAAGGTGTTTCAGTGTGTGGGGAACGTATTTCTGTGTGTGGGGAAGGTTTTTCAGTGTGTGGGTAAGGTGTTTCAGTGTGTGGTGAATGTGTTATAGTGTGTAGAGCAGGTGTTTCAGTGTGTGGGGATGTGTTTCAGTGTTTGGGGATGTGTTTCAGTGTGTCGGGAAGGGTTTCAGTGCGTGGGGAAGGTGTTTCTGTGTGTGGGGATGGTTTTCAGTGTGTGGGGATGGGTTTCTTTGTGTGGGGTTGGGTTTCATTGTATGCGTAAGGGGTTTATGTGTGTGGGGATGGTGGTTCAGTCTGTGTGGAAGGGGTTTCAGTGTGTGGGGAAGGTGTTTCAGTGTGTGGGGAAGGGGTTTCAGTGTGTGGGGAAGGGTTTCCAGTGTCTGGGAAGGAGTTTCAGTGTGTGGGGAAGTGTTTCAGAGTGTGGGGATGGTGTTTCAGTGTGTGGGGAAGGGTTTTGGTGTGTGGAGAAGGTGTTTCATTGCGTGCGGAAGGGGTTTCAGTGTGTGGGGAAGTTGTTTCAGTGTATGGGGAAGGTGTTTCAGTGTGTGGGGAAGGTGTCTCAGTGTGTGGGGAAGCGGTTCCAGTGTGTTGGGAAGTTGTTTCAGTGTGTGGGGAAGGTGTTTCAGTGTGTGTGGAAGGGGTTTCAGTGTGTGGGGAAGGTGTTTCAAGGTGTGGGGAAGGGGTTTCAGTGTGTGGGGAAGGGTTTCCAGTGTCTGGGGAAGGAGTTTCAGTGTGTGGGGAAGTGTTTCAGTGTGTGGGGATGGTGTTTCAGTGTGTGGGGAAGGGTTTCGATGTGTGGGGAAGGTGTTTCAGTGCTTGCGGAAGGGGTTTCAGTGTGTGGGGAAGGTGCTTCAGTGTATGGGGAAGGTGTTTCAGTGTGTGGGGAAGGTGTTTCAGTGTGTGGGGAAGCGGTTTCAGTGTGTGGGGAAGTTGTTTCAGTGTGTGGGGGAGGTGTTTCAGTGTGTGTGGAAGGGGTTTCAGTGTCTGAGGAAGGGTTTCAGAGAGTCGGGAAGGTGTTTCAGTGTGTGGGGAAGGTTTCAAGTGAGTGAGGAAGATATTTCAGTGTGTGGGGAAGGTGTTTCAGTGTGTGGGGATGGTGTTTCAGTGTGTGGGGAAGGGTTTCGGTGTGTGGGGAAGGAGTTTCAGTGCGTGCGGAAGGGGTTTCAGTGTGTGGGGAATGTGTTTCAGTGTATGGGGAAGGTGTTTCAGTGTGTGGGGAAGGTGTTTCAGTGTGTGGGGAAGCGGTTTCAGTGTGTGGGGAAGTTGTTTCAGTGTGTGGGGAAGGTGTTTCAGTGTGTGTGGAAGGGGTTTCAGTGTGTGGGGAAGGGTTTCAGAGAATGGGGAAGGTCTTTCAGTGTGTGGGGAAGGTTTTCAGAGAGTGAGGAAGATATTTCAGTGTGTGCGGAAGGGGTTTCAGTGTGTGGGGAAGGTGTTTCAGTGTGTGGGGAAGGTGTTTCAGTGGGTGGAGAACGTGTTTCAGTGTGTGAGGAAGGGGTTTCAATGTGTGGGGATGTGTTTCAGGGTGTGGGGAAGGTGTTTCAGTGTGTGGGGAAGGGTTTCACTGTGTGCGGAAGGGGTTTCAGTGTGTGGGGAAGGAGTTTCAGTGTGTCAGGATGGTGTTTCAGTGTGTTTGGGGAAGTGGTTTCAGTGCGTGGGGATTTGTTTCATTGTGTAGGGAAGGGGTTTAAGTGTGTGGTGATGTGTTTCAATATGTTTGGAAGGGGTTTCAGTGTGTGGGGAAGGGTTTTCAGTGTGTGGGGAAGGTGTTTCAATATGTGTGGAAGGGGTTTCAGTGTGTGGGGAAGCGGTTTCAGTCTGTGGGGAAGGTGTTTCAGTGTGTGCAGAAGGGGTTTCAGTGTGTGCGGATGGGGTTTCTGTGTGTGGGGAATGTACTTCAGTCTGTTTGGAAGGGTTTCAGTGTGTGGGGAATGTGTTTCAGTGTGTGGTAAATGGGTATCAGCGTTTTGCGAAGGGTTACAGTAGGTGGGGAAGGGGTTTCAGCGTGTGGGGAATGTGTTTCAGTGTGTGGCGATGTGTTGCAGTGTGTGGGGAAGGTGCTACTGTGTGTGGGAAGTGTTTCAGTGTGTGGGGAAGGTGTTTCAGTGTGTGGGGATGGGTTTCAGTGTGTGGGGAAGGTGTTTCAGTTTGTGCGGAAGGGGTTTCAGTGTGTGGGGAAGGTGTTTTGTTGCGTGGGGAAGGTGTTTCAGTGTGTGGGAAGGGGTTTCAGTGTGTGGGGTAGGTGTTTCAGTGTGTGGGGAAGGTGTTTCTATGTGTGGGAAGGGGTTTCAGTGTGTGGGGAAGTGTTTCAGTGTTTGGGGAAGGGGTTTCAGTGTGTGGGGAAGGGTTTCAGTGTGTGGGGAAAGTGTTTCAGTGTGTGCAGAAGGGGTTTCAATGTGTGGGGAAGGTGTTTCAGTGTGTGGGGAAGGTGTTTCAGTGTGTGGGGTAGGTGTTTCAGTGTTTGGGGAAGCGGTTTCAGTGTGTGAGGAAGCTGTTTCAGTGTGTGAGGAAGGGGTTTCAGTGTTTGGGGAAGGTGTTTCCGTGTGAGGGGTAGGGTACCAGTATGTGGGGAATGGGTTTCAGTGTGTGGGAAAGGTGTTTCAGTGTGGGGGGATGGTATTTCTGTGTGTGGGGAAGGTGTTTCAGTGTGTGGGGAACGTGTTTCAGTGTGCGGGAAAGGGGTTACAGTGTGTAGGGAAGGAGTTTTAGTGTGTGGGAAAGGTGTTTCAGTGTGGGGGGATGGTATTTCTGTGTGTGGGGAAGGTGTTTCAGTGTGTGGGGAACGTGTTTCAGTGTGTGGGGAAGGGGTTACAGTGTGTAGGGAAGGTGTTTTAGTGTGTGGGGATGTGTTTCAGTGTGTGGGGATGTGTTTCAGTGTGTCGGGAAGGGTTTCAGTGTGTGGGGAAGGTGTTTCAGTGTGTGGGGATGGTTTTTAGTGTGTGGGGATGGGTTTCATTGTGTGGGGATGGGTTTCATTGCATGCGGAAGGGGTTTCAGTGTGTGGGGAAGGTGTTTCAGTCTGTGTGGAAGGGGTTTCAGTGTGTGGGGAAGGTGTTTCAGTGTGTGGGGAAGGGGTTTCAGTGTGTGGGGAAGGGTTTCCAGTGTCTGGGGAAGGAGTTTCAGTGTGTGGGGAAGTTTTTCAGTGTGTGGGGAAGCTGTATCAGTGTGTGGGGAAGTGTTTCGTTGTGTGGGGAAGGTGTTTCAGGGCGTGCGGAAGGTGTTTCAGTTTGTGGGGAAGGTGTTTCAGTGGATGGGGAAGGTGTTTCAGTGTGTGGGGAAGGGGTTTCAGTGTGTGTGGAAGTTGTTTCAGTGTGTGGGGAAGGTGTTTCAGTGTGTGGCGAAGGGGTTTCAGAGTGTGGGGAAGAGTTTCAGTGTGTGGGGAAGGTGTTTCAGTGTGTGGGGAAGGGATTCAGTGTGTGGGGAAGTTCTTTCAGTGTGTGCGGAAGGGTTTTCAGTGTGTGGGGAAGGTGTTTCAGTGTGTGGGGAAGGTGTTTCAGTGTGTGGGGAAGGGGTTTCAGTGTGTGGGGAAGCTGTTTCAGTGTGTGGGGAAGGGGTTTCAGTGTTTGGGGAAGGTGTTTCAGTGTGTGGGGTAGGGTTCCAGTGTGTGGGGAAGGGGTTTCAGTGTGTGAGATAGGTGTTCCAGTGTGTGGGGATGGTATTTCGTGGTGTGGGGAACTTGCTTCAGTATGTGTGGAAGGTGTTTAAGTGTCTGGGGATGGGTTTTCAGTGTGTGGGAAAGGTGTTTCAATGTGTGGGGATGGTATTTCAGTGTATGGCGAAGGTGTTTCAGTGTGTGGAGAAGGTGTTTTAGTGTGTGAGGAAGGGGTTTCAGTATGTGGAGAAGGTGTTTCAGTGTGTCGGGATGTGTTTCAGTGTGTGGAGATGTGTTTCTGTGTGTGGGGAAGGTTTTCAGTTTGTGGGGAAGGTGTTTCATTGTGTGGGGATGGGTTTCAGTGTGTGGCGATGGGTTTCAGTGTGTAGGGATGTGTTTCAGTGTGTGGAGATTTGTTTCAGTGTGTGGGGAAGGGGTTTCAGTGTGTGGGGAAGGTGTTTCAGTGTGTGGCGAATGCGTTTCAGTGTGTGGGAATTGTGATTCTGTGTGTTTGGAAGGGTTTCAGTGTGTGGGGAATGTGTTTCAGTGTGTGGTGAATGGGTTTCAGTGTTTGGGGAAGGGTTTCAGTTTGTGGGGAAGGGGTTTCAGTGTGTGGGGAAGGTGTTTCAGTGTGTGGGGATGTGTTGCAGTTTATGGGGAAGGGGTTTCAGTGAGTGGTGAAGGTGTTTCGGAGAGTGGGGAAGGTGTTTCAGTGTGTGGGGAAGGGTTTCCAGTGTCCGGGGAAGGAGTTTCAGTGTGTGGGGAAGTGTTTCAGTGTGTGGGGAAGGTGTTTCAGTGTGTGGGGATGGGTTTCAGTGTGTGGGGAAGGTGTTTCAGTTTGTGCGGAAGGGGTTTCAGTGTGTGGGGAAGGTGTTTTGTTGCGTGGGGAAGGTGTTTCAGTGTGTGGGAAGGGGTTTCAGTGTGTGGGGTAGGTGTTTCAGTGTGTGGGGAAGGTGTTTCTATGTGTGGGAAGGGGTTTCAGTGTGTGGGGAAGTGTTTCAGTGTTTGGGGAAGGGGTTTCAGTGTGTGGGGAAGGGTTTCAGTGTGTGGCGAAAGTGTTTCAGTGTGTGCGGAAGGGGTTTCAATGTGTGGGGAAGGTGTTTCAGTGTGTGGGGAAGGTGTTTCAGTGTGTGGGGTAGGTGTTTCAGTGTTTGGGGAAGCGGTTTCAGTGTGTGAGGAAGCTGTTTCAGTGTGTGAGGAAGGGGTTTCAGTGTTTGGGGAAGGAGTTTCCGTGTGAGGGGTAGGGTTCCAGTATGTGGGGAATGGGTTTCAGAGTGTGGGAAAGGTGTTTCAGTGTGGGGGGATGGTATTTCTGTGTGTGGGGAACGTGTTTCAGTGTGTGGGGAAGGGGTTACAGTGTGTAGGGAAGGTGTTTTAGTGTGTGGGGATGTGTTTCAGTGTGTGGGGATGTGTTTCAGTGTGTCGGGAAGGGTTTCAGTGTGTGGGGAAGGTGTTTCAGTGTGTGGGGATGGTTTTTAGTGTGTGGGGATGGGTTTCATTGTGTGGGGATGGGTTTCATTGCATGCGGAAGGGGTTTCAGTCTGTGTGGAAGGGGTTTCAGTGTGTGGGGAAGGTGTTTCAGTGTGTGGGGAAGGGGTTTCAGTGTGTGGGGAAGGGTTTCCAGTGTCTGGGGAAGGAGTTTCAGTGTGTGGGGAAGGTGTTACTGTGTGTGGGAAGTGTTTCAGTGTGTGGGGAAGGTGTTTCAGTGTGTGGGGATGGGTTTCAGTGTGTGGGGAAGGTGTTTCAGTTTGTGCGGAAGGGGTTTCAGTGTGTGGGGAAGGTGTTTTGTTGCGTGGGGAAGGTGTTTCAATGTGTGGGAAGGGGTTTCAGTGTGTGGGGTAGGTGTTTCAGTGTGTGGGGAAGGTGTGTCTATGTGTGGGAAGGGGTTTCAGTGTGTGGGGAAGTGTTTCAGTGTTTGGGGAAGGGGTTTCAGTGTGTGGGGAAGGGTTTCAGTGTGTGGGGAAAGTGTTTCAGTGTGTGCGGAAGGGGTTTCAATGTGTGGTGAAGGTGTTTCAGTGTGTGGGGAAGGTGTTTCAGTGTGTGGGGTAGGTGTTTCAGTGTTTGGGGAAGCGGTTTCAGTGTGTGAGGAAGCTGTTTCAGTGTGTGAGGAAGGGGTTTCAGTGTTTGGGGTAGGTGTTTCCGTGTGAGGGGTAGGGTTCCAGTATGTGGGGAATGGGTTTCAGTGTGTGGGAAAGGTGTTTCAGTGTGGGGGGATGGTATTTCTGTGTGTGGGGAAGGTGTTTCAGTGTGTGGGGAACGTGTTTCAGTGTGTGGCGAAGGGGTTACAGTGTGTAGGGAAGGAGTTTTAGTATGTGGGAAAGGTGTTTCAGTGTGGGGGGATGTTATTTCTGTGTGTGGGGAAGGTGTTTCAGTGTGTGGGGAACGTGTTTCAGTGTGTGGGGAAGGGGTTACAGTGTGTAGGGAAGGTGTTTTAGTGTGTGGGGATGTGTTTCAATGTGTGGGGATGTGTTTCAGTGTGTCGGGAAGCGTTTCAGTGTGTGGGGAAGGTGTCTCAGTGTGTGGGGATGGTTTTTAGTGTGTGGGGATGGGTTTCATTGTGTGGGGATGGGTTTCATTGCATGCGGAAGGGGTTTCAGTGTGTGGGGAAGGTGTTTCAGTCTGTGTGGAAGGGGTTTCAGTGTGTGGGGAAGGTGTTTCAGTGTGTGGGGAAGGGGTTTCAGTGTGTGGGGAAGGGTTTCCAGTGTCTGGGGAAGGAGTTTCAGTGTGTGGGGAAGTGTTTCAGTGTGTGGGGAAGCTGTATCAGTGTGTGGGGAAGGGTTTCGTTGTGCGGGGAATGTGTTTCAGGGCGTGCGGAAGGTGTTTCAGTTTGGGGGAAGGTGTTTCAGTGGATGGGGAAGGTGTTTCAGTGTGTGGGGAAGGGGTTTCAGTGTGTGGGGAAGTTGTTTCAGTGTGTGGGGAAGGTGTTTCAGTGTGTGGGGAAGGGGTTTCAGAGTGTGGGGAAGAGTTTCAGTGTGTGGGGAAGGTGTTTCAGTGTGTGGGGAAGGGTTTCAGTGTGTGGGGAAGTTCTTTCAGTGTGTGCGGAAGGGTTTTCAGTGTGTGGGGAAGGTGTTTCAGTGTGTGGGGAAGGTGTTTCAGTGTGTGGGGAAGGGGTTTCAGTGTGTGGGGAAGCTGTTTCAGTGTGTGGGGAAGGGGTTTCAGTGTTTGGGGAAGGTGTTTCAGTGTGTGGGGTAGGGTTCCAGTGTGTGGGGAAGGGGTTTCAGTGTGTGGGATAGGTGTTCCAGTATGTGGGGATGGTATTTCGTGGTGTGGGGAGCTTGCTTCAGTATGTGTGGAAGGTGTTTAAGTGTCTGGGGATGGGTTTTCAGTGTGTGGGAAAGGTGTTTCAATGTGTGGGGATGGTATTTCAGTGTATGGCGAAGGTGTTTCAGTGTGTGGAGAAGGTGTTTTAGTGTGTGAGGAAGGGGTTTCAGTATGTGGGGAAGGTGTTTCAGTGTGTCGGGATGTGTTTCAGTGTGTGGAGATGTGTTTCCGTGTGTGGGGAAGGGTTTCAGTTTGTGGGGAATGTGTTTCAGTGTGTGGGGATGGGTTTCAGTGTGTGGCGATGGGTTTCAGTGTGTGGGGATGTGTTTCAGTGTGTGGAGATTTGTTTCAGTGTGTGGGGAAGGGGTTTCAGTGTGTGGGGAAGGTGTTTCAGTGTGTGGCGAATGCGTTTCAGTGTGTGGGAATTGTGATTCTGTGTGTTTGGAAGGGTTTCAGTGTGTGGGGAATGTGTTTCAGTGTGTGGTGAATGGGTTTCAGTGTTTGGGGAAGGGTTTCAGTGTGTGGGGAAGGGGTTTCAGTGTGTGGGGAAGGTGTTTCAGTGTGTGGGGATGTGTCGCAGTTTATGGGGATGGGGTTTCAGTGAGTGGTGAAGGTGTTTCGGAGAGTGGGGAAGGTGTTTCAGTGTGTGGGGAAGGGTTTCCAGTGTCCGGGGAAGGAGTTTCAGTGTGTGGGGAAGTGTTTCAGTGTGTGGGGAAGGTGTTTCAGTGTGTGGGGATGGGTTTCAGTGTGTGGGGAAGGTGTTTCAGTTTGTGCGGAAGGGGTTTCATTGTGTGGGGAAGGTGTTTTGTTGCGTGGGGAAGGTGTTTTAGTGTGTGGGAAGGGGTTTCAGTGTGTGGGGTAGGTGTTTCAGTGTGTGGGGAAGGTGTTTCTATGTGTGGGAAGGGGTTTCAGTGTGTGGGGAAGTGTTTCAGTGTTTGGGGAAGGGGTTTCAGTGTGTGGGGAAGGGTTTCAGTGTGTGGGGAAAGTGTTTCAGTGTGTGGGGAAGGTGTTTCAGTGTGTGGGGAAGGTGTTTCAGTGTGTGGGGTAGGTGTTTCAGTGTTTGGGGAAGCGGTTTCAGTGTGTGAGGAAGCTGTTTCAGTGTGTGAGGAAGGGGTTTCAGTGTTTGGGGAAGGTGTTTCCGTGTGAGGGGTAGGGTTCCAGTATGTGGGGAATGGGTTTCAGTGTGTGGGAAAGGTGTTTCAGTGTGGGGGGATGGTATTTCTGTGTGTGGGGAAGGTGTTTCAGTGTGTGGGGAACGTGTTTCAGTGTGTGGGGAAGGGGTTACAGTGTGTAGGGAAGGAGTTTTAGTGTGTGGGAAAGGTGTTTCAGTGTGGGGGGATGGTATTTCTGTGTGTGGGGAAGGTGTTTCAGTGTGTGGGGAACGTGTTTCAGTGTGTGGGGAAGGGGTTACAGTGTGTAGGAAAGGTGTTTTAGTGTGTGGGGATGTGTTTCAGTGTGTGGGGATGTGTTTCAGTGTGTCGGGAAGGGTTTCAGTGTGTGGGGAAGGTGTTTCAGTGTGTGGGGATGGTTTTTAGTGTGTGGGGATGGGTTTCATTGCGTGGGGATGGGTTTCAATGCATGCGGAAGGGGTTTCAGTGTGTGGGGAAGGTGTTTCAGTCTGTGTGGAAGGGGTTTCAGTGTGTGGGGAAGGTGTTTCAGTGTGTGGGGAAGGGGTTTCAGTGTGTGGGGAAGGGTTTCCAGTGTCTGGGGAAGGAGTTTCAGTGTGTGGGGAAGTGTTTCAGTGTGTGGGGAAGCTGTATCAGTGTGTGGGGAAGGGTTTCGTTGTGTGGGGAAGGTGTTTCAGGGCGTGCAGAAGGTGTTTCAGTTTGTGGGGAAGGTGTTTCAGTGGATGGGGAAGGTGTTTCAGTGTGTGGGGAAGGGGTTTCAGTGTGTGGGGAAGTTGTTTCAGTGTGTGGGGAAGGTGTTTCCGTGTGTGGCGAAGGGGTTTCAGAGTGTGGGGAAGAGTTTCAGTGTGTGGGGAAGGTGTTTCAGTGTGTGGGGAAGGGTTTCAGTGTGTGGGGAAGTTCTTTCAGTGTGTGCGGAAGGGTTTTCAGTGTGTGGGAAAGGTGTTTCAGTGTGTGGCGAAGGTGTTTCAGTGTGTGGGGAAGGGGTTTCAGTGTGTGGGGAAGCTGTTTCAGTGTGTGGGGAAGGGGTTTCAGTGTTTGGGGAAGGTGTTTCAGTGTGTGGGGTAGGGTTCCAGTGTGTGGGGAAGGTGTTTCAGTGTGTGGGGATGGTATTTCGTGGTGTGGGGAACTTGCTTCAGTATGTGTGGAAGGTGTTTAAGTGTCTGGGGATGGGTTTTCAGTGTGTGGGAAAGGTGTTTCAATGTGTGGGGATGGTATTTCAGTGTATGGCGAAGGTGTTTCAGTGTGTGGAGAAGGTGTTTTAGTGTGTGAGGAAGGGGTTTCAGTATGTGGGGAAGTTGTTTCAGTGTGTCGGGATGTGTTTCAGTGTGTGGAGATGTGTTTCCGTGTGTGGGGAAGGGTTTCAATTTGTGGGGAAGGTGTTTCAGTGTGTGGGGATGGGTTTCAGTGTGTGGCGATGGTTTTCAGTGTGTGGGGATGTGTTTCAGTGTGTGGAGATTTGTTTCAGTGCATGGGGAAGGGGTTTCAATGTGTGGGGAAGGTGTTTCAGTGTGTGGCGAATGCGTTTCAGTGTGTGGGAATTGTGATTCTGTGTGTTTGGAAGGGTTTCAGTGTGTGGCAAATGTGTTTCAGTGTGTGGTGAATGGGTTTCAGTGTTTGGGGAAGGGTTTCAGTGTGTGGGGAAGGGGTTTCAGTGTGTGGGGAAGGTGTTTCAGTGTGTGGGGATGTGTTGCAGTTTATGGGGATGGGGTTTCAGTGAGTGGTGGAGGTGTTTCGGAGAGTGGGGAAGGTGTTTCAGTGTGTGGGGAAGGGTTTCCAGTGTCCGGGGAAGGAGTTTCAGTGTGTGGGGAAGTGTTTCAGTGTGTGGGGAAGGTGTTTCAGTGTGTGGGGAAGGGTTTCAGTGTGTGGGGAAGGTGTTTCAGTGTGTGGGGAAGGGTTTCGGTGTGTGGGGAGGTTGTTTCAGAGTGCGGGGAAGGGGTTTCAGTGGGTGGGGAAGGTGTTTCAGTGTATGGGGAAGGTGTTTCAGTTTGTGGGGAAGGGGTTTCAGTGTGTGGGGAAGTTGTTTCAGTGTGTGGGGAAGGTGTTTCAGTGTGTGGGAAAGGGGTTTCCGTGTGTGGGGAAGGGTTTCAGTGTGTGGGGAAGGTGTTTCAGTGTGTGGGGAAGGTTTTCAGTGTGTGGGGAAGATGTTTGTGTTTGCGGAAGGGGTTTCAGTGTGTGGGGAAGGAGTTTCAGTGTGTGGGGAAGGTGTTTCAGTGTGTGGGGGGAAGGGGTTTCAGTGTGTGGGGAAGGAGTTTCAGTGTGTGGGGAAGGGTTTCACTGTGTGTGGAAGGGGTTTCAGTGTGTGGGGAAGGAGTTTCAGTGTGTGGGGAAGGTGTTTCAGTGTGTGTGGGGAAGGGGTTTCCGTGTGTGGCGATGTGTTTCAGTGTTTGGGGAAGGTGTTTCATTGTGTGGGGAAGGTTTTAACTGTGTGCGGAAGGGGTTTCAGTGTGTGGGGAAGATTTTTCAGTATGTGCAGAAGGGGTTTCAGTGTATGGCCAAGGGGTTTCAGTGTGTGGGGAAGGTCTTTCAGTGAGTGCAGTAGGGGGTTCTGTGTGTGGGGAAGGGATTTCAGTGTGTGGGGAATCTGTTTCAGTGTGTTTGGAAGGTTTTCAGTGTGTGGGGAATGTGTTTCAGTGTGTGGTGTATGTGTATCAGTGTTTGGGGAAGGGTTACAGTGTTTGTGGAAGGGGTTTCAGCTTGTGGGGAAGGTGTTTCAGTGTGCAGCGATGTGTTGCAGTGTGTGGGGATGGCGTTTCAGTGTGTGGGAAAGTGGTTTCAGTGTGTGGGGAAGGGTTTCCAGTGTCTGGGAAAGGAGTTTCAGTGTGTGGGGAAGTGTTTCAGTGTGTGGGGAAGTTGTTTCAGTGTGTGAGGAAGGGTTTCGTCGTGTGGGGAAGGTGTTTCAGGGCATGTGGAAGGGGTTTCAGTGTGTGGGGAAGGTGTTTCAGTGTATGGGGAAGGTGTTTCAGTGTGTGGGGAAGCGGTTTCAGTGTGTGGGGAAGTTGTTTCATTGTATGGGGAAGGTGTTTCAGTGTGTGGGGAAGGTGTTTCAATGTGTGGGGAAGGTGTTTCAGTGTGTGGGGAAGTTGTTTCAGTGTGTGAGGAATGTGTTTCAGTGTGTGGCGAAGGGGTTTCAGTGTGTGGGGAAGCGTTTCAGTGTGTGGGGAAGGTGCTTCAGTGTGTGGGGAAGGGTTTCAGTGTTTGGGGAAGGTGTTTCAGTGTGTGCGGAAGGGGTTTCAGTGTGTGGGGAAGGTGTTTCAGTGTGTTGGGAAGGTGTTTCAATGTGTGGGGAAGGTGTTTCAGTGTGTGGGGAAGCTGTTTCAGTGTGTGGGGTAGGGGTTTCAGTGTGGGGGGATGTTATTTCTGTGTGTGGGGAAGGTGTTTCAGTGTGTGGGGAACGTGTTTCAGTGTGTGGGGAAGGGGTTACAGTGTGTAGGGAAGGAGTTTTAGTGTGTGGGAAAGGTGTTTCAGTGTGGGGGGATGGTATTTCTGTGTGTGGGGAAGGTGTTTCAGTGTATGGGGAACGTGTTTCAGTGTGTGGGGAAGGGGTTACAGTGTGTAGGGAAGGTGTTTTAGTGTGTGGGGATGTGTTTCAGTGTGTGGGGATGTGTTTCAGTGTGTGGGAAAGGGGTTTCCGTGTGTGGGGAAGGGTTTCAGTGTGTGGGGAAGGTGTTTCAGTGTGTGGGGAAGGTTTTCAGTGTGTGGGGAAGATGTTTGTGTTTGCGGAAGGGGTTTCAGTGTGTGGGGAAGGTGTTTCAGTGTGTGGGGAAGGTGTTTCAGTGTGTGGGGAAGGGGTTTCAGTGTGTGGGGATGTGTTTCAGTGCGTGGGGAAGGGGTTTCAGTGTGTGGGGAAGGAGTTTCAGTGTGTGGGGAAGGGTTTCACTGTGTGTGGAAGGGGTTTCAGTGTGTGGGGAAGGAGTTTCAGTGTGTGGGGAAGGTGTTTCAGTGTGTGTGGGGAAGGGGTTTCAGTGTGTGGGGAATTGTTTCAGTATGTGGGGAAGGGGTTTCCGTGTGTGGCGATGTGTTTCAGTGTTTGGGGAAGGTGTTTCAGTGTGTGGGGAAGGTTTTAACTGTGTGCGGAAGGGGTTTCAGTGTGTGGGGAAGATTTTTCAGTATGTGCAGAAGGGGTTTCAGTGTATGGCCAAGGGGTTTCAGTGTGTGGGGAAGGTCTTTCAGTGAGTGCAGAAGGTGGTTCTGTGTGTGGGGAAGGGATTTCAGTGTGTGGGGAATGTGTTTCAGTGTGTTTGGAAGGGTTTCAGTGTGTGGGGAATGTGTTTCAGTGTGTGGTGTATGTGTATCAGTGTTTGGGGAAGGGTTACAGTGTTTGGGGAAGGGGTTTCAGCTTGTGGGGAAGGTGTTTCAGTGTGCAGCGATGTGTTGCAGTGTGTGGGGATGGCGTTTCAGAGTGTGGGGATGGGTTTCAGTGTGTGGGGAAGGTGTTTCAGTTTGTGCGGAAGGGATTTCAGTGTGTGGGGAAGGTGTTTTGTTGCGTGGGGAAGGTGTTTCAGTGTGTGGGAAGGGGTTTCAGTGTGTGGGGTAGGTGTTTCAGTGTGTGGGGAAGGTGTTTCTATGTGTGGGAAGGGGTTTCAGTGTGTGGGGAAGTGTTTCAGTGTTTGGGGAAGGGGTTTCAGTGTGTGGGGAAGGGTTTCAGTGTGTGGGGAAAGTGTTTCAGTGTGTGCGGAAGGGGTTTCAATGTGTGGGGAAGGTGTTTCAGTGTGTGGGGAAGGTGTTTCAGTGTGTGGGGTAGGTGTTTCAGTGTTTGGGGAAGCGGTTTCAGTGTGTGAGGAAGCTGTTTCAGTGTGTGAGGAAGGGGTTTCAGTGTTTGGGGAAGGTGTTTCCGTGTGAGGGGTAGGGTTCCAGTATGTGGGGAAGCTGTTTCAGTGTGTGGGAAAGGTGTTTCAGTGTGGGGGGATGGTATTTCTGTGTGTGGGGAAGGTGTTTCAGTGTGTGGGGAACGTGTTTCAGTGTGTGGGGAAGGGGTTACAGTGTGTAGGGAAGGAGTTTTAGTGTGTGGGAAAGGAGTTTCAGTGTGGGGGGATGGTATTTCTGTGTGTGGGGAAGGTGTTTCAGTGTGTGGGGAACGTGTTTCAGTGTGTGGGGAAGGGGTTACAGTGTGTAGGGAAGGTGTTTTAGTGTGTGGGGATGTGTTTCAGTGTGTGGGGATGTGTTTCAGTGTGTCGGGAAGGGTTTCAGTGTGTGGGGAAGGTGTTTCAGTGTGTGGGGATGGTTTTTAGTGTGTGGGGATGGGTTTCATTGTGTGGGGATGGGTTTCAATGCATGCGGAAGGGGTTTCAGTGTGTGGGGAAGGTGTTTCAGTCTGTGTGGAAGGGGTTTCAGTGTGTGGGGAAGGTGTTTCAGTGTGTGGGGAAGGGGTTTCAGTGTGTGGGGAAGGGTTTCCAGTGTCTGGGGAAGGTGTTTCAGTGTGTGGGGAACGTGTTTCAGTGTGTGGGGAAGGGGTTACAGTGTGTAGGGAAGGAGTTTTAGTGTGTGGGAAAGGTGTTTCAGTGTGGGGGGATGGTATTTCTGTGTGTGGGGAAGGTGTTTCAGTGTGTGGGGAACGTGTTTCAGTGTGTGGGGAAGGGGTTACAGTGTGTAGGGAAGGTGTTTTAGTGTGTGGGGATGTGTTTCAGTGTGTGGGGATGTGTTTCAGTGTGTCGGGAAGGGTTTCAGTGTGTGGGGAAGGTGTTTCAGTGTGTTGGGATGGTTTTTAGTGTGTGGGGATGGGTTTCATTGTGTGGGGATGGGTTTCAATGCATGCGGAAGGGGTTTCAGTGTGTGGGGAAGGGGTTTCAGTCTGTGTGGAAGGGGTTTCAGTGTGTGGGGAAGGTGTTTCAGTGTGTGGGGAAGGGGTTTCAGTGTGTGGGGAAGGGTTTCCAGTGTCTGGGGAAGGAGTTTCAGTGTGTGGGGAAGTGTTTCAGTGTGTGGGGAAGCTGTATCAGTGTGTGGGGAAGGGTTTC
Organism: Heterodontus francisci; assembly: GCF_036365525.1. NCBI lineage: Eukaryota > Metazoa > Chordata > Chondrichthyes > Heterodontiformes > Heterodontidae > Heterodontus > Heterodontus francisci. The sequence continues at coordinate 2,781,169 of NW_027142143.1, read as the reverse complement.
GTTGTGTGGGGAAGGTGTTTCAGGGCGTGCGGAAGGTGTTTCAGTTTGTGGGGAAGGTGTTTCAGTGGATGGGGAAGGTGTTTCAGTGTGTGGGGAAGTTGTTTCAGTGTGTGGGGAAGGTGTTTCAGTGTGTGGGGAAGGGGTTTCAGAGTGTGGGGAAGTTCTTTCAGTGTGTGCGGAAGGCTTTTCAGTGTGTGGGGAAGGTGTTTCAGTGTGTGGGGAAGGTGTTTCAGTGTGTGGGGAAGGGGTTTCAGTGTGTGGGGAAGCTGTTTCAGTGTGTGGGGAAGGGGTTTCAGTGTTTGGGGAAGGTGTTTCAGTGTGTGGGGTAGGGTTCCAGTGTGTGGGGAAGGGGTTTCAGTGTGTGGGATAGGTGTTCCAGTGTGTGGGGATGGTATTTCGTGGTGTGGGGAACTTGCTTCAGTATGTGTGGAAGGTGTTTAAGTGTCTGGGGATGGGTTTTCAGTGTGTGGGAAAGGTGTTTCAATGTGTGGGGATGGTATTTCAGTGTATGGCGAAGGTGTTTCAGTGTGTGGAGAAGGTGTTTTAGTGTGTGAGAAACGGGTTTCAGTATGTGGGGAAGGTGTTTCAGTGTGTCGGGATGTGTTTCAGTGTGTGGAGATGTGTTTCCGTGTGTGGGGAAGGGTTTCAGTTTGTGGGGAAGGTGTTTCAGTGTGTGGGGATGGGTTTCAGTGTGTGGCGATGGTTTTCAGTGGGTGGGGATGTGTTTCAGTGTGTGGAGATTTGTTTCAGTGTGTGGGGAAGGGGTTTGAGTGTGTGGGGAAGGTGCTTCAGTGTGTGGCGAATGCGTTTCAGTGTGTGGGAATTGTGATTCTATGTGTTTGGAAGGGTTTCAGTGTGTGGGGAATGTGTTTCAGTGTGTGGTGAATGGGTTTCAGTGTTTGGGGAAGGGTTTCAGTGTGTGGGGAAGGGGTTTCAGTGTGTGGGGAAGGTGTTTCAGTGTGTGGGGATGTGTTGCAGTTTATGGGGATGGGGTTTCAGTGAGTGGTGAAGGTGTTTCGGAGAGTGGGGAAGGTGTTTCAGTGTGTGGGGAAGGGTTTCCAGTGTCCGGGGAAGGAGTTTCAGTGTGTGGGGAAGTGTTTCAGTGTGTGGGGAAGGTGTTTCAGTGTGTGGGGAAGGGTTTCGGTGTGTGGGGAGGTTGTTTCAGAGTGTGGGGAAGGGGTTTCAGTGGGTGGGGAAGGTGTTTCAGTGTATGGGGAAGGTGTTTCAGTTTGTAGGGAAGGGGTTTCAGTGTGTGGGGAAGTTGTTTCAGTGTGTGGGGAAGGTGTTTCAGTGTGTGGGAAAGGGGTTTCCGTGTGTGGGGAAGGGTTTCAGTGTGTGGGGAAGGTGTTTCAGTGTGTGGGGAAGGTTTTCAGTGTGTGGGGAAGATGTTTGTGTTTGCGGAAGGGGTTTCAGTGTGTGGGGAAGGTGTTTCACTGTGTGGGGAAGGTGTTTCAGTGTGTGGGGAAGGGTTTCAGTGTGTGGGGATGTGTTTCAGTGCGTGGGGAAGGGGTTTCAGTGTGTGGGGAAGGAGTTTCAGTGTGTGGGGAAGGTGTTTCAGTGTGTGGGGGGAAGGGGTTTCAGTGTGTGGGGAAGGAGTTTCAGTGTGTGGGGAAGGGTTTCACTGTGTGTGGAAGGGGTTTCAGTGTGTGGGGAAGGAGTTTCAGTGTGTGGGGAAGGTGTTTCAGTGTGTGTGGGGAAGGGGTTTCAGTGTGTGGGGAATTGTTTCAGTATGTGGGGAAGGGGTGTCCGTGTGTGGCGATGTGTTTCAGTGTTTGGGGAAGGTGTTTCAGTGTGTGGGAAAGGTTTTAACTGTGTGCGGAAGGGGTTTCAGTGTGTGGGGAAGATTTTTCAGTATGTGCAGAAGGGGTTTCAGTGTATGGCGAAGGGGTTTCAGTGTGTGGGGAAGGGATTTCAGTGTGTGGGGAATGTGTTTCAGTGTGTTTGGAAGGGTTTCAGTGTGTGGGGAATGTGTTTCAGTGTGTGGTGTATGTGTATCAGTGTTTGGGGAAGGGTTACAGTGTTTGGGGAAGGGGTTTCAGCTTGTGGGGAAGGTGTTTCAGTGTGCAGCGATGTGTTGCAGTGTGTGGGGATGGCGTTTCAGTGTGTGGGGAAGGTGTTTCAGTGTGTGGGAAAGGGGTTTCAGTGTGTGGGGAAGGGTTTCCAGTGTCTGGGAAAGGAGTTTCAGTGTGTGGGGAAGTGTTTCAGTGTGTGGGGAAGTTGTTTCAGTGTGTGGGAAAGGGTTTCGTCGTGTGGGGAAGGTGTTTCAGGGCATGTGGAAGGGGTTTCAGTGTGTGGGGAAGGTGTTTCAGTGTATGGGGAAGGTGTTTCAGTGTGTGGGGAAGGGGTTTCAGTGTGTGGGGAAGTTGTTTCATTGTATGGGGAAGGTGTTTCAGTGTGTGGGGAAGGGGTTTCACTGTGTGGGGAAGTTGTTTCAGTGTGTGAGGAAGGTGTTTCAGTGTGTGGCGAAGGGGTTTCAGTGTGTGGGGAAGCGTTTCAGTGTGTGGGGAAGGTGCTTCAGTGTGTGGGGAAGGGTTTCAGTGTGTGGGGAAGGTGTTTCAGTGTGTGCGGAAGGGGTTTCAGTGTGTGGGGAAGGTGTTTCAGTGTGTTGGGAAGGTGTTTCAGTGTGTGGGGAAGGTGTTTCAGTGTGTGGGGAAGCTGTTTCAGTGTGTGGGGTAGGGGTTTCAGTGCTTGGGGAAGGTGTTTCAGTATGTGGGGTAGGGTTCCAGTGTATGGGGAAGGGGTTTCAGTGTGTGGGATAGGTGTTCCAGTGTGTGGGGATGGTATTTCATGGTGTGGGGAAGGTGTTTCAGTATGTGTGGAAGGTGTTTAAGTGTCTGGGGATGGGGTTTCTGTGTGTGGGAAAGGTGTTTCAGTGTGTGGGGATGGTATTTCAGTGTATGGCGAAGGTGTTTCAGTGTGTGGGGAAGGTGTTTTAGTGTTTGAGGAAGGGGTTTCAGTATGTGGGGAAGGTGTTTCAGTGTGTGGGGATGTGTTTCAGTGTGTGGAGATGTGTTTCAATATGTGGGGAAGGGTTTCAGTGTGTGGGGAAGGTGTTTCAGTGTGTGGGGACGGGTTTCAGTGTGTGGCGATGGGTTTCAGTGTGTGGGGATGAGTTGCATTGTTTGCGGAAGGGGTTTCAGTGTGTGGGGAAGGTGTTTCAGTGTGTGGGGAAGGCGTTTCAGTGTGTGGGGAAGGGGTTTCATTGTGTGTGGAATTGTGATTCTGTGTGTTTGGAAGATTTTCAGTGTGTGGGGAATGTGTTTCAGTGTGTGGTGAATGGGTTTCAGTGTTTGGGGAAGGGTTTCAGTGTGTGGGGAAGGGGTTTCAGTGTGTGGGGAAGGTGTTTTAGTGTGTGGGGATGTGTTAGAGTTTATGGGGATGGTGTTTCAGTGTGTGGGGAAGATGTTTCAGAGAGTGAGGAAGGGGTTTCAGTGTGTGGGGAAGGGTTTCCAGTGTCCAGGGAAGGAGTTTCAGTTTGTGGGGAAGTGTTTCAGTGTGTGGCGAAGGTGTTTCAGTGTGTGGGGAAAGGTTTCGGTGTGTGGCAAAGGTGTTTCAGAGTGTGTGGAAGGGGTTTCAGTGTGTGGGGAAGGTGTTTCAGTGTATGGGGAAGGTGTTTCAGTTTGTGGGGAAGGGGTTTCAGTGTGTGGGGAAGTTGTTTCAGTGTGAGGGGAAGGTGTTTCAGTGTGTGGGGAAGGGGTTTCCGTGTGTGGGGAAGGGTTTCAGTGTGTGGGGAAGGTGTTTCAGTGTGTGGGGAAGGTTTTCAGTGTGTGTGGAAGATGTTTCAGTGTATGTGGAAGGTGTTTCGGTGTGTGGGGAAGGTGTTTCAGTGTGTGGGGAAGGTGTTTCAGTGTGTGGGGAAAGGGTTTTAGTGTGTGGGGATGTGTTTCAGTGTGTGGGTAAGGGGTTTCAGTGTGTGTAAGGGTTTTACTGTGTGTGGAAGGGGTTTCAGTGTGTGGGGAAGGAGTTTCAGTGTATGGGGAAGGTGTTTCAGTATGTGTAGGGAAGGGGTTTCAGTGTGTGGGGAATGTGTTTCAGTGTGTGGCGATGCGTTTCAGTGTGTGGGGAAGGTGTTTCAGTTTGTGGGGAAGGTGCTACAGTGTGTGGTAAGTGTTTCAGTGTGTGGGCAAGGTGTTTCAGTGTGTGGGGATGGGTTTCAGTGTGTGGGGAAGGTGTTTCAGTGTGTGCGGAAGGGGTTTCAGCGTGTGGGGAATGTGTTTTGTTGCGTGGGGAAGGTGTTTCAGTGTGGGGGGAAGGGGTTTCAGTGTGTGGGGTAGGTGTTTCAGTGTGTGCGGAAGGGGTTTCAGTGTGTGGGGAAGTGTTTCAGTTTGTGGGGAAGGGGTTTCAGTGTGTGGGGAAGGGTTTCAGTGTGTGGGGAAGGTGTTTCAGTGTGTGCAGAATAGGTTTCAGTGTGTGGGGAAGGTGTTTCAGTGTGTGGGGAAGTGTTTCAGTGTGTGGGGAAGGGGTTTCAGTGAGTGGGGAAGGGTTTCAGTGTGTGAGGAAGGGGTTTCAGTGTGTGGGGAAGGGTTTCAGTGTGTGGGGAAGGTGTTTCAGTGTGTGCAGAATAGGTTTCAGTGTGTGGGGAAGATGTTTCAGTGTGTGGGGAAGGTGTTTCAGTGTGTGGGGTAAGTGTTTCAGTGTTTGGGGAAGCGGTTTCAGTGTTTGAGGAAGCTGTTTCAGTGTGTGGGGAAGGGGTTTCAGTGTTTGGGGAAGGTGTTTCAGTGTGTGGGGTCGGGTTCCAGTATGTGGGGAATGGTTTTCAGTGTGTGGGAAAGGTGTTTCAGTGTGGGGGGATGGTATTTCTGTGTGTGGAGAAGGTGTTTCAGTGTGTGGGGAACGTGTTTCAGTGTGTGGGGAAGGGGTTACAGTGTGTAGGGAAGGTGTTTTAGTGTGTGGGGATGACTTTCAGTGTGTGGAGATGTGTTTCAGTGTGTCGGGATGGGTTTCAGTGTGTGGGGAAGGTGTTTCAGTGTGTGGGGATGGTTTTCAATGTGTGGGGATGGGTTTCATTGTGTGGGGATGGGTTTCATTGTATGCGGAAGGGGTTTCGGTGTGTGGGGAAGGTGTTTCAGTCTGTGTTGAAGGGGTTTCAGTGTGTGGGGAAGGTGTTTCAGTGTGTGGGGAAGGGGTTTCAGTGTGTGGGGAAGAGTTTCCAGTGTCTGGGGAAGGAGTTTCATTGTGTGGGGAAGTGTTTCAGTGTGTGGGGAAGGTGCATCAGTGTGTGGGGAAGGGTTTCGTTGTGTGGGGAAGGTGTTTCACGGCGTGCGGAAGGTATTTCAGTTTGTGGGGAAGGTGTTTCAGTGGATGGGGAAGGTGTTTCAGTGTGTGGGCAAGGGGTTTCAGTGTGTGGGGAAGTTGTTTCAGTGTGTGGGGAAGGTGTTTCAGTGTGTGGGGAAGGGTTTCAGTGTGTGGGGAAGGTGTTTCAGTGTGTGCGGAAGGGTTTTCAGTGTGTGGGGTAGGTGTTTCAGTGTGTGGGGAAGGTGTTTCAGTGTGTGGGGAAGGGGTTTCAGTGTGTGCGGAAGCTGTTGCAGTGTGTGGGGAAGGGTTTTCAGTGTTTGGGGAAGGTGTTTCAATGTGTGGGGTGGGGTTCCAGTGTGTAGGGAAGTGATTTCAGTGTGTGGGATATGTGTTCCAGTGTGTGGGGATGGTATTTCATGGTGTGGGGAAGGTGTTTCTGTGTGTGGGGAAGGGGTTTCCGTGTGTGGGGAAGGGTTTCAGTGTGTGGGGAAGGTGTTTCAGTGTGTGGGGAAGGTGTTTCAGTGTGTGGGGAAGGGGTTTTAGTGTGTGGGGATGTGTTTCAGTGCGTGGGGAAGCGGTTTCAGTGTGTGGGGAAGGGTTTCACTGTGTGTGGAAGGGGTTTCAGTGAGTGGGGAAGGAGTTTCAGTGTGTGGGGAAGGTATTTCAGTGTGTGTGGGGAAGGGGTTACAGTGTTTGGGGAATTGTTTCAGTGTGTGGGGAAGGGGTTTCTGTGTGTGCGGATGTGTTTCAGTGTGTGGGGATGTGTTTCAGTGTGTGGGGAAGGTTTTAACTGTGTGCGGAATGGGTTTCAGTGTGTGGGGAAGGGGTTTCAGTGTGTGGGAAAGATTTGTCAGTATGTGCGGAAGGGGTTTCAGTGTATGGGGAAGGGGTTTCAGTGTGTGGGGAAGGTGTTTCAGTGAGTGCAGAAGGGGGTTCAGTGTGTGGGGAAGGGATTTCAGTGTGTGTGGAATGTGTTTCAGTGTGTTTGGAAGGGTTTCAGTGTGTGGGGAATGTGTTTCAGTGTGTGGTGAATGTGTATCAGTGTTTGGGGAAGGGTTACAGTGTTCGGGGAAGGGGTTTCAGCGTGTGGGGAAGGTGTTTCAGTGTGCGGCGATGTGTTGCAGTGTGTGGGGATGGCGTTTCAGTGTGTGGGGAAGGTGTTTCAGTGTGAGGGGAAGGGGTTTCAGTGTGTGGGGAAGGGTTTCCAGTGTGTGGGGACGGTGTTTCAGTGTGTGGGGAAGGGTTTCGTTGTGTGGGGAGGGTGTTTCAGTGCATGTGGAAGGGGTTTCAGTTTGTGTGGAAGGTGATTCAGTGTATGGGGAAGGTGTTTCAGTGTGTGGGGAAGGGGTTTCAGTGTGTGGGGAAGTTGTTTCAGTGTGTGGGGAAGGTGTTTCAGTGTGTAGGGAAGGGGTTTCAGTGTGTGGGGAAGAGTTGCAGCGTGTGGGGAAGGTGTTTCAGTGTGTGGGGAAGGGTTTCAGTGTGTGGGAAAGCTGTTTCAGTGTGTGGGGATGGTATTTCAGTGCATGGTGAAGGTGTTTCAGTGTGTGGGGAAGGTGTTTTAGTGTGTGAGGAAGGGGTTTCAGTATGTGGGGAAGGTGTTTCAGTGTGTGGGGATGTGTTTCAGTGTGTGGAGATGTGTTTCAGTGTGTGGGGAAGGGTTTCAGTGTGTGGGGAATGTGTTTCAGTGTGTGGGGATGGGTTTCAGTGTGTGGCAATGGGTTTCAGTGTGAGGGGATGAGTTGCATTGTATGCTGAAGGGGTTTCAGTGTGTGGGGAAGGTGTTTCAGTGTGTGGGGAAGGCGTTTCAGTGTGTGGGAATTGTGATTCTGTGTGTTTGTTAGGGTTTCAGTGCGTGTGGAATGTGGTTCAGTGTGTGGTGACTGGGTTTCAGTGTTTGGGGAAGGGTTTCAGTGTGTCGGGAAGGGGTTTCAGTGTGTGGGGAAGGGGTTTCAGTGTGTGGGGATGTGTTGCAGTTTATGGGGATGGGGTTTCAGTGTGTGGGGAAGGTGTTTCAGAGAGTGGGGAAGGAGTTTCAGAGTATGGGGAAGGGTTTCCAGTGTCCGGGGAAGGAGTTTCAGTGTGTGGGGAAGTGTTTCAGTGTGTGGGGAAGGTGTTTCAGTGTGTGGGGAAGGGTTTCGGTGTGTGGGGAGGGTGTTTCAGAGTGTGCGGAAGGGGTTTCAGAGGGTGGGGAAGGTGTTTCAGTGTGTGGGGAAGGTGTTTCAGTTTGTGGGGAAGGGGTTTCAGTGTGTGGGGAAGTTGTTTCAGTGTGTGGGGAAGGTGTTTCAGTGTGTGGGGAAGGGGTTTCCGTGTGTGGGGAAGGGGTTTTAGTGTGTGGGGATGTGTTTCAGTGCGTGGGGAAGGGGTTTCAGTGTGTGGGGAAGGGTTTCACTGTGTGTAGAAGGGGTTTCAGTGTGTGGGGAAGGAGTTTCAGTGTGTGGGGAAGGTGTTTCAGTGTGTGTGGGGAAGGGGTTACAGTGTTTGGGGAATTGTTTCAGTGAGTGGGGAAGGGGTTTCTGTGTGTGGGGATGTGGTTCAGTGTGTGGGGATGTGTTTCAGTGTGTGGGGAAGGTTTTAACTGTGTGCGGAATGGGTTTCAGTGTGTGGGGAAAGGGTTTCAGTGTGTGGGAAAGATTTGTCAGTATGTGCGGAAGGTGTTTCAGTGTATGGGGAAGGGGTTTCAGTGTGTGGGGAAGGTGTTTCAGTGAGTGCAGAAGGGGGTTCAGTGTGTGGGGAAGGGATTTCAGTGTGTGCGGAATGTGTTTCAGTGTGTTTGGAAGGGTTTCAGTGTGTGGGGAATGTGTTTCAGTGTGTGGTGAATGTGTATCAGTGTTTGGGGAAGGGTTACAGTGTTCGGGGAAGGGGTTTCAGCGTGTGGGGAAGGTGTTTCAGTGTGCGGCGATGTGTTGCAGTGTGTGGGGATGGCGTTTCAGTGTGTGGGGAAGGTGTTTCAGTGTGTGGGGAAGGGGTTTCAGTGTGTGGGGAAGGGTTTCCAGTGTGTGGGGACGGTGTTTCAGTGTGTGGGGAAGGGTTTCGTTGTGTGGGGAGGGTGTTTCAGTGCATGTGGAAGGGGTTTCAGATTGTGGGGAAGGTGTTTCAGTGTATGGGGAAGGTGTTTCAGTGTGTGGGGAAGGGGTTTCAGTGTGTGGGGAAGTTGTTTCAGTGTGTGGGGAAGGTGTTTCAGTGTGTAGGGAAGGGGTTTCAGTGTGTGGGGAAGAGTTTCAGTGTGTGGGGAAGGTCTTTCAGTGTGTGGGGAAGGGTTTCAGTGTGTGGGGAAGGTGTTTCAGTGTGTGCGGAAGGGGTTTCAGTCTGTGGGGAAGGTGTTTCAGTGTGTGGGGAAGGTGTTTCAGTGTGTGGGGAAGCTGTTTCAGTGTGTGGGGTAGGGGTTTCAGTGTTTGGGGATGGTGTTTCAGTGTGTGGGGTAGGGTTCCAGTGTGTGGGGAAGGGGTTTCAGTGTGTGGGATAGGTGTTCCAGTGTGTGGGGATGGTATTTCATGGTGTGGGGATGGTGTTTCAGTATGTGTGGAAGGTGTTTAAGTGTCTGGGGATGGGGTTTCTGTGTATGGGGAAGGGGTTTCAGTGTGTGGGGAAGGTGTTTCAGTGTGTGGGGAAGCTGTTTCAGTGTGTGGGGTAGGGGTTTCAGTGTTGGGGATGGTGTTTCAGTGTGTGGGGTAGGGTTCCAGTGTGTGGGGAAGGGGTTTCAGTGTGTGGGATAGGTGTTCCAGTGTGTGGGGATGGTATTTCATGGTGTGGGGATGGTGTTTCAGTATGTGTGGAAGGTGTTTAAGTGTCTGGGGATGGGGTTTCTGTGTATGGGGAAGGGGTTTCAGTGTGTGGGGAAGGTCTTTCAGTGAGTGCAGAAGGGGGTTCCGTGTGTGGGGAAGGGATTTCAGTGTGTGGGGAATGTGTTTCAGTGTGTTTGGAAGGGTTTCAGTGTGTGGGGAATGTGTTTCAGTGTGTGGTGAAAGTGTATCAGTGTTTAGGGAAGGGTTACAGTGTTTGGGGAAGGGGTTTCAGCGTGTGGGGAAGGGGTTTCAGTTTGCGGCGATGTGTTGCAGTGTGTGGGGATGGCGTTTCAGTGTGTGGGGAAGATGTTTCAGTGTGTGGGGAAGGGGTTTCAGTGTGTGGGGAAGGGTTTCCAGTGTCTGGGAAAGGAGTTTCAGTGTGTGGGGAAGTGTTTCAGTGTGTGGGGAAGTTGTTTCAGTGTGTGGGAAAGGGTTTCGTTGTGTGGGGAAGGTGTTTCAGTGCATGTGGAAGGGGTTTCAGTGTGTGGGGAAGGTGTTTCAGTGCATGGGGAAGGTGTTTCAGTGTGTGGAGAAGGGGTTTCAGTGTGTGGGGAAGGTGTTTCAGAGTGTGCGGAAGGTGTTTCAGTGTGTGGGGAAGGTGTTTCAGTGTGTGGGGAAGGTGTTTCAGTGTGTAGGGAAGGGGTTTCAGTGTGTGGGGAAGAGTTTCAGTGTGTGGGGAAGGTCTTTCAGTGTGTGGGGAAGGGTTTCAGTGTGTGGGGAAGGTGTTTCAGTGTGTGCGGAAGGGGTTTCAGTGTGTGGGGAAGGTGTTTCAGTGTGTGGGGAAGGTGTTTCAGTGTGTGGGGAAGGTGTTTCAGTGTGTGGGGAAACGGTATCAGTGTGTGGGGAAGCTGTTTCAGTGTGTGGGGTAGGGGTTTCAGTGTTTGGGGATGGTGTTTCAGTGTGTGGGGTAGGGTTCCAGTGTGTGGGGAAGGTGTTTCACTGTGTGCGGATGGGTTTTCAGTGTGTGGGTTAGGTGTTTCAGTGTGTGGGGAAGGTGTTTCAGTGTGTGGGGAAGTGGTTTCAGTGTGTGGGGAAGCTGTTTCAGTGTGTGGGGAAGGGTTTTCAGTGTTTGGGGAAGTTGTTTCAATGTGTGGGGTGGGGTTCCAGTGGATGGGGAAGTGGTTTCAGTGTGTGGGATAGGTGTTCCAGTGTGTGGGGATGGTATTTCATGATGTGGGGAAGGTGTTTCAGTATGTGTGGAAGGTGTTTAAGTGTCTGGGGATGGGTTCTCAGTGTGTGGGAAAAATGTTTCAGTGTGTGGGGAAGGGGTTTCCGTGTGTGGGGAAGGGTTTCAGTGTGTGGGGAAGGTGTTTCAGTGTGTGGGGAAGGGGTTTCAGAGGGTGGGGAGGGTGTTTCAGTGTATGGGGAAGGTGTTTCAGTTTGTGGGTAAGAGGTTTCAGTGTGTGGGGAAGTTGTTTCAGGGTGTGGGGAAGGTGTTTCAGTGTGTGGGGAAGGGGTTTCCGTGTGTGGGGAAGGGTTTCAGTGTGTGGGGAAGGTGTTTCAGTGTGTTGGGAAGGTGTTTCAGTGTGTGGGGAAGGGGTTTTAGTGTGTGGGGATGTGTTTCAGTGCGTGGGGAAGGGGTTTCAGTGTGTGGGGAAGGGTTTCACTGTATGTGGAAGGGGTTTCAGTGAGTGGGGAAGGAGTTTCAGTGTGTGGGGAAGGTATTTCAGTGTGTGTGGGGAAGGGGTTACAGTGTTTGGGGAATTGTTTCAGTGTGTGGGGAAGGGGTTTCTGTGTGTGGGGATGTGTTTCAGTGTGTGGGGATGTGTTTCAGTGTGTGGGGAAGGTTTTAACTGTGTGCGGAATGGGTTTCAATGTGTGGGGAAGGGGTTTCAGTGTGTGGGAAAGATTTGTCAGTATGTGCGGAAGGGGTTTCAGTGTATGGGGAAGGGGTTTCAGTGTGTGGGGAAGGTCTTTCAGTGAGTGCAGAAGGGGGTTCAGTGTGTGGGGAAGGGATTTCAGTGTGTGCGGAATGTGTTTCAGTGTGTTTGGAAGGGTTTCAGTGTGTGGGGAATGTGTTTCAGTGTGTGGTGAATGTGTGTCAGTGTTTGGGGAAGGGTTACAGTGTTCGGGGAAGGGGTTTCAGCGTGTGGGGAAGGTGTTTCAGTGTGCGGCGATGTGTTGCATTGTGTGGGGATGGCGTTTCATTGTGTGGGGAAGGTGTTTCAGTGTGTGGGGAAGGGGTTTCAGTGTGTGGGGAAGGGTTTCCAGTGCATGTGGAAGGGGTTTCAGTTTGTGGGGAAGGTGTTTCAGTGTATGGGGAAGGTGTTTCAGTGTGTGGGGAAGGGGTTTCAGTGTGTGGGGAAGTTGTTTCAGTGTGTGGGGAAGGTGTTTCAGTGTGTAGGGAAGGGGTTTCAGTGTGTGGGGAAGAGTTTCAGTGTGTGGGGAAGGTGTTTCAGTGTGTGGGGAAGGGTTTCAGTGTGTGGGAAAGCTGTTTCAGTGTGTGGGGATGGTATTTCAGTGCATGGTGAAGGTGTTTCAGTGTGTGGGGAAGGTGTTTTAGTGTGTGAGGAAGGGGTTTCAGTATGTGGGGAAGGTGTTTCAGTGTGTGGGGATGTGTTTCAGTGTGTGGAGATGTGTTTCAGTGTGTGGGGAAGGGTTTCAGTGTGTGGGGAATGTGTTTCAGTGTGTGGGGATGGGTTTCAGTGTGTGGCAATGGGTTTCAGTGTGTGGGGATGAGTTGCATTGTATGCGGAAGGGGTTTCAGTGTGTGGGGAAGGTGTTTCAGTGTGTGGGGAAGGCGTTTCAGTGTGTGGGAATTGTGATTCTGTGTGTTTGGAAGGGTTTCAGTGCGTGGGGAATGTGGTTCAGTGTGTGGTGACTGGGTTTCAGTGTTTGGGGAAGGGTTTCAGTGTGTCGGGAAGGGGTTTCAGTGTGTGGGGAAGGGGTTTCAGTGTGTGGGGATGTGTTGCAGTTTATGGGGATGGGGTTTCAGTGTGTGGGGAAGGTGTTTCAGAGAGTGGGGAAGGAGTTTCAGAGTATGCGGAAGGGTTTCCAGTGTCCGGGGAAGGAGTTTCAGTGTGTGGGGAAGTGTTTCAGTGTGTGGGGAAGGTGTTTCAGTGTGTGGGGAAGGGTTTCGGTGTGTGGGGAGGGTGTTTCAGAGTGTGCAGAAGGGGTTTCAGAGGGTGGGGAAGGTGTTTCAGTGTGTGGGGAAGGTGTTTCAGTTTGTGGGGAAGGGGTTTCAGTGTGTGGGGAAGTTGTTTCAGTTTGTGGGGAAGGTGTTTCAGTGTGTGGGGAAGGGGTTTCCGTGTGTGGGGAAGGGGTTTTAGTGTGTGGCGATGTGTTTCAGTGCGTGGGGAAGGGGTTTCAGTGTGTGGGGAAGGGTTTCACTGTGTGTGGAAGGGGTTTCAGTGAGTGGGGAAGGTGTTTCAGTGTGTGGGGAAACGGTATCAGTGTGTGGGGAAGCTGTTTCAGTGTGTGGGGTAGGGGTTTCAGTGTTTGGGGATGGTGTTTCAGTGTGTGGGGTAGGGTTCCAGTGTGTGGGGAAGGTGTTTCACTGTGTGCGGATGGGTTTTCAGTGTGTGGGTTAGGTGTTTCAGTGTGTGGGGAAGGTGTTTCAGTGTGTGGGGAAGTGGTTTCAGTGTGTGGGGAAGCTGTTTCAGTGTGTGGGGAAGGGTTTTCAGTGTTTGGGGAAGTTGTTTCAATGTGTGGGGTGGGGTTCCAGTGGATGGGGAAGTGGTTTCAGTGTGTGGGATAGGTGTTCCAGTGTGTGGGGATGGTATTTCATGATGTGGGGAAGGTGTTTCAGTATGTGTGGAAGGTGTTTAAGTGTCTGGGGATGGGTTCTCAGTGTGTGGGAAAAATGTTTCAGTGTGTGGGGAAGGGGTTTCCGTGTGTGGGGAAGGGTTTCAGTGTGTGGGGAAGGTGTTTCAGTGTGTGGGGAAGGGGTTTCAGAGGGTGGGGAGGGTGTTTCAGTGTATGGGGAAGGTGTTTCAGTTTGTGGGTAAGAGGTTTCAGTGTGTGGGGAAGTTGTTTCAGGGTGTGGGGAAGGTGTTTCAGTGTGTGGGGAAGGGGTTTCCGTGTGTGAGGAAGGGTTTCAGTGTGTGGGGAAGGTGTTTCAGTGTGTTGGGAAGGTGTTTCAGTGTGTGGGGAAGGGGTTTTAGTGTGTGGGGATGTGTTTCAGTGCGTGGGGAAGGGGTTTCAGTGTGTGGGGAAGGGTTTCACTGTGTGTGGAAGGGGTTTCAGTGAGTGGGGAAGGAGTTTCAGTGTGTGGGGAAGGTATTTCAGTGTGTGTGGGGAAGGGGTTACAGTGTTTGGGGAATTGTTTCAGTGTGTGGGGAAGGGGTTTCTGTGTGTGGGGATGTGTTTCAGTGTGTGGGGATGTGTTTCAGTGTGTGGGGAAGGTTTTAACTGTGTGCGGAATGGGTTTCAATGTGTGGGGAAGGGGTTTCAGTGTGTGGGAAAGATTTGTCAGTATGTGCGGAAGGGGTTTCAGTGTATGGGGAAGGGGTTTCAGTGTGTGGGGAAGGTCTTTCAGTGAGTGCAGAAGGGGGTTCAGTGTGTGGGGAAGGGATTTCAGTGTGTGCGGAATGTGTTTCAGTGTGTTTGGAAGGGTTTCAGTGTGTGGGGAATGTGTTTCAGTGTGTGGTGAATGTGTGTCAGTGTTTGGGGAAGGGTTACAGTGTTCGGGGAAGGGGTTTCAGCGTGTGGGGAAGGTGTTTCAGTGTGCGGCGATGTGTTGCATTGTGTGGGGATGGCGTTTCAGTGTGTGGGGAAGGTGTTTCAGTGTGTGGGGAAGGGGTTTCAGTGTGTGGGGAAGGGTTTCCAGTGCATGTGGAAGGGGTTTCAGTTTGTGGGGAAGGTGTTTCAGTGTATGGGGAAGGTGTTTCAGTGTGTGGGGAAGGGGTTTCAGTGTGTGGGGAAGTTGTTTCAGTGTGTGGGGAAGGTGTTTCAGTGTGTAGGGAAGGGGTTTCAGTGTGTGGGGAAGAGTTTCAGTGTGTGGGGAAGGTGTTTAAGTGTGTGGGGAAGGGTTTCAGTGTGTGGGAAAGCTGTTTCAGTGTGTGGGGATGGTATTTCAGTGCATGGTGAAGGTGTTTCAGTGTGTGGGGAAGGTGTTTTAGTGTGTGAGGAAGGGGTTTCAGTATGTGGGGAAGGTGTTTCAGTGTGTGGGGATGTGTTTCAGTGTGTGGAGATGTGTTTCAGTGTGTGGGGAAGGGTTTCAGTGTGTGGGAAAGCTGTTTCAGTGTGTGGGGATGGTATTTCAGTGCATGGTGAAGGGGTTTCAGTGTGTGGGGAAGGTGTTTCAGTGTGTGGGGAAGGCGTTTCAGTGTGTGGGAATTGTGATTCTGTGTGTTTGGAAGGGTTTCAGTGCGTGGGGAATGTGGTTCAGTGTGTGGTGACTGGGTTTCAGTGTTTGGGGAAGGGTTTCAGTGTGTCGGGAAGGGGTTTCAGTGTGTGGGGAAGGGGTTTCAGTGTGTGGGGATGTGTTGCAGTTTATGGGGATGGGGTTTCAGTGTGTGGGGAAGGTGTTTCAGAGAGTGGGGAAGGAGTTTCAGAGTATGCGGAAGGGTTTCCAGTGTCCGGGGAAGGAGTTTCAGTGAGTGGGGAAGTGTTTCAGTGTGTGGGGAAGGTGTTTCAGTGTGTGGGGAAGGGTTTCGGTGTGTGGGGAGGGTGTTTCAGAGTGTGCAGAAGGGGTTTCAGAGGGTGGGGAAGGTGTTTCAGTGTGTGGGGAAGGTGTTTCAGTTTGTGGGGAAGGGGTTTCAGTGTGTGGGGAAGTTGTTTCAGTGTGTGGGGAAGGTGTTTCAGTGTGTGGGGAAGGGGTTTCCGTGTGTGGGGAAGGGGTTTTAGTGTGTGGCGATGTGTTTCAGTGCGTGGGGAAGGGGTTTCAGTGTGTGGGGAAGGGGTTACAGTGTTTGGGGAATTGTTTCAGTGAGTGGGGAAGGGGTTTCTGTGTGTGGGGATGTGGTTCTGTGTGTGGGGATGTGTTTCAGTGTGTGGGGAAGGTTTTAACTGTGTGCGGAATGGGTTTCAGTGTGTGGGGAAAGGGTTTCAGTGTGTGGGAAAGATTTGTCAGTATGTGCGGAAGGGGTTTCAGTGTATGGGGAAGGGGTTTCAGTGTGTGGGGAAGGTCTTTCAGTGAGTGCAGAAGGGGGTTCAGTGTGTGGGAAATGTGTTTCAGTGTGTGGTGAATGTGTATCAGTGTTTGGGGAAGGGTTACAGTGTTCGGGGAAGGGGTTTCAGCGTGTGGGGAAGGTGTTTCAGTGTGCGGCGATGTGTTGCAGTGTGTGGGGATGGCGTTTCAGTGTGTGGGGAAGGTGTTTCAGTGTGTGGGGAAGGGGTTTCAGTGTGTGGGGAAGGGTTTCCAGTGTGTGGGGACGGTGTTTCAGTGTGTGGGGAAGGGTTTCGTTGTGTGGGGAGGGTGTTTCAGTGCATGTGGAAGGGGTTTCAGTTTGTGGGGAAGGTGTTTCAGTGTATGGGGAAGGTGTTTCAGTGTGTGGGGAAGGGGTATCAGTGTGTGGGGAAGTTGTTTCAGTGTGTGGGGAAGGTGTTTCAGTGTGTAGGGAAGGGGTTTCAGTGTGTGGGGAAGAGTTTCAGTGTGTGGGGAAGGTCCTTCAGTGTGTGGGGAAGGGTTTCAGTGTGTGGGGAAGGTGTTTTAGTGCGTGTGGAAGGGGTTTCAGTGTGTGGGGAAGGTTTTTCAGTGTGTGGGGAAGCTGTTTCAGTGTGTGGGGTAGGGGTTTCAGTATTTGGGGATGGTGTTTCAGTGTGTGGGGTAGGGTTCCAGTGTGTGGGGAAGGGGTTTCAGTGTGTGGGATAGGTGTTCCAGTGTGTGGGGATGGTATTTCATGGTGTGGGGATGGTGTTTCAGTATGTGTGGAAGGTGTTTAAGTGTCTGGGGATGGGGTTTCTGTGTATGGGGAAGGGGTTTCAGTGTGTGGGGAAGGTGTTTCAGTGTGTGGGGAAGCTGTTTCAGTGTGTGGGGTAGGGGTTTCAGTGTTTGGGGATGGTGTTTCAGTGTGTGGGGTAGGGTTCCAGTGTGTGGGGATGGGGTTTCAGTGTGTGGGATAGGTGTTCCAGTGTGTGGGGATGGTATTTCATGGTGTGGGGATGGTGTTTCAGTATGTGTGGAAGGTGTTTAAGTGTCTGGGGATGGGGTTTCTGTGTATGGGGAAGGGGTTTCAGTGTGTGGGGAAGGTCTTTCAGTGAGTGCAGAAGGGGGTTCAGTGTGTGGGGAAGGGATTTCAGTGTGTGGGGAATGTGTTTCAGTGTGTTTGGAAGGGTTTCAGTGTGTGGGGAATGTGTTTCAGTGTGTGGTGAAAGTGTATCAGTGTGTGGGGAAGGGTTACAGTGTTTGGGGAAGGGGTTTCAGCGTGTGGGGAAGGGGTTTCAGTGTGCGGCGATGTGTTGCAGTGTGTGGGGATGGCGTTTCAGTGTGTGGGGAAGGTGTTTCAGTGTGTGGGGAAGGGGTTTCAGTGTGTGGGGAAGGGTTTCCAGTGTCTGGGAAAGGAGTTTCAGTGTGTGGGGAAGTGTTTCAGTGTGTGGGGAAGTTGTTTCAGTGTGTGGGGAAGGGTTTCGTTGTGTGGGGAAGGTGTTTCAGTGCATGTGGAAGGGGTTTCAGTGTGTGGGGAAGGTGTTTCAGTGCATGGGGAAGGTGTTTCAGTGTGTGGAGAAGGGGTTTCAGTGTGTGGGGAAGGTGTTTCAGAGTGTGCGGAAGGTGTTTCAGTGTGTGCTGAAGGTGTTTCATTGTATGGGGAAGGTGTTACAGTTTGTGGGGAAGGGGTTTCAGTGTGTGGGGAAGTTGTTTCAATGTGGGGAAGGTGTTTCAGTGTGTGGGGAAGGGGTTTCCGTGTGTGGGGAAGCTGTTTCAGTGTGTGGGGTAGGGGTTTCAGTGTTTGGGGAAGTTGTTTCAGTGTGTGGGGTAGGGTTCCAGTGTGTCGGGAAAGGGTTTCAGTGTGTGGGATTGATGTTCCAGTTTGTGGTGATGGTATTTCATGGTGTGGGGCAGGTTTTTCAGTATGTGTGGAAGGTGTTTAAGTGTCTGGGGATGGGGTTTCTGTGTGTGGGAAAGGTGTTTCAGTGTGTGGGGATGGTATTTCAGTGCATGGCGAAGGTGTTTCAGTGTGTGGGGAAGGTGTTTTAGTGTGTGAGGAAGGGGTTTCAGTGTGTGGGGAATGTGTTTCAGTGTGTGGTGAATGGGTTTCAGTGTTTGGGGAAGGGTTTCAGTGTGTGGGGAAGGGGTTTCAGTATGTGGGGAAGGTGTTTTAGTGTGTGGGGATGTGTTGCAGTTTATGCGGATGGGGTTTCAGTGTGTGGGGAAGGTGTTTCAGAGAGTGGGGAAGGGGTTTCAGTGTGTGGGGAAGGGTTTCCAGTGTCCGGGGAAGGAGTTTCAGTGTGTGGGGAAGAGTTTCAGTGAGTGGGGAAGGTGTTTCAGTGTGTGGGGAAGGGTTTCGGTGTGTGGGGAAGGTGTTTCAGAGTGTGCGGAAGGAGTTTCAGTGTGTGGGGAAGGTGTTTCAGTGTGTGGGGAAGGGTTTCAGTGTGTGGGGAAGGTGTTTCAGTGTGTGCGGAAGGGGTTTCAGTGTGTAGGGAAGGTGTTTCAGTGTGTGGGGAAGGTGTTTCAGTGTGTGGGGAAGGTGTTTCAGTGTGTGGGGAAGGGGTATCAGTGTGTGGGGAAGCTGTTTCAGTGTGTGGGGTAGGGGTTTAAGTGTTTGGGGATGGTGTTTCAGTGTGTGGGGTAGGGTTCCAGTGTGTGGGGAAGGGGTTTCAGTGTGTGGGGATGGTATTTCATGGTGTGGGGATGGTGTTTCAGTATGTGTGGAAGGTGTTTAAGTGTCTGGGGATGGGGTTTCTGTGTATGCAGAAGGGGTTTCAGTGTGTGGGAAAGGTCTTTCAGTGAGTGCAGAAGGGGGTTCAGTGTGTGGGGAAGGGATTTCAGTGTGTGGGGAATGTGTTTCAGTGTGTTTGGAAGGGTTTCAGTGTGTGGGAAATGTGTTTCAGTGTGTGGTGAATGTGTATCAGTGTTTGGGGAAGGGTTACAGTGTTTGGGGAAGGGGTTTCAGCGTGTGGGGAAGGTGTTTCAGTGTGCGGCGATGTGTTGCAGTGTGTGGGGATGGCGTTTCAGTGTGTGGGGAAGGTGTTTCAGTGTGTGGGGAAGGGGTTTCAGTGTGTGGGGAAGGGTTTCCAGTGTCTGGGAAAGGAGTTTCAGTGTGTGGGGAAGTGTTTCAGTGTGTGGGGAAGGTGTTTCAGTGTGTGGGGAAGGGTTTCGTTGTGTGGGGAAGGTGTTTCAGTGCATGTGGAAGGGGTTTCAGTGTGTGGGGAAGGTGTTTCAGTGTATGGGGAAGGTGTTTCAGTGTGTGGGGAAGGGGTTTCATTGTGTGGGGAAGATGTTTCAGTGTGTGGGGAAGGTGTTTTAGTGTGTGGGGAAGGGTTTCGGTGTGTGGGGAAGGTGTTTCAGAGATTGCGGAAGGTGTTTCAGTGTGTGGGGAAGGTGTTTCAGTGTATGGGGAAGGTGTTACAGTTTGTGGGGAAGGGGTTTCAGTGTGTGGGGAAGTTGTTTCAGTGTGTGGGGAAGGTGTTTCAGTGTGTGGGGAAGGGGTTTCCGTGTGTGGGGAAGCTGTTTCAGTGTGTGGGGTAGGGGTTTCAGTGTTTGGGGAAGTTGTTTCAGTGTGTGGGGTAGTGTTCCAGTGTGTTGGGAAAGGGTTTCAATGTGTGGGATAGATGTTCCAGTTTGTGGTGATGGTATTTCATGGTGTGGGGAAGGTGTTTCAGTATGTGTGGAAGGTGCTTAAATGTCTGGGGATGGGGTTTCTGTGTGTGTGAAAGTTGTTTCAGTGTGTGGGGATGGTATTTCAGTGCATGGCGAAGGTGTTTCAGTGTGTGGGGAAGGTGTTTTAGTGTGTGAGGAAGGGGTTTCAGTATGTGGGGAAGGTGTTTCATTGTGTGGGGATGTGTTTCAGTGTGTGGAGATGTGTTTCAGTGTGTGGGGAAGGGTTTCAGTGTGTGGGGAAGGTGTTTCAGTGTGTGTGGACAGGTTTCAGTGTGTGGCGATGGGTTTCAGTGTGTGGGGATGAGTTGCATTGTTTGCGGAAGGGGTTTCAGTGTGTGGGGAAGGTGTTTCAGTGTGTGGGGAAGGCGTTTCAGTGTGTGGGGAAGTGGTTTCATTGTGTGGGAATTGTGATTCTGTGTGTTTGGAAGGGTTTCAGTGTGTGGGGAATGTGTTTCAGTGTGTGGTGAATGGGTTTCAGTGTTTGGGGAAGGGTTTCAGTGTGTGGGGAAGGGGTTTCAGTGTGTGGGGAAGGTGTTTTAGTGTGTGGGGATGTGTTGCAGTTTATGGGGATGGGGTTTCAGTGTGTGGGGAAGGTGTTTCAGAGAGTGGGGAAGGGGTTTCAGTGTGTGGGGAAGGGTTTCCAGTGTCCGGGGAAGGAGTTTCAGTGTGTGGGGAAGTGTTTCAGTGTGTGGGGAAGGGTTTCGGTGTGTGGGGAAGGTGTTTCAGAGTGTGCGGAAGGTGTTTCAGTGTGTGGGGAAGGTGTTTCAGTGTGTGGGGAAGGTGTTACAGTTTGTGGGGAAGGGGTTTCAGTGTGTGGGGAAGTAGAGTCAGTGTGTGGGGAAGGTGTTTCAGTGAGTGGGGAAGGGGTTTCCGTGTGTGGGGAAGGGTTTCAGTGTGTGGGGAAGGTGTTTCAGTGTGTGGGGAAGGGTTTCAGTGTGTGGGGAAGGTGTTTCAGTGTGTGGGGATGTGTTTCAGTGTGTGGGTAAGGGGTTTCAGTGTGTGTGGGGAAGGGGTTTCAGTGTGTGGGGAAGGGGTTTCAGTGTGTGGGGGATGTGTTTCAGTGTGTGGGGAAGGTGTTTCAATGCGTGGGGAAGGTTTTAACTGTGTGTGGAAGGGGTTTCAGTGTGTGGGGAAGGGGTTTCAGTGTGTGGGGAAGATTTTTCAGTATGTGCGGTAGGGGTTTCAGTGTGTGGGGAAGGGGTTTCAGTTTGTGGGGAAGGTCTTTCAGTGAGTGCAGAACGGGTGTCAGTGTGTGGGGAAGGGGTTTCAGTGTGTGGAGAATGTGTTTCAGTGTGTTTGGAAGGGCTCCAGTGTGTGGGGAATGTGTTTCAGTGTGTGGTGAATGTGTATCAGTGTTTGGGGAAGGGTCACAGTGTTTGGGCAAGCGGTTTCAGCGTGTGGGGAAGGTGTTTCAGTGTGCGGCGATGTGTTGCAGTGTGTGGGGATGGCGTTTCAGTGTGTGGGGAAGGTGTTTCAGTGTGTGGGGAAGGGGTTTCAGTTTGTGGGGAAGGGTTTCCAGTGTCTGGGAAAGGAGTTTCAGTGTGTGGGGAAGTGTTTCAGTGTGTGGGGAAGGTGTTTCAGTGTGTGGGGAAGGGTTTCGTTGTGTGGGGAAGGTGTTTCAGTGCATGTGGAAGGGGTTTCATTGTGTGGGGAAGGTGTTTCAGTGTTTGGGGATGGTGTTTCAGTGTGTGGGGAAGGGGTTTCAGTGTGTGGGGAAGATGTTTCAGTGTGTGGGGAAGGTGTTTCAGTGTGTGGGGAAGGGTTTCGGTGTGTGGGGAAGGTGTTTCAGAGTGTGCGGAAGGTGTTTCAGTGTGTGGGGAAGGTGTTTCAGTGTATGGGGAAGGTGTTACAGTTTGTGGGGAAGGGGTTTCAGTGTGTGGGGAAGTTGTTTCAGTGTGTGGGGAAGGTGTTTCCGTGTGTGGGGAAGCTGTTTCAGTGTGTGGGGTAGGGGTTTCAGTGTTTGGGGAAGTTGTTTCAGTGTGTGGGGTAGGGTTCCAGTGTGTGGGGAAAGGGTTTCAGTGTTTGGGATAGATGTTCCAGTTTGTGGTGATGGTATTTCATGCTGTGGGGAAGGTGTTTCAGTATGTGTGGAAGGTGTTTAAGTGTCTGGGGATGGGGTTTCTGTGTGTGGGAAAGGTGTTTCAGTGTGTGGGGATGGTATTTCAGTGCATGGCGAAGGTGTTTCAGTGTGTGGGGAAGGTGTTTTAGTGTGTGAGGAAGGGGTTTCAGTATGTGGGGAAGGTGTTTCATTGTGTGGGGATGTGTTTCAGTGTGTGGAGATGTGTTTCAGTGTGTGGGGAAGGGTTTCAGTGTGTGGGGAATGTGTTTCAGTGTGTGTGGACAGGTTTCAGTGTGTGGCGATGGGTTTCAGTGTGTGGGGATGAGTTGCATTGTTTGCGGAAGGGGTTTCAGTGTGTGGGGAAGGTGTTTCAGTGTGTGTGGAATGTGTTTCAGTGTGTTTGGAAGGGTTTCAGTGTGTGGGGAATGTGTTTCAGTGTGTGGGAATTGTGATTCTTTGTGTTTGGAAGGGTTTCAGTGCGTGGGGAATGTGGTTCAGTGTGTGGTGACTGGGTTTCAGTGTTTGGGGAAGGGTTTCAGTGTGTCGGGAAGGGGTTTCAGTGTGTGGGGAAGGGGTTTCAGTGTGTGGGGATGTGTTGCAGTTTATGGGGATGTGGTTTCAGTGTGTGGGGAAGGGTTTCGGTGCGTGGGGAGGGTGTATCAGAGTGTGCGGAAGGGGTTTCAGAGGGTGGGGAAGGTGTTTCAGTGTGGGGGGAAGGTGTTTCAGTTTGTGGGGAAGGGGTTTCAGTGTGTGGGGAAGTTGTTTCAGAGTGTGCGGAAGGTGTTTCAGTGTGTGGGGAAGGTGTTTCAGTGTGTGGGGAAGGGTTTCAGTGTGTGGGGAAGGTGTTTCAGTGTGTGCGGAAGCGGTTTCAGTGTGTGGGGAAGGTGTTTCAGTGTGTGGGGAAGGTGTTTCAGTGTGTGGGGAAGGTGTTTCAGTGTGTGGGGAAGGGGTATCAGTGTGTGGGGAAGCTGTTTCAGTGTGTGGGGTAGGGGTTTCAGTGTTTGGGGATGGTGTTTCAGTGTGTGGGGTAGGGTTCCAGTGTGTGGGGAAGGGGTTTCAGTGTGTGGGGATGGTATTTCATGGCGTGGGGATGGTGTGTCAGTATGTGTGGAAGGTGTTTAAGTGTCTGGGGTTGGGGTTTCTGTGTATGGGGAAGGGGTTTCAGTGTGTGGGAAAGGTCTTTCAGTGAGTGCAGAAGGGGGTTCAGTGTGTGGGGAAGGGATTTCAGTGTGTGGGGAATGTGTTTCAGTGTGTTTGGAAGGGTTTCAGTGTGTGGGGAATGTGTTTCAGTGTGTGGTGAATGTGTATCAGTGTTTGGGGAAGGGTTACAGTGTTTGGGGAAGGGGTTTCAGCGTGTGGGGAAGGTGTTTCAGTGTGCGGCGATGTGTTGCAGTGTGTGGGGATGGCGTTTCAGTGTGTGGGGAAGGTGTTTCAGTGTGTGGGGAAGGGGTTTCAGTGTGTGGGGAAGGGTTTCCAGTGTCTGGGAAAGGAGTTTCAGTGTGTGGGGAAGTGTTTCAGTGTGTGGGGAAGGTGTTTCAGTGTGTGGGGAAGGGTTTCGTTGTGTGGGGAAGGTGTTTCAGTGCATGTGGAAGGTGTTTCAGTGTTTGGGGAAGGTGTTTCAGTGTATGGGGAAGGTGTTTCAGTGTGTGAGGAAGGGGTTTCAGTGTGTGGGGAAGATGTTTCAGTGTGTGGGGAAGGTGTTTCAGTGTGTGGGGAAGGGTTTCGGTGTGTGGGGAAGGTGTTTCAGAGTGTGCGGAAGGTGTTTCAGTGTGTGGGGAAGGTGTTTCAGTGAATGGGGAAGGTGTTACAGTTTGTGGGGAAGGGGTTTCAATGTGTGGGGAAGTTGTTTCAGTGTGTGGGGAAGGTGTTTCAGTGTGTGGGGAAGGGGTTTCCGTGTGTGGGGAAGCTGTTTCAGTGTGTGGGGTAGGGGTTTCAGTGTTTGGGGAAGTTGTTTCAGTGTGTGGGGTAGTGTTCCAGTGTGTTGGGAAAGGGTTTCAGTGTGTGGGATAGATGTTCCAGTTTGTGGTGATGGTATTTCATGGTGTGGGGAAGGTGTTTCAGTATGTGTGGAAGGTGCTTAAGTGTCTGGGGATGGGGTTTCTGTGTGTGGGAAAGTTGTTTCAGTGTGTGGGGATGGTATTTCAGTGCATGGCGAAGGTGTTTCAGTGTGTGGGGAAGGTGTTTTAGTGTGTGAGGAAGGGGTTTCAGTATGTGGGGAAGGTGTTTCATTGTGTGGGGATGTGTTTCAGTGTGTGGAGATGTGTTTCAGTGTGTGGGGAAGGGTTTCAGTGTGTGGGGAAGGTGTTTCAGTGTGTGTGGACAGGTTTCAGTGTGTGGCGATAGGTTTCAGTGTGTGGGGATGAGTTGCATTGTTTGCGGAAGGGGTTTCAGTGTGTGGGGAAGGTGTTTCAGTGTGTGGGGAAGGCGTTTCAGTGTGTGGGGAAGTGGTTTCATTGTGTGGGAATTGTGATTCTGTGTGTCTGGAAGGGTTTCAGTGTGTGGGGAATGTGTTTCAGTGTGTGGTGAATGGGTTTCAGTGTTTGGGCAAGGGTTTCAGTGTGTGGGGAAGGGGTTTCAGTCTGTGGGGAAGGTGTTTTAGTGTGTGGGGATGTGTTGCAGTTTATGGGGATGGGGTTTCAGTGTGTGGGGAAGGTGCTTCAGAGATTGGGGAAGGGGTTTCAGTGTGTGGGGAAGGATTTCCAGTGTCCGGGGAAGGAGTTTAAGTTTGTGGGGAAGGTGTTTCAGTGTGTGGGGAAGGTGCTTCAGTGTGTGGGGAAGGGTTTCGGTGTGTGGGTAAGGTGTTTCAGAGTGTGCGGAAGGTGTTTCAGTGTGTGAGGAAGGTGTTTCAGTGTGTGGGGAAGGTGTTACAGTTTGTGGGGAAGGGTTTTCAGTGTGTGGGGAAGTAGTTTCAGTGTGTGGGGAAGGTGTTTCAGTGTGTGGGGAAGGGGTTTCCGTGTGTGGGGAAGGGTTTCAGTGTGTGGGGAAGGTGTTTCAGTGTGTCGGGAAGGGTTTCAGTGTGTGGTGAAGGTGTTTCAGTGTGTGGGGATGTGTTTCAGTGTGTGGGTAAGGGGTTTCAATGTGTGGAGAAGGGTTTCACTGTGTGTGGAAGGGGTTTCAGTGTGTGGGGAAGGAGTTTCAGTGTGTGGGGAAGGTGTTTCAGTGTGTGTGGGGAAGGGGTTTCAGTGTGTGGGGAAGGGGTTTCAGTGTGTGGGGATGTTTTGCAGTGTGTGGGGAAGGTGTTTCAGTGCGTGGGGAAGGTTTTAACTGTGTGTGGAAGGGGTTTCAGTGTGTGGGGAAGGGGTTTCAGTGTGTGGGGAAGATTTTTCAGTATGTGCGGTAGGGGTTTCAGTGTGTGGGGAAGGGGTTTCAGTTTGTGGGGAAGGTCTTTCAGTGAGTGCAGAACGGGTGTCAGTGTGTGGGGAAGGGGTTTCAGTGTGTGGAGAATGTGTTTCAGTGTGTTTGGAAGTGCTCCAGTGTGTGGGGAATGTGTTTCAGTGTGTGGTGAATGTGTATCAGTGTTTTGGGAAGGGTTACAGTGTTTGGGGAAGGGGTTTCAGCGTGTGGGGAAGGTGTTTCAGTGTGCGGCGATGTGTTGCAGTGTGTGGGGATGGCGTTTCAGTGTGTGGGGAAGGTGTTTCAGTGTGTGGGGAAGGGGTTTCAGTTTGTGGGGAAGGGTTTCCAGTGTCTGGGAAAGGAGTTTCAGTGAGTGGGGAAGTGCTTCAGTGTGTGGGGAAGGTGTTTCAGTGTGTGGGGAAGGGTTTCGTTGTGTGGGGAAGGTGTTTCAGTGCATGTGGAAGGGGTTTCATTGTGTGGGGAAGGTGTTTCAGTGTATGGGGAAGGTGTTTCAGTGTGTGGGGAAGGGGTTTCAGTGTGTGGGGAAGATGTTTCATTGTGTGGGGAAGGTGTTTCAGTGTGTGGGGAAGGGTTTCGGTGTGTGGGGAAGGTGTTTCAGAGTGTGCGGAAGGTGTTTCAGTGTGTGGGGAAGGTGTTTCAGTGTATGGGGAAGGTGTTACAGTTTGTGGGGAAGGGGTTTCAGTGTGTGGGGAAGTTGTTTCAGTGTGTGGGGAAGGTGTTTCCGTGTGTGGGGAAGCTGTTTCAGTGTGTGGGGTAGGGGTTTCAGTGTTTGGGGAAGTTGTTTCAGTGTGTGGGGTAGGGTTCCAGTGTGTGGGGAAAGGGTTTCAGTGTGTGGGATAGATGTTCCAGTTTGTGGTGATGGTATTTCATGGTGTGGGGAAGGTGTTTCAGTATGTGTGGAAGGTGTTTAAGTGTCTGGGAATGGGGATTCTGTGTGTGTGAAAGGTGTTTCAGTGTGTGGGGATGGTATTTCAGTGCATGGCGAAGGTGTTTCAGTGTGTGGGGAAGGTGTTTTAGTGTGTGAGGAAGGGGTTTCAGTATGTGGGGAAGGTGTTTCATTGTGTGGGGATGTGTTTCAGTGTGTGGAGATGTGTTTCAGTGTGTGGGGAAGGGTTTCAGTGTGTGGGGAAGGTGTTTCAGTGTGTGTGGACAGGTTTCAGTGTGTGGCGATGGGATTCACTGTGTGGGGATGAGTTGCATTGTTTGCGGAAGGGGGTTCAGTGTGTGGGGAAGGGATTTCAGTGTGTGCGGAATGTGTTTCAGTGTGTTTGGAAGGTGTTTTAGTGTGTGGGGATGTGTTGCAGTTTATGGGGATGGGGTTTCAGTGTGTGGGGAAGGTGTTTCAGAGAGTGGGGAAGGGGTTTCAGTGTGTGGGGAAGGGTTTCCAGTGTCCGGGGAAGGAGTTTCAGTGTGTGGGGAAGTGTTTCAGTGTGTGGTGAATGGGTTTCACTGTGTGTGGAAGGGGTTTCAGTGTGTGGGGAAGGAGTTTCAGTGTGTGGGGAAGGTGTTTCAGTGTGTGTGGGGAAGGGGTTTCAGTGTGTGGGGAAGGGGTTTCAGTGTGTGGGGATGTGTTTCAGTGTGTGGGGAAGTTGTTTCAGTGCGTGGGGAAGGTTTTAACTGTGTGTGGAAGGGGTTTCAGTGTGTGGGGAAGGGGTTTCAGTGTGTGGGGAAGATTTTTCAGTATGTGCGGTAGGGGTTTCAGTGTGTGGGGAAGGGGTTTCTGTTTGTGGGGAAGGTCTTTCAGTGAGTGCAGAAGGGGTGTCAGTGTGTGGGGAAGGGGTTTCAGTGTGTGGAGAATGTGCTTCAGTGTGTTTGGAAGGGCTCCAGTGTGTGGGGAATGTGTTTCAGTGTGTGGTGAATGTGTATCAGTGTTTGGGGAAGGGTTCCAGTGTTTGGGGAAGGGGTTTCAGCGTGTGGGGAAGGTGTTTCAGTGTGCGGCGATGTGTTGCAGTGTGTGGGGATGGCGTTTCAGTGTGTGGGGAAGGGTTTCCAGTGTCTGGGAAAGGAGTTTCAGTGTGTGGGGAAGTGTTTCAGTGTGTGGGGAAGGGTTTCCTTGTGTGGGGAAGGTGTTTCAGTGCGTGTGGAAGGGGTTTCAGTGTGTGGGGAAGGTGTTTCAGTGTATGGGGAAGGTGTTTCAGTGTGTGGGGAAGGGGTTTCAGTGTGTGGAGAAGATGTTTCAGTGTGTGGGGAAGGTGTTTCAGTGTGTGGGGAAGGGTTTCGGTGTGTGGGGAAGGTGTTTCAGAGTGTGCGGAAGGTGTTTCAGTGTGTGGGGAAGGTGTTTCAGTGTATGGGGAAGGTGTTACAGTTTGAGGGGAAGGGGTTTCAGTGTGTGGGGAAGTTGTTTCAGTGTGTGGGGAAGGTGTTTCAGTGTGTGGGGAAGGGGTTTCCGTGTGTGGGGAAGCTGTTTCAGTGTGTGGGGTAGGGGTTTCAGTGTTTGGGGAAGTTGTTTCAGTGTGTGGGGTAGGGTTCCAGTGTGTGGGGAAAGGGTTTCAGTATGTGGGATAGATGTTCCAGTTTGTGGTGATGGTATTTCATGGTGTGGGGAAGGTGTTTCAGTATGTGTGGAAGGTGTTTAAGTGTCTGGGGATGGGGTTTCTGTGTGTGGGATAGGTGTTTCAGTGTGTGGGGATGGTATTTCAGTGCATGGCGAAGGTGTTTCAGTGTGTGGGGAAGGTGTTTTAGTGTGTGAGGAAGGGGTTTCAGTATGTGGGGAAGATGTTTCCTTGTGTGGGGATGTGTTTCAGTGTGTGGAGATGTGTTTCAGTGTGTGGGGAAGGGTTTCAGTGTGTGGGGAAGGTGTTTCAGTGTGTGGTGAATGGGTTTCAGTGTTTGGGGAAGGGTTTCAGTGTGTGGGGAAGGGGTTTCAGTGTGTGGGGAAGGTGTTTTAGTGTGTGGGGATGTGTTGCAGTTTATGGGGAAGGGGTTTCAGTGTGTGGGGAAGTTGTTTCAGTGTGTGGGGAAGGTGTTTCAGTGTGTGGGGAAGGGGTTTCCGTGTTTGGGGACGGGTTTCAGTGTGTGGGGAAGGTGTTTCAGTGTGTGGGGAAGGGTTTCAGTGTGTGGGGAAGATGTTTCAGTGTGTGCGGAAGGGGTTTCAGTGTGTGGGGAAGGTGTTTCAGTGTGTGGGGAAGGTGTTTCAAAGATTGGGGAAGGTGTTTCAGTGGGTGGGGAAGGTGTTTCAGTGTGTGGGGATGTGTTTCAGTGTGTGGGTAAGGGGTTTCAGTGTGTGGAGAAGGGTTTCACTGTGTGTGGAAGGGGTTTCAGTGTGTGGGGAAGGAGTTTCAGTGTGTGGGGAAGGTGTTTCAGTGTGTGTGGGGAAGGGGTTTCAGTGTGTGGGGCAGGGGTTTCAGTGTGTGGGGATCTGTTTCAGTATGTGGGGAAGGTGTTTCAGTGCGTGGGGAAGGTTTTAACTGTGTGTGGAAGGGGTTTCAGTGTGTGGGGAAGGGGTTTCAGTGTGTGGGGAAGATTTTTCAGTATGTGCGGTAGGGGTTTCAGTGTGTGGGGAAGGGGTTTCAGTTTGTGGGGAAGGTCTTTCAGTGAGTGCAGAAGGGGTGTCAGTGTGTGGGGAAGGGGTTTCAGTGTGTGGAGAATGTGTTTCAGTGTGTTTGGAAGGGCTCCAGTGTGTGGGGAATGTGTTTCAGTGTGTGGTGAATGTGTATCAGTGTTTGGGGAAGGGTTACAGTGTTTGGGCAAGCGGTTTCAGCGTGTGGGGAAGGTGTTTCAGTGTGCGGCGATGTGTTGCAGTGTGTGGGGATGGCGTTTCAGAGTTTGGGGAAGGTGTTTCAGTGTGTGGGGAAGGGGTTTCAGTTTGTGGGGAAGGGTTTCCAGTGTCTGGGAAAGGAGTTTCTGTGTGTGGGGAAGTGTTTCAGTGTGTGGGGAAGGTGTTCCAGTGTGTGGGGAAGGGTTTCGTTGTGTGGGGAAGGTGTTTCAGTGCATGTGGAAGGGGTTTCAGTGTGTGGGGAAGGTGTTTCAGTGTTTGGGGAAGGTGTTTCAGTGTGTGGGGAAGGGGTTTCAGTGTGTGGAGAAGATGTTTCAGTGTGTGGGGAAGGTGTTTCAGTGTGTGGGGAAGGGTTTCGGTGTGTGGGAAAGGTGTTTCAGAGTGTGCGGAAGGTGTTTCAGTGTGTGGGGAAGGTGTTTCAGTGTATGGGGAAGGTGTTACAGTTTGTGGGGAAGGGGTTTCAGTGTGTGGGGAAGTTGTTTCAGTGTGTGGGGAAGGTGTTTCAGTGTGTGGGGAAGGGGTTTCCATGTGTGGGGAAGCTGTTTCAGTGTGTGGGGAAGGGGTTTCCATGTGTGGGGAAGCGGTTTCAGTGTTTGGGGAAGTTGTTTCAGTGTGTGGGGGAGGGTTCCAGTGTGTGGGGAAAGGGTTTCAGTGTGTGGGATAGATGTTCCAGTTTGTGGTGATGGTATTTCATGGTGTGGGGAAGGTGTTTCAGTATGTGTGGAAGGTGTTTAAGTGTCTGGGGATGGGGTTTCTGTGTGTGGGAAAGGTGTTTCAGTGTGTGGGGATGGTATTTCAGTGCATGGCGAAGGTGTTTCAGTGTGTGGGGAAGGTGTTTTAGTGTGTGAGGAAGGGGTTTCAGTATGTGGGGAAGGTGTTTCATTGTGTGGGGATGTGTTTCAGTGTGTGGAGATGTGTTTCAGTGTGTGGGGAAGGGTTTCAGTGTGTGGGGAAGGTGTTTCAGTGTGTGTGGACAGGTTTCAGTTTGTGGCGATGGGTTTCAGTGTGTGGGGATGAGTTGCATTGTTTGCGGAAGGGGTTTCAGTGTGTGGGGAAGGTGTTTCAGTGTGTGGGGAAGGCGTTTCAGTGTGTGGGGAAGTGGTTTCATTGTGTGGGAATTGTGATTATGTGTGTTTGGAAGGGTTTCAGTGTGTGGGGAATGTGTTTCAGTGTGTGGTGAATGGGTTTCAGTGTTTGGGGAAGGGTTTCGGTGTGTGGGAAAGGTGTTTCAGAGTGTGCGGAAGGTGTTTCAGTGTGTGGGGAAGGTGTTTCAGTGTATGGGGAAGGTGTTACAGTTTGTGGGGAAGGGGTTTCAGTGTGTGGGGAAGTTGTTTCAGTGTGTGGGGAAGGTGTTTCAGTGTGTGGGGAAGGGGTTTCCATGTGTGGGGAAGGTGTTTCAGTGTGTGGGGAAGGGGTTTCCATGTGTGGGGAAGCGGTTTCAGTGTTTGGGAAAGTTGTTTCAGTGTGTGGGGGAGGGTTCCAGTGTGTGGGGAAAGGGTTTCAGTGTGTGGGATAGATGTTCCAGTTTGTGGTAATCGTATTTCATGGTGTGGGGAAGGTGTTTCAGTATGTGTGGAAGGTGTTTAAGTGTCTGGGGATGGGGTTTCTGTGTGTGGGAAAGGTGTTTCAGTGTGTGGGGATGGTATTTCAGTGCATGGCGAAGGTGTTTCAGTGTGTGGGGAAGGTGTTTTAGTGTGTGAGGAAGGGGTTTCAGTATGTGGGGAAGGTGTTTCATTGTGTGGGGATGTGTTTCAGTGTGTGGAGATGTGTTTCAGTGTGTGGGGAAGGGTTTCAGTGTGTGGGGAAGGTGTTTCAGTGTGTGTGGACAGGTTTCAGTTTGTGGCGATGGGTTTCAGTGTGTGGGGATGAGTTGCATTGTTTGCGGAAGGGGTTTCAGTGTGTGGGGAAGGTGTTTCAGTGTGTGGGGAAGGCGTTTCAGTGTGTGGGGAAGTGGTTTCATTGTGTGGGAATTGTGATTATGTGTGTTTGGAAGGGTTTCAGTGTGTGGGGAATGTGTTTCAGTGTGTGGTGAATGGGTTTCAGTGTTTGGGGAAGGGTTTCAGTGTGTGGGGAAGGGGTTTCAGTGTGTGGGGAAGGTGTTTTAGTGTGTGGGGATGTGTTGCAGTTTATGGGGATGGGGTTTCAGTGTGTGGGGAAGGTGTTTCAGAGAGTGGGGAAGGGGTTTCAGTGTGTGGGGAAGGGTTTCCAGTGTCCGGGGAAGGAGTTTCAGTGTGTGGGGAAGTGTTTCAGTGTGTGGGGAAGGTGTTTCAGTGTGTGGGAAAGGGTTTCGGTGTGTGGGGAAGGTGTTTCAGAGTGTGCGGAAGGTGTTTCTGTGTGTGGGGAAGGTGTTTCAGTGTGTGGGCAAGGTGTTACAGTTTGTGGGGAAGGGGTTTCAGTGTGTGGGGAAGTTGTTTCAGTGTGTGGGGAATGTGTTTCAGTGTGCGGGGAAGGGGTTTCCGTGTGTGGGGAGGGGTTTCAGTGTGTGGGGAAGGTGTTTCAGTGTGTGGGGAAGGTTTTCAGTGTGTGGGGAAGATGTTTCAGTGTGTGTGGAAGGGGTTTCAGTGTGTGGGGAAGGTGTTTCAATGTTTGGGGAAGGTGTTTCAGTCGGAGGGGAAGGTGTTTCAGTGTGTGGGGATGTGTTTCAGTGTGTGGGTAAGGGGTTTCAGTGTGTGGAGAAGGGTTTCACTGTGTGTGGAAGGGGTTTCAGTGTGTGGGGAAGGAGTTTCAGTGTGTGGGGAAGGTGTTTCAGTGTGTGTGGGGAAGGGGTTTCAGTGTGTGGGGAAGGGGTTTCAGTGTGTGGGGATGTGTTTCAGTGTGTGGGGAAGGTGTTTCAGTGCGTGGGGAAGGTTTTAACTGTGTGTGGAAGGGGTTTCAGTGTGTGGGGAAGGGGTTTCAGTGTGTGGGGAAGATTTTTCAGTATGTGCGGTAGGGGTTTCAGTGTGTGGGGAAGGTGTTTCAGTTTGTGGGGAAGGTCTTTCAGTGCGTGCAGAAGGGGTGTCTGTGTGTGGGGAAGGGGTTTCAGTGTGTGGAGAATGTGTTTCAGTGTGTTTGGAAGGGCTCCAGTGTGTGGGGAATGTGTTTCAGTGTGTGGGGAAGGTGTTTTAGTGTGCGGCAATGTGTTGCAGTGTGTGGGGATGGCGTTTCAGTGTGTGGGGAAGTTGTTTCAGTGTGTGAGGAAGGGGTTTCAGTGTGTGGGGAAGGGTTTCCAGTGTGTGGGAAAGGTGCTTCAGTGTGTGGGAAGTGTTTCAGTGTGTGGGGAAGGAGTTTCAGTGTGTGGGGAAGGGTTTCAGTGTGTGTGGAAGGTGTTTCAGTGTGTGCAGAAGGGGTTTCAGTGTGTGAGGAAGGTGTTTTGTTGCGTGGGGAAGGTGTTTCAGTGTGTAGGGAAGGGGTTTCAGTGTGTGGGGAAGGTGTTTCAGTGTGTGGGGAAGGTGTTTCAATGTGTGGGAAGGGGTTTCAGTGTGTGGGGAAGGGTTTCAGTTTGTGGGAAAGGGTTTTTAGTGTGTGGGGAAGGGTTTCAGTGTGTGGGGAAGGGGTTTCAGTCTGTGGGGAAGGTTTTTCAGTTTGTGGGGTTGGTGTATCAGTGTGTGGGGAAGCGGTTTTAGTGTGTGGGGAAGCTGTTTCAGTGGGTGGGGAAGGGGTTTCAGTTTTATGGGGAAGGTGTTTCAGTGTGTGGGGTAGGGTTCCAGTGTGTGGGGAAGGGGTTCCAGTGTGTGGGAAAGGCGTTTCAGTGTGTGGGGATGGTATTTCTGTGTGTGGGGAAGGTGTTTCAGTGTGTTGGGAAGGTGTTTTAGTGTGTGGGGAAGGTGTTTCAGTGTGTGGCGAACATGTTTCAGTGTGTGGGGAAGGGGTTTCATTGTGTTGGGAAGGTGTTTTAGTGTGTGGGGATGTGTTTCAGTGTGTGGGGATGTGTTTCAGTGTGTGCAGAAGGGTTTCAGTGTGTGGGGAAGGTGTTTCAGTGTGTGGGGATGGGTTTCAGTGTGTGGCGATGGGTTTCAGATGGTGGGGAAGGGTTTCCGTGTGTGGGGAATGTGTTTCAGTGTGTGGGGATGGGTTTCAGTGTGTGGCGATGTGTTTCAGTGTGTGGGGATGAGTTGCATTGTATGCGGAAGTGTTTTCAGTTTGTGGGGAAGGTGTTTCAGTGACAGGGGAGGGGTGTCAGTGTGTGGGAATTGTGATTCTGTGTGTTTGGAAGGGTTTCAGTGTGTGGGGAACGTGTTTCAGTGTGTGGTGAATGGGTTTCAATGTTTGGGGAAGGGTTTCAGTGTGTGGGGAAGGGGTTTCAGTGTGTGCGGAAGGTGTTTCAGTGTGTGGGGAAGGGTTTCAGTGTGTGTGGAAGGAATTTCAGTGAGTGCGGAAGGGGTTTCAGTGTGTGAGGAAGGTGTTTTGTTGCGTGGGGAAGGTGTTTCAGTGTGTAGGGAAGGGGTTTCAGTGTGTGGGGAAGGTGTTTCAGTGTGTGGGGAAGGTGTTTCAATGTGTGGGAAGGTGTTTCAGTGTGTGGGGAAGGGTTTCAGTGTGTGGGAAAGGGTTTTAAGTGTGTGGGGAAGGGTTTCAGTGTGTGGAGAAGGGGTTTCAGTCTGTGGGGAAGGTTTTTCAGTTTGTGGGGTTGGTGTATCAGTGTGTGGGGAAGGGGTTTCAGTTTTATGGGGAAGGTGTTTCAGTGTGTGGGGTAGGGTTCCAGTGTGTGGGGAAGGGGTTCCAGTGTGTGGGAAAGGCGTTTCAGTGTGTGGGGATGGTATTTCTGTGTGTGGGGAAGGTGTTTCAGTGTGTGGCGAATGTGTTTCAGTGTGTGGGGAAGGGGTTTCAGTGTGTTGGGTAGGTGTTTTAGTGTGTGGGGCTGTGTTTCAGTGTGTGGGGATGTGTTTCAGTGTGTGCGGAAGGGTTTCAGTGTGTGGGGAAGGTGTTTCAGTGTGTGGGGATGGGTTTCAGTGTGTGGCGATGGGTTTCAGATGGTGGGGAAGGGTTTCCGTGTGTGGGGAATGTGTTTCAGTGTGTGGGGATGGGTTTCAGTGTGTGGCGATGTGTTTCAGTGTGTGGGGATGAGTTGCATTGTATGCGGAAGGGTTTTCAGTTTGTGGGGAAGGTGTTTCAGTGTGTGGGGAAGGCGTTTCAGTGACAGGAGAGGGGTGTCAGTGTGTGGGAATTGTGATTCTGTGTGTTTGGAAGGGTTTCAGTGTGTGGGGAACGTGTTTCAGTGTGTGGCGAATGGGTTTCAATGTTTGGGGAAGGGTTTCAGTGTGTGGGGAAGGGGTTTCAGTGTGTGGGAAAGGTGCTTCAGTGTGTGGGGATGTGTTGCAGTTTATGGGGATGGGGTTTCAGTGTGTGGGGAAGGTGTGTCAGAGAGTGGGGAAGGGGTTTCAGTGTGTGGGGAAGGGATTCCAGTGTCCGGGGAAGGAGTTTCAGTGTGTGGGGAAGTGTTTCAGTGTGAGGGGAAGGTGTTTCAGTGTGTGGGGAATGGTTTCGGTGTGTGGGGAAGGTGTTTCAGAGTGTGCGGAAGGGGTTTCAGTGTGTGGGGAAGGTGTTTCAGTGTATGGGGAAGGTGTTTCAGATAGTGGGGAAGGGGGTTCAGTGTGTGGGGAAGTTGTTTCAGTGTGTGGGGAAGGTGTTTCAGTTTGTGGGGAAGCGGTTTCAGTGTGTGGGGAAGGGTTTCAGTGTGTGGGGAAGGTGTTTCAGTGTGTGGGGAATGTTTTCAGTGTGTGGGGAAGATGTTTCAGTGTGTGCGGGAGGGGTTTCAGTGTGTGGGGAAGGTGTTTCAGTGTGTGGGGAAGGTGTTTCAGTGTGTGCGGCTGGGGTTTCAGTGTGTGGGGATATGTTTCAGTGTGTCGGGAAGGGGTTTCAGTGTGTGGGGAAGGGTTTCACTGTGTGTGGAAGGGGTTTCTGTGTGTGGGGAAGGTGTTTCAGTGTGTGGGGAAGGTGTTTCAGTGTGTGTGGGGAAGGGGTTTCAGTGTGTGGGGAATTGTTTCAGTGTGTGGGGAAGGGGTTTCAGTGTGTGGGGATGTGTTTCAGTGTGTGGGGAAGGTGTTTCAGTGTGTGGGAAAGGTTTTAACTGTGTGCGGAAGGGGTTTCAGTGTGTGGGGAAGGAGTTTCAGTGTGTGGGGAAGAATTTTCAGTATGTGCAGAAGGGGTTTCAGTTTGTGGGGAAGTGGTTTCAGTGTGTGGGGAAGGTCTTTCAGTGAGTGCAGAAGGGGTTTCAGTGTGTGGGAAAGGGGTTTCAGTGTGTGGGGAATGTGTTTCAGTGTGTTTGGAAGGGTTTCAATGTGTGGGGAATGTGTTTCAGTGTGTGGTGAATGGGTATCAGTGTTTGGGGAAGGGTTGCAGTGTTTGGGGAAGGGGTTTCAGCGTGTGGGGAAGGTGTTTCAGTGTGTGGGCAAGGTGTTTCAGTGTGTGGGGAAAGGGTTTCAGGGTGTGGGGAAGGGTTTCCAGTGTGTGGGGAAGGTGCTTCAGTGTGTGGGGAAGGTGTTTCAGTGTGTGAGGAAGGTGTTTTGTTGCGTGGGGAAGGTGTTTCAGTGTGTGGGGAATGGGTTTCAGTGTGTGGGGAAGGTGTTTCAGTGTGTGGGGAAGGTGTTTCAATATGTGGGAATGGGTTTCAGACTGTGGGGAAGGTTTTCAGTGTGTGGGGAAGGTGTTTCAGTGTATGCGGAAGGGGTTTCAGTGTGTGGGGAAGGTGTTTCAGTCTGTGGGGAAGGTCTTTCCGTGTGTGGGGTTGGTGTTTCAGTGTGTGGGGAAGCGGTTTCAGTGTGTGGGGAAGCTGTTTCAGTGTGTGGGGAAGGGGTTTCAGTTTGATGGGGAAGGTGTTTCAGTGTGTGGGGCAGGGTTCCAGTGTGAGGGGAAGGGGTTCCAGTGTGTGGGAAAGGCGTTTCAGTGTGTGGGGATGGTATTTCTGTGTTTGGGGAAGGGGTTTCAGTGTGTGGGGATGGTGTTTCAGTGTGTGGGGAAGGGGTTTCAGTGTGTGGTGAAGGTGTTTTAGTGTGTGGGGATGTGTTTCAGTGTGTGGGGATGAGTTTCAGTGTGTGGGGAAGGGTTTCATTGTATGCGGAAGGAGTTTCAGTGTGTGGGGAAGGTGTTTCAGGGTGTGGGCAAGGGGTTTCAGTGTGTGGGGAAGGGGTTTCAGTGTGTGCGGAATGAGTTTTAGTGTGTTTGGAAGGGTTTCAGTGTGTGGGGAATGTGTTTCAGTGTGTGGTGAATGGGTTTCAGTGTTTGGGGAAGGGTTTCACTGTGTGGGGTAGGGATTTCAGTGTGTGGGGAAGGTGTTTCAGTGTGTGTGGATGTGTTGCAGTGTGTGGGGATGGATTTTCAGTGTGTGGGGAAGCTGTTTCAGTGTGTGGGGAAGGGGTTTCAGTGTGTGGGGAAGGGTCTCCAGTGTCTGGGGTAGGCGTTTCAGTTTGTGGGGAAGTGTTTCAGTGTGTGGGGAACGTGTTTCAGTGTGTGGGGAAGGGTTTTGGTGTGTCGGGAAGGTGTTTCAGTGCGTGCAGAAGGGGTTTCAGTGTGTGGGGAAGGTGTTTCAGTGTATGGGGAAGGTGTTTCAGTGTGTGGGGAAGGGGTTTCAGTGTGTGGGGAAGCTGTTTCAGTGTGTGGGGAAGGTGTTTCAGTGTGTGGGGAAGGGTTTCAGCTTGTGGGGAAGGTGTTTCAGTGTGTGGGGATGGGTTTCAGTCTGTGGGGAAGGTGTTTCAGTGAGTGCGGAAGGAGTTTCAGTGTGTGGGGAAGGTGTTTCAATGTGTGGGGAAGGTGTTTCAGTGTGTGGGGAAGGTGTTTCAGTGTGTGGGGAAGGGGTTTCAGTGTGTGGGGAAGCTGTTTCAGTGTGTGGGGAAGGGGTTTCAGTGTTTGGGGATGGTGTTTCAGTGTGTGGGGTAGGGTTCCAGTGTGTGGGGAAGGGGATTCAGTGAGTGGGATAGGTGTTCCAGTGTTGGGGATGGTATTTCAGTGTGTGGGGAAGGAGTTTCAGTTTGTGTGGAAGTTGTTTAAGTGTCTGGGGATGGGGTTTCAGTATGTGGGGAAGGTGTTTCAGTTTGTGGGGATGTATTTCAGTGTGTGGGGATGTGTTTCAGTGTGTGGGGAAGGGGTCTCATTGTGTGGGGATGGGTTTCAGTTTGTGGGGATGGGTTTCATTGTGTGCTAAAGGGGTTTCAGTGTGTGGGGAATGTGTTTCAGTGGGTGGGGGATGGGTTTCACAGTGTGTGAAAGGGTTTCAGTGTGTGGGGAAGGGATTTCTGTGTGTGAGGAAGGTGTCTCAGAGTGTGGGGAAGCTGTTTCAGTGTGTGGGGAAGGGGTTTCAGTGTGTGGGGAAGGTGTTTCTGTGCGTGGGGATGTGCTTCAGTGTCTGGGGATGTGTTTCAGTGTGTGGGGAAGGGATTCAGTGTGTGGGGAAGGTGTTTCAGTGTGTGGGGATGGGTTTCAGTGTGTTGGGATGGGTTTCAGTGTGTGCGGAAGGGGTTTCAGTGTGTTGCGAAGTGTTTCAGTGTGTGGGGATGTGTTTCAGGGTGTTTGGATGGGGTTTCAGGGTGTGGGGAAGGGTTTTAAGTGTGTGGGGATGTGTTTCAGTGTGTGGGGAAGGTGTTTCAGTGTTTGGGGAAAGGGTTTCACTGTGTGCAGAAGGGGTTTCAGTGTGTGGGGAATTTGTTTCAGTGTGTGGGGAAGGTTTTCAGTGTGTGGTAAATGGGTTTCAGTGTGTGGGGAAGGTGTTTCAGAGAGTGGGGAAGTGGTTTCAATATGTGGTGAAGGGGTTTCAGTGTGTGGGGTACGGTTTCAGTGTGTGGGGAAGGTTTTCAGTTTGTGGGAAAGAGGTTTCAGTGTGTGTGGAAGGGGTTTCAGTATGTGGGGATGGGTTTCAGTGTGTGGGGAAGGTGTTTCAGTGTGTGGGGAAGGTTTTAACTGTGTGCGGAAGGGGTTTCAGTGTGTGGGGAAGGAGTTTCAGTGTGTGGGGAAGATTTTTCAGTATGTGCAGAAGGGGTTTCAGTTTGTGGGGAAGTGGTTTCAGTGTGTGGGGAAGGTCTTTCAGTGAGTGCAGAAGGGGTTTAAATGTGTGGGGAAGGTGTTTCACTGTGTGTGGAATGTGTTTCAGTGTGTTTGGAAGGGTTTCAATGTGTGGGGAATGTGTTTCAGTGTGTGGTGAAAGGGTATCAGTGTTTGGGGAAGGGTTACAGTCTTTGGGGAAGGGGTTTCAGCGTGTGGGGAAGGTGTTTCAATGTGCGTGATGTGTTGCAGTGTGTGTGGATGGCGTTTCAGTGTGTGGGGAAGGTGTTTCAGTGTGTGGGGAAGGGGTTCCAGGGTGTGGGGAAGGGTTTCCAGTGTGTGGGGAAGGTGCTTCAGTGTGTGGGAAGTGTTTCAGTGTGTGGGGAATGTGTTTCAGTGTGTGAGGAAGGTGTTTTGTTGCGTGGGGAAGGTGTTTCAGTGTGTGGGGAATGGGTTTCAGTGTGTGGGGAAGGTGTTTCAGTGTGTGGGGAAGGTGTTTCAATGTGTGGGGAATGGGTTTCAGAGTGTGGGGATGGGTTTCAGTTTGTGGGGAAGGGGTTTCAGAGTATGGGGAAGAGTTTCAGTGTGTGGGGAAGGTGTTTCAGTGAGTGCGGAAGGGGTTTCAGTGTGTGGGGAAGGTGTTTCAGTCTGTGGGGAAGGTGTTTCCGTGTGTGGGGTTGGTGTTTCAGTGTGTGGGGAAGCGGTTTCAGTGTGTGGGGAAGCTGTTTCAGTGTGTGGGGAAGGGGTTTCAGTTTGATGGGGAAGGTGTTTCAGTGTGTGGGGTAGGGTTCCAGTGTGAGGGGAAGGGGTTTCAGTATGTGGGAAAGGCGTTTCAGTGTGTGGGGATGGTATTTCTGCGTGTGGGGAAGGTGTTTCAGTGTGTGGGGAAGGTGTTTCAGTGTGTGGGGTAGGGGTTTCAGTGTGTGGTGAAGGTGTTTTAGTGTGTGGGGATGTGTTTCAGTGTGTGGGGATGAGTTTCAGTGTGTGGGGAAGGTGTCTCAGTGTGTGTGGATGGTTTTCAGTGTGTGTGGATGGGTTTCAGTGTGTGGGGATGGGTTTCATTGTATGCGGAAGGAGTTTCAGTGTGTGGGGAACGGGTTTCAGTGTGTGAGGAAGGGGTTTCAGTGTGTGGGGAAGGGGTTTCAGGGTGTGGGGAATGTGTTTTAGTGTGCTTGGAAGGGTTTCAGTGTGTGGGGAATGTGTTTCAGTGTGTGGTGAATGGGTTTCAGTGTTTGGGGAAGGGTTTCACTGTGTGTGGTAGGGGTTTCAGTGTGTGGGGAAGGTGTTTCAGTGTGTGTGGATGTGTTGCAGTGTGTGGGGATGGGGTTTCAGTGTGTGGGGAAGCTGTTTCAGTGTGTGGGGAAGGGGTTTCAGTGTGTGGGGAAGGTTCTCCAGTGTCTGGGGTAGGCGTTTCAGTGTGTGGGGAAGTGTTTCAGTGTGTGGGGAAGGTGTTTCAGTGTGTGGGGAAGGGTTTTGGTGTGTCGGGAAGGTGTTTCAGTGCGTGCAGAAGGGGTTTCAGTGTGTGGGGAAGGTGTTTCAGTGTATGGGGAAGGTGTTTCAGTGTGTGGGGAAGGGGTTTCAGTGTGTGGGGAAGCTGTTTCAGTGTGTGGGGAAGGTGTTTCAGTGTGCGGGGAAGGGGTTCCAGTGTGTGGGGAAGGGTTTCAGCTTGTGGGGAAGGTGTTTCAGTGTATGGGGATGGGTTTCAGTGTGTGGGGAAGGTGTTTCAGTGAGTGCGGAAGGAGTTTCAGTGTGTGGGGAAGGTGTTTCAATGTGTGGGGAAGGTTTTTCAGTGTGTGGGGAAGGTGTTTCAGTGTGTGGGGAAGGGGTTTCAGTGTGTGGTGAAGCTGTTTCAGTGTGTGGGGAAGGGGTTTCAGTGTGTGGGGAAGGTGTTTCAATGTGTGGGGAATGGGTTTCAGAGTGTGGGGATGGGTTTCAGTTTGTGGGGAAGGGGTTTCAGAGTATGGGGAAGAGTTTCAGTGTGTGGGGAAGGTGTTTCAGTGAGTGCGGAAGGGGTTTCAGTGTGTGGGGAAGGTGTTTCAGTGTTTGGGGATGTTGTTTCACTGTGTGGGGTTGGGTTCCAGTGTGTGGGGAAGGGGTTTCAGTGTGTGGGATAGGTGTTCCAGTGTTTGAGATGGTATTTCAGTGTGTGGGGAAGGAGTTTCAGTATGTGTGGAAGGTGTTTAAGTGTCTGGGGATGGGGTTTCAGTATGTGGGGAAGGTGTTTCAGTGTGTGGGGATGTGTTTCAGTTTGTGGGGATGGGTTTCATTGTGTGCTGAAGGGGTTTCAGTGTGTGGGGAATGTGTTTCAGTGTGTGGGGGATGGGTTTCACAGTGTGTGGAAGGGTTTCAGTGTGTGGGGAAGGTATTTCTGTGTGTGGGGAAGGTGTCTCAGTGTGTGGGGAAGGTGTTTCTGTGCGTGGGGATGTGTTTCAGTGTGTGGGGAAGGGATTCAGTGTGTGGGGAAAGTGTTTCAGTGTGTGGGGATGGGTTTCAGTTTGTTGGGATGGGTTTCTGTGTGTGCGGAAGGGGTTTCAGTGTGTTGCAAAGTGTTTCAGTGTGTGGGGATGTGTTTCAGTGGGTGGGGAAGGTGTTTCAGTGTTTGGGGAAAGGGTTTCACTGTGTGCAGAAGGGGTTTCAGTGTGTGG